>NC_059103.1:28242499-28553332 GCF_020740685.1 Jaculus jaculus
GGTCCACAAAACTGTAATATGTGATATGTCCCTTTACTGATACAGTTTATAACCCTGTCTTAGACCATTTTGGTACCAGCTAATTTTTTATTTTAATTTTCTTTATTGTTGACAACTTCCATAATTATAGACAATAAACCATGAAAATTCCCTCCCACCCTCACTTTTCCCTTCACAACTTCACTCTGTCATATCTCCTCTTAATTGGTTGTTTTAGACTCATGCTCACACTATAATTATTAATGCACAAAAACTATTGCACATTTCCCATTATCTTCAGTCTGTATAAGTTCCCAAACATGGAGCTAGTAAAATAAGAGAAAATTGATAACAGTAGGGATTTACTCTGCTTTTCTCTTAAAATTCAACTGGGAAAGCATTGTTTCTCTTTATTGCTGATACCACAATCTTTGTTGCACTACTATGACTTTAATTTGCATATGACATATATGTGATTTTAATATGCAAATGATAACCCAAGTGCAGTTTTAAAATGATGACAAACTTAAATGTCCACTTTAAGTTTTAGCCTTCATTTTTCTTATGTGCTTATTTAAATCAAAGCTGCAGTGTTATAAGTCAGATGCAGGATTTGTGTAAGGCTACTTAAACTACCCTAAAAATTTTAAATACAGTGTGGAGCTTTGTATAGTCTGACTTGGTCATTACTCTGGAGCAGAGATACAAGCTCTGGAAATACATATTTAGGGCCAGCAAATACAAAATGTTATTTCAATTTTCATATTTAAATTCAATATCTATAGGAAATTATACTTTTATGGCTGGCTCTGAACAATACCTTACAGGCAAAACTATGCCAAACTTGTTATATTTCTTTTGTTTGTAAATGTGCAGTTTAATTTTCATGAATTGATTTTTCTCCAATAGCAATGAGGAAAGTTTTAAGATGTTTGTCCTAAGGATTACTTTTTTGATTAGAAGAGCTTGGATTAAAAAATCCCAATCCTAGTCTGTTCCGTTTATTTTACTGCTACTGTGTTGTTATACCTCTGACTCCTCCATAGAACCTTATAGAGCTATTGTGAGATAGTTATCCTTTGTGTTCATTTTTTAAATTGGGAACTTTAATACCAACCATATTGCAAGTTGCTCATATGCTTATTGGCTTGTACTCTTATATTCCCTCTTCCCAATCCCCATTCCCCTGAGGACCCTCCTCAGTGGGGTTATTGGTAATCACTGTGGGGTCTTGTATGTACCCAGGTAGTTATTCTTGATTAAAATATTTTGAGATGTGGGAACACATCACAAGAGTGGTTAATGTTTCTGTATTTTGTTACTATGTAATATTTATAACTCATACCTAAGATCCATGAAATTGATAATATCATTATTATCATCATTAGGGATTGAATCCAGGGTCCCAGGGCCTTGCACAAGCTATGCAAGCACTCTAACTTAAGCTATACCTGAGCTTTCTATTTATCTTTTACTTTGTCTAGACTGGCTTTCAACTTAATCTGTAGCCAGAATTTGAATTTGTGACCTGGCTATGTCAACCCCCTCACTAGCTGGGCTGCCTTTAAAATTGATGCTTTAAAAGCTTCATATGTTATGAATAAAACTATGACTATTTAATAAGAATTAAATGATAAAATTATCCATAGTATTAAAAAACTTAAAAGTAATTTATGATCATGGCTATTTGATATTCATAGAATTGTTATTTATTTATGCCCCATCCTCTCCCCTTAAGATATACCTCCCAAAGAACTGTCATATAGTGAATTTTGATCCCAATGCTGGGTAAAGGTAATTTTCTTTCCTGCTCCTCCAGGGAGGATGGCGTGCAATTACAGAAGGTTCATTTTGCATTCTTAGCTCTACATATTAGGCATGGTGATGTTACACAGAAATGCTGTGACTAATGACTAAATAATGTCCATAATGCCCAGTGAAAAGTGGAAAACATAAGTACAGGGGTAGAGCAGCCATGTGCACTCTTAGTGTGATGACCCAGAAATATAAAAATGACTGTGTAAACTTGTTTAGCAACAATGTCACATTTGGAAAGGATGATGTACTGACAGATGGATAAGGGAATTGAAGTTTTCTCTTTGGGTGCACTTATCAGGCGTATTTTCCATGTTCATGGTAAGGCTTCCCTACTTATTCACACTCCAGGGCTCTTACATGGGTTAGTGAGTAATGAAGGGAAGAAAAACTATAAGCTTTCACCTTAAATTCAGCATGTATTCAGTGAGAAATATTTTTGGCACAGAATAACCAGACAGTTGTCTAATTATCTCATTGATTCCTCAATCAGTCGACATTCTACAAATGTTTATTAAACACCTGTGCTGTGCCAGCCATTGTTCAAGATGCTTGGGTTTCCTTATTGTGTAGAATGAATAAATATGTTTTTCCCTAGTGCTCCTTACATTCTCATTCTGATTGGATAGGTCAAAGGTCATCTGCCAAAACCCATGCTTGCTCTCATTCAGTAATGAAGTGGTAAATACTTAAAATGTAATGCAAAGTTCTGTTCATTGGATTTAGCATACAGAAGCATCAGAGTTAGTTTCCTAAATGCTTTGTTTAAAAACAAACAAACACACACATACTAAAAGAAAAACAAGAGCAAAGGCACGAGAAAGTCTAAATCACAAGTGAGTAGGAGTGCAGGACTTCCTGATCAATCTGTCTTACAAAACAGGATGACCTTGTCATACAGATGACACCTAGCAGTTGACAAATTTGGCTTCTTTGCTTTATATCATTTGATCCTTGGAATGGTCCTAAGGAATTGAGTATCTCCATTTTATACCTGAGAAGTCAGAAGTTCAGAGAAGTCAAACTTGGCCCAGGGTTAGTGAGAAGAAAAGCAGCATCCATTTTGACTTTTCCTAGTGGCCCTGAGTGACCTTCCCATGTGAGCACATGTGTCTAGTAAAAGGGGCAGGGTGGACATTCATCCTAGGAAGCATCTGTGTGAGTTCTCAAAATGAGCATGAAGGCTGTCCACATCTGGGATGCCCTGCCAGGGTCAGCTGTGGGTTCTGTCCCTTTTTAACATTTGACGATGGGTGAGTTCCTAAGCTTCACAGTGCCCTCATTTGTAAAATATTCATGATCCTATCTGTCCTCCATGTATGTCAGTTCCATATTAGGATTTAACCCACTGCAGACTGACAATATTTGAAAAAAACTCTTCAGTGAATTTTCAGATTTACTTTTTCTCTTGTCATTTTAATGATGAAGAATAGCAACTATTTGCATGGCATTTACATGAAATTAGTTATTATAACTCATATAGAGGTAATTTAAAGTGTAAAGGACCATGTGTGTAACAATACTACCCCACTTAATATAAAGGACTTGGCCATCTATGGGTTTTAGTATTATTAAGAGGTTCTTGAATCAATCTTATTACCATGGATTTGGTGATAGGTACTAGGCATACATAATCCATGTCTTTCTTCCTATCAATTATATCCTAAAAGCAGGTATATTGTAATGATAGATGGGGCTAAGAACCAGGAAGATAAACTATTTCAGCAGAAGAGCTTAGGGTGTGAAGGGGCTACAGATAGTGCTGGCTTGCAAAGAGTGAACCTTATGAAGAGAGACTTGAATCAGGGCAGGGCCAGGAGGTCATGGAGGATGAGTGATCCAGGTTAGTGGGAAACTTGAGCAAAGGGGGAAGAGCTTTTTTGGGAATCAGATCATTCAGGACCCTAAAAACCATGGGAAGATGTGAGAACCTACCTCAGGGTTGTTGACCAGGCTAGGATCCACATCAGTAGCTTAGCTTTGTACTTGGCCCAGCACATTATCTAAGAGGTCTCTTCTTTTTCTAATTCCTCCTCCTCCTCACTCCTTCCCCTCTCCCTCATTTTCCTTCCTCCTTCTTGAAGTTTAGTATGGAATCCATTTCTTAGCTTACTTTTGACTGTGAAGAAAGCAGTTTATGACAAATTTTTATTTTTTAAGTGATGCCAAATAAGAAATAATTTATAGATCATCACATAATTTATGATTTATTTGAGAAGAAAGAAAGAGAGGAGAGAGAGAGGGAGAGGTGGAGGATGGGTAAACCTGATGCTACAGGCAAACTTAAGATGCATATGCCACTTTGTGCATCTGGCTTCATGTGGGTATTGGGGGATTGAACCCTGGGCTGGCAGACTTTGCAATCAAGCTTCTTTAACTGATGAGCCATATCTCCAGGAACATAACACATAATTTTTGATTCATAGAAAAACAAGGTGAAAAGAATCAGTGGTAGTAGTAACTTTTTATGTTGGTAGTAGAAGTGGAGGTCGATGTTCCATCACTTTTCTTAGGCTCATTTCTTTTATCATCCATTCTAACTTTATCATAAAATTCAGCACAGTTATTTTGGGGAAGAACATTGGATGAGTTCAAATATTTCCAGTAGACACACCCTGTGCATGAACACTGTTGTCCATATTGTGGCTCCTGCCCACCACCCATGTGTAAAATAGTCACTACATCATATTCTCATCATCTTGGTGAGGAGGAATGTTAGTTTCCATATAAATTTTAAGTGTGAGTGATGAGACGTGCTGAAAGGAGTTGGACTGGAATTATATCCTGTCAGCAGTTTTAATGTTAGAAAATTAAGATGCTATGCAATATTAGAAACTTTAAATGCTGTACAAAATAAGTCCTTTTAGATCAGTGAGGGTAACTTCATTTCAACATGGGTGTAACCAAGTGTGAACTACCAGGAAGCCCTCTCTGGCTTTGTGAGCAGGAGCAAGTATACAAAATTATATGAGGATTCTCATTAAATGTGCAAGAAGAAAGTTGTTTCGTTCTTGTATTATGAAGCTGATTTGAATTTTTGCTCTATTGAAAATTATCATAAAACAAAGTTCAAAATTTACCACTTTAACCATTTACTGAGTTTGGTATATACATAGATTTGTGTCCATGTAGTGTCCCGTGTGCTTGCCCACAGCAGGGCACCCTTACTTATGGTTATGAGCCAGATATTGGGTGTCCATTTTCCACCTACTTTTATTTGTTACAAGCTCACCATTTTAGTTTTCATAAGATCCAAAGATTCTCAGATCCTTGCACCCCCAGTGGAACTTAGGTTGCAGATGCATGTGGCATTGCCCAGCTGTTTATGTGAGCCCTGGGAATAGAACTCTATCAGTCTCTCGGGCCTCCTCAGGTCCTTATGTTAGCACAGGAAATGATCTCAACCAGTTGAGTTATCTCTCCAGCCCCATTTTAACCCTTTTTAGAAGCACACCAGCATTTATACTATTGAACATTGATCAGTACCCTGAAATACCCATCAATACTACCCATTTCTGAGTTGTTTGTGTCCCTCACTTCCAGTCTATGGCAATTCCATTATTCATTCTGTGGCTATTGTTTGATGACTGTAAATATGTCTTGTAAGTGGCCCTATACCTGGTGTCATTTTGTGTCTGTGAGACTTCATTAGTGTGAGGCTTTCAATGATTCTGTTTTATGTGCAAAGGCTTTCAGAGATGAATACCAGCACTGTTTTCAAGGGTTTGTATTTTTGACATGTAACTTTCATAGAGGTTAATGTGAGTCATTGTGTTATATATGACCAAAAAGCTAGTTGTTTATATTTAGCATTCAACAAATGGTTTTCTCTAAGTTTCTTCAAAATTTCTATCTTGGCTGTTTGGAAACTCATAAAAAATAAGAATAGTGGCCAACTTTTTTGTTATAAATATTTGCTTCAAAGTATACAAATTAGCCTGTGTATATAAATATGTATTTTAATAGTTTTGTTTCATTTTTAATTTCCTGTAAAAGTGTATAAAATGTCATCATAAGAATTCTGTGAGGCCATGTAATAGAATAAACAGACAGGCAAAACACAACAGATGTTCTAAATGTTGTAGCTCACATCTGGGAAGAGTATAGATGAGAAGCATGAGGACCAGAGAGGTCTGGCAATGACTATTACAAAAAGACCTGGAACATCACTTTGAAGACTTCGCCAGTGTTTAGGTTTTCTGTGTCCCAAATGCTGGGCTCCACAGGGGCAGGAACAAGCATCAAATATGATCAAGTTACTGTAATGAGGAGGTAATGGGGTCAAAGGGAGAGGCCATATGTCATGACTTGGAATCCATGCATAGCACCTTGGTCTTCTGAGAAAGTTCCTGAGTAGAAGTGGGACTAATTGGAAAATAGTTTCTCTAAAGACCAGAAAGCCTCAGGCCTGGGGACTTGCCTGGTAGGCCCAGAGCAGTGGGCCCACAACTGTATCTATGTTGGGGTTAGATTAATTTGAGGTGGATTGGCATTATATTAGCTTGGTAGAACCCCATAGTGGGTAGATGGTGGCCTTCGATAGGTCCTTACCAAGCCAGAACAGAGAAGGCCATGATAATTCTGGGTGACCTGAGGGTTCTGATCCATCCAATTTTCATGAAACCTGTGTGAAAGCAAGGCTCTGCAGTAATACTCAGTAGTACCTTTAAGACTGCCCTGGTTAAAGAAATCAAAAGCTAAAAACATTTAAATGAGAAATGTTAGGCTTATATTATTTTGTTCAACTTCAAACAAGGAAAGAATGAAGTTCTTTCCTGCCTTTTGAGTCCATTTAAACATATGGTGTAGTTCTAGGCATTAAGCCTGTGTCCTGGGACCTCTAATCTTGGGAAAGTGAGGGAGTTCTCAATGGTTTCACATGGCTATGCTGAGCTTGAAAAGGCCCATCCCTAGTGAAAGCCAGCTGGACCAGAAGGAGAGGACTTCCAGGAGGTGATGGCTCTCAAGGCCACACAAGCATGAGGAATGAGACTGGGGGTTGTGACTATTAAATAGAAGAGTGCCTGTAAAAAGGCAAGAAAGATGGGAGGTGGCACAGTTGTGCACAGGCTGCCAGAAGTGCAGGTGACATAGGGCACTGATACCATCCTTGAAGGAGAAGAACAGACATGAGGGTCCTGAGGATTTGCTGGGCTCATGAAGGAGGAGAAGCAGTGGGATGCTTTGACGGTTTCTTTTTGGCAAATGGAGGAGAAACTATTTGACTACATGAAGATGAAAATTCAAATTTTCCAGTAAGAGTGTATCAGAGATGTAATAAGGACATCTCATTGTTAAATAAGTCCCCAAGAAGCATATGAATATGTAAAAAGCTGTTCTTGATTTTGGGAGATTACGTGCTATAGCATGACCAGACAGCAATGTCAAACCATAGTTTTCTAGATGCACATACTCCAGTATAGCTCTGAATGAGGCCAAATTTACAGTCATCAATTTATTTTAAAAAGTATGATTTTTTTGAAGTTGTTCCTTCAGTAACTTGATTGTATAATTCTTTAAATATTTTTATTAATTAGTTTTGTAGTCAGTGAATACAGTTAAGTTGCTACCACTACTAGCATCCTCCCTGTCCTCCCCTCTTCCCCTGACCGTTCTTGTTGAGGTATATTATGGGTCATGAATTGTGGAGTTAGCCCTCAGTTATGGGTAGGAGGAAATGTCTCTGCATATCATGACCCAACGTGTGGCTCTGACATTCTTTCTGTCCCCTCTTCTGCAAAATTTCCC
Organism: Jaculus jaculus; assembly: GCF_020740685.1. NCBI lineage: Eukaryota > Metazoa > Chordata > Mammalia > Rodentia > Dipodidae > Jaculus > Jaculus jaculus. The sequence goes on from NC_059103.1 coordinate 28,250,042, forward strand.
TGAGCCATGTTGGTTTCATTGTAGGTCTCCTTCAGTGATAAGGTCTTTGGAGCCTCTGTGTCTCTGGATATCTGATTTGGTAGGAGTTGAGTGTTCTCTGTGTTAATCTTCTTCACCCTTGTGCTGCTACCAGGTTCACCAAGAAAACAGCACCCTTTCTTGTTTCACCAATTATTCTTAGTTTCAGCTGTGACTCTTTTGAGGTAAGATGGGGTGGTTCTGTCCTTAGGATCTGCGTCTATCTAAAAAAGAGAAGCAGAGAGAGAAAGAGAGAGAGAGAGAGAGAGAGAGAGAGAGAGAGAGAGAGAGAGAGAGAAAGGCATTAGAAGATTAAGGTCAGTCTTCATCGTACCCTCGCCAGTGCCTTGTGACTCAGGTGTTCCCTGTAAGGGCCTGGTGAAGGTTCAACCATTTGGTCTGCCTTTAAGGATGTAGGATTTTATGGTACCATTGTCATTTGGGTCTAGATTTATGTCCCCCACCACCTCCTTTGCCCTCCCCTCCCTCCCCACCCACCCTATTATCCAGTCCTCGAGATGCTTGCCAGTGTGACCTTTGTAGAGGAAAATGTCTTGTTGCAGTACTTGCAACATAAGCTGTTATACATGCTCGCATCTGTGGACTATGGGATTTATGCTCCCGGCTATATTTAATGTGTCACTCAAGGTAATTCTTTGTCCAAGGTGGCCTAGAAAAGCCAAAAGATTGGAAAATTCGTCAAGGATATCTGTGTAGAAGAAAAGTATGTGATAGTGGTATGTGCATATGTGTTTGTGTGCAAAGACATGTAGTTATTGTTAAAATGTTAATAATAATTAAATCTAAGTTGGAGAGATGGCTTAGCAGTTAAGGCACTTGCATGGAAAGCCAAAGGACTCAGGTTTGATTCCCCAGGATCCACGAAAGCCAGGTACACAAGGTGACACACCTGGAGTTCATTTGCAGTGGCTAGAGGCTGTGGTTTGCCCATTCTCTCTCTCTTTCTCTTTCTCTCCCTGTCTGTTTCTCTTTCTCAAATAATAAAAATATAAAAAATAATAAATTAAAGCCAGGCATAGTGGCACATGCCTTTAATCCCAACACTCAGGTCAAAGAGGTAGGGGTATATCCATGAGTTTGAGGCCAGTCTGAGACTCCATAGAAAATTTCCAGGTTGGCCTGTGCTATAGCAAGACTCTTACCTTGAAAAAAAAAAACGATTAAGTCTAGATGAAGTATAGATAAAGATTCTATTTTTTTTAAAAATATTTTATTTATGGGAGAGAGAAAGAAAGCGAGCAAGGGAGAGAGAATGGACACATCAGGGCCTGTAACCACTGCAAATGAACTCCAGACCCATGTGTTGCTATGTGGCTTATGTGAGACCTGTAGAATTGAACCTGGTCCTTTGGCTTCACAGACACGTGCCTTAACTATTAAGCTATCTCTCCATCCCCAAGATTATACATCATCATTATTATAATTATTAACATTATTATATATTTTGAGAGAGAGAGAGAGAGAGAGAGAGAGAGAGAGAGAGAGAGAGAGAGCGAGCGCGCAAGAGGCAGAGGGAGAGAGAGAATGGATATGCCAGGGCCTGTGACCACTGTGAACAAACTTCAGATGTGTGTGCCTCCTGTGTGCATGTGAAACATTGCACACATGCATCACTATGCATCTGGCTACATGGGACCTGGAGATTCTAACATGAGTTCTTAGGCTTTTCAGCAAACACCTGAACTACTAAACCATCTCTCCAGCCCCAAAGATTCTACTTTTAAAATAATTTTTTCTGTACATTTGAAGCTACATAAGTTTTGCAGTGTAAATGTGGAGAAAGAAAAGAACACAGATTGAGGTACACAGACTTCATGCCTTGTCAATGTGTTTTTATTCCAGTGATGCATATTGGGCAAATATGATTCTGTCAGATGGCACTGAAAATATTTACATTTCAAAAATCCAGGTTGAGTTCTGGCTTCCCATTTGCAGCAAATCATGACGATCCATGGTTATTACAGGAGAAGCACCATGGAGCCAATGAATTTATATAATGCCAATTTGGAGTAACCAATTTCAGGAATATAATTTAGGACTTTCTAAAATAGGACAATCCTTGATACTGTAGTTTTAGCCTTAGTGGATGTATCAAGTATAACAGTCTCATCCTATTGGTAGATATCCTGTTAGTTAAATGAGACACTGTAGAAGATGCATAAGAAAGGAATTTTAAAATTTTATTTCTGGATGTATACTTGCATGCGTTTTTATCTTCTCCATTATATGGGACTTAATATAGAAAAATTCATGCTGAATTTCTTGGCAAACTATGGGAAATGATTATGCACATCATTATTTTAAATAAGTGGACATTAATGCCTAGTTAACCAGTACTTTATTCTAAGAGATTGTGACAAATTGCATTTTAACGTGGTATTTCAAAGCTTAAATGGTGGAAAGAGAAATAAATATGGCTATTTAATTAATTGCTAGACAGTCAGAATGCCTTTATCTGGTGGGTGGACAAATTGAAACAACTGATTATGTAGTGGCAAGTAGTTGGGTATGTGGGGTAGCATGTTAATATAGTAAGTGTCACTTGAAGGGACTATTTTTCAAGTGACTTGGACCTTATCTATGATTTAATTATCTAATATAGAGTTGTTTTTTGTTGCATTCTTTGTACCTCCTAGAGAATCTAAAAGTGATATAGTTTATATGTTACAAAAAAGGTATAAAATGTTGAAATTCTTGCTGTGAGACTCAAAGGCATTACTGGGTTTGATCTCATGCTTACATGGATGTCTTGGAAATCTTGAAATCTTGTCATTCATTTCTTCAAATGATGCTTGTTGTTTCTATATTTGTTGAATTTGAGACATTCTGGTCAGCAGACACCTTGTGAAGATGGTGTTATCATTCCCACAATTGAACTCTATAAACAAAACATCTCTTACTTCCTACCAATGTCCTGGCATACTATGGAGTGACAGGTTGCAATTTGCCAGTAGGTCAACAACTGATGTGATGACAAGTGACCTTTCTAGCACTGTAATCAATGCTGGCTATTTGGAAAACAAAATGATACAGTTTGTATTTTTCAGCAGGTAGGTCATTGGGTCTTTCCAACATTGATATATGAATTTGTTACTTGGCCAGAATGAGTCAGTGAAGATAGGAATTTTAATTTCTTCTAATTGATCTGTGCCTAACTCTAAGGAAAAGGTGAGGTGTATTTGTGGATGGCAGAAGTTATTATGAATAACTGGCTTTACCTACAAATAAAACAAAGTCTCTTAAAGTATGTAGAGTACCCAATTTATATAATAGCATTTTATACTAGCTTTGACAAGCATTCATAGTAATATATTTGGCTTACACACTTATTTCTCAGTTGTTGGAGAAAAATAATTTTAATGGCTTTATGTGTGTCACATGTGAACAGAATCTATTTCCACATTTACTGAAATCTGTGTTGTAAGGCCTTTGAAAAGTCATGTAGGTGGATAATTTGTGGAAATGGCTGTGAAGAGGTTAGCTGATATCAAATGTTGCCCTAGGAGCTAATCTAGTAGTGTTGGATAATTGCCTTCCATTTTCACCATCTAGACAAATAGGACTGTTGTGCATATGTACTGCCTTTATTTTATACATGCAAATACCTGTTTGGGCTGGTAAAAGGGGAGGGAAGTGGTTTGTATTACCTTTAGGCAAAAGCTTCTAGAACCAGAATGAGCTTTTCTTTTTGCTTTTCTTTTCTTTTTCTTTTTTTGAGTTGGTTGCTAATTTTTATTGAATTCTTTCACTAATTAATATTTTTTTAATTTAACTTATTTGTTTTCTTTTCAGCAAATACAGGAAGTTTGGTACCATTGTTTAGGCTCATCCATGTTCTACCCCCTCCCATTGGACCCTCCTTGTTGATGTAAATGGGTTGTACCACAGTTATTGGTACGATAAATGTCTCTGCATATCATGACCCAACATGTGACTCTGACATTCTTTCCGCCCCCTCTTCCACAAAATTTCCCTGAGCTCTGTGTGGTTCATTTTTGGTCTGCTTCAGTGCTGAGGTGTTGGGGGTCTCTGAGGCTCTGGCTCTCTGATTTGGTAGGAGTTGATTTTTCTCTGTGTTGGTCTCCTTCCTCTTTGTGCTGGTATCCAGTTCATCAGGAAAACATCACCCTTGCTTGTTTCACCAATTCTCCTTAGTTTCAGTTGGGCCCCTTTAGAGGTATGTTGGGGCAGCTCTCTCCTTAGGATCTGCATCTATCTGAAAAAGAGAAGCAGATTCTCCAACGGAGAGTAAGTTAGCACCCGGAAAATTAAGATAACAATTACTTTTTTGATAGAGAGTTTGATAGGTATAGGCCCTCTTGTACCCCATAATTGATGGTAGCTTGAAATAGGAGAGTGGGCTTATGTTTGGTTATGGTTCTGACTTGTTTCCCAGCTCCAGCCATGGGTCTCCTACCACTCAGGGGGTCAGTTAGCCAAATCAAGAGCAGTTGGTTCCCCACCATGGCTGTGTGCCACTATTGCACTTGTGTGGGCATCACATCAGGTTATTTGTTGCTAATTAGGTTAGACAATGAGTTGCTTGGACAGATATTGGTCATTTCCCCCAGTCGCCCATGCAGCACCTTCTGGCATTAGACACGCTGACTGTCTGGGGACTGACTCTCTCCTGGCTGCCAGCCATGCCATTCCATTTTACGTGTCAGCTGCGTATGGTGTCTTCAGTAATAGGGTCTTACCACTGGCCTTTGGTGGGTCATCAAGTACTCTGACAGAAGTCTGTCATTGTTTTGGGAAACCTTGTAGGTTTCTCTGATCAAAAGCTCATTGTGGATGGTAGCCCCAAGCTGGAAGTGGGGGTTACAGGTCAGTGCCCACTAAGAAATTGAGGAAAAACATAACTAATATACAAGAGTTAGAGAGGAGAGAGAGAGGGGGGAGAGGGGGAGAGGGAGGGAAGATGTAGAAGATTTAGGTTAGTCTTGATCCTACCCTCTCCAGTGTCTTGTGGTTCAGGTGTTTCCTGTAAGGGTCTAGTGAAGGTTCAGCCATTTGGTTTGTCTTTTAGGAAGTAGAATTTTAGGGTACCATTGCCGTTTGGGTCCAGATTACTGTTTTCCACCCTTCGATGCCCTCCCCGCCCTCTCCATCCAGCCTATTGTCTAGTCCATGAGGTGCTTGCTGGGTATGTAAGGTATTTTGGGTAGATTCAGGTTAGGTGTTGTAGATGAGTGAGACTATGTGTCGATTTTTTTCTGTGATTGGGTAAGTTCACTGAGAATGATATGTTCCAGGTTCAACCATTTTTCCTCAAATTTCTTTGTGTCGTTTTTTCTTACTACTGTATAGAATTCCATTGTGTAGATATGCCACATCTTCGTTATCCATTCTTTTAATGATAGACATCTGGGTTGATTCCACCTTTTAGCTATTACAAATTGAGCCACTACAAACATGGTTGAGCAAATCTCTCTGGCCTGTGGTTTGAAGGTTTTAGGGTAGATGCCCAGTAAGGGTATAACTGGGTCTGTTTGTATTTCTATAGTCAGCTTTTTCAGGAGTCTCCATATAGCTTTCCAAAGTGTTTGTACCATCCTACATTCCCACCAACAGTGAATGATTGTTCCTGCTTCTCCACATACTCACCAGCATTTATTTTCATTTGATTTTTTGATGTTGGCTGTCCTTATTGGGGTAAGGTGGAATCTCATAGTTGTTTTAATTTGCATTTCTCTGATGATTAGGGATGATGAACATTTTCTTAAGTATGTTTGCCATTTGTATATCTTCCTCTGTGAATTGCCTGTTCAACTCTGTGCCCCATTTTGTGAGTGGGGTATTTGTCTTCTTATTGTTTAGACTTTTGAGTTCTTTGTAGATTCTAGAGATTAGGCGTCTATCAGTTGGATAACTCGCAAATATTTTCTCCCATTCTGTGGGTATTCTATTGGCTTTGCTTATTATATGCTTGTCTGTAAAGAAACTCTTCAGCTTCATATGATCCCATTGGTTGAGTGACTGTTTAAGAACTTGAGCCACTGGGTTTTTTTTTTTCAGGAAGTCTTTTTCCATTCCTGTATCATCAAAAGTACTTCCTAAATTTTCTTCCAGTAGTATTCGAGTTTCTGGTCTTATGTTGAGGTCTTTGATCCATTTGGATTTGAGTGTAGTGCATGGTGAAATGTGTGGATCAAGTTTTAGTTTCCTGCATGTGGTTATCCAGTTTGTCCAGCACCATTTGTTGAAGATGCTATTATTTTTCAGCCTATATTGTTCGGGCCTTTCTCAAATATCAAGTAGCTATAGTTGCTTGACCCAAAATCCAGGTCCTCAAGTCTATTCCATTGGTCTATACTCCTGTTATTATGCCAGTTCCATGCTGTTTTTAATTACTATGGCTTTGTAGTATAGCTTTAGATCAGGTATGGTGATGCCTTCAGAGGTATTTCTTTTGCTGAGGATATGTTTGGATATGCAAGGCCTTCTGTTTTTCCATATGAAATTTAAGATCATTTTTTCTATCTCTGTGAAGAACACTGTAGGGATTTTAATTGGGATTGCGTTAAATCTATATATTGCCTTTGGTAGGATTGCCATCTTCACAATGTTAATTCTGCCTATCCAGGAGCATGGGAGGTCTTTCCATCTTCTCAAGTCCTCCTCAATTTCTTTTTTGAGAGTTTTTATATTGTCGTTGTATAGATGTTTTACTTCCTTGGTTAACGTTATTCAAAGGTATTTTATTTTTTTATTGCTATTGAAAATGGGACTATGTCCTTTATTTCTTTTTCTGTATCTGTCATTTGCATACAGAAATACTACCAATTTTTGTGCATTGGTTTTGTATCCTGCTACTTTGCTATAGGAGTTAATCACCTTCAGGAGTTTTGGGATGGAGTATCTTGGGTCTCTTACATATATAATCATGTCATCAGTAAATAGAACTAACTTAACTTCTTCCTTTCCAAATTGTGTCCCTTTAATTTCTTCCAGAACTATATTGAAAAGCAGAGGTGAGAGAGGACATCCCTGTCTTGTTCCTGATCTCAATGGGAATTCCTCCAGTCTCTCTCCATTAAGTATTATTTGGGCCTTTGGAGCTTTGTATATTGCCTTTATTATGTTAAGATGTTTACCGGCCATGCCGATTCTCTCCAATATTTTGATCATGAAGTGATGTTGTATCTTGTCAAAGGCCTTTTCTGCATCTATCGAAATGATCATGTGGTTTTTATGTTTAAGCTTGTTTATGTGGTGTATTACATTGACAGATTTTCGTATGTTGAACCACCCTTGTGTTCCTGGCATAAATCCCACTTGGTCAAGGTGGATAATGCTTTTGATGTGTTGTTGGATTCAGTTTGCGAGTATTTTGTTCAGGATCTTTGCAACTATGTTCATTAGGGAAATAGGCCGGTAGTTTTCTTTTCTTGTGGCATCTCTGCCTGGTTTTGGGATTAGGGTGATACTAGCTTCATAGAAGGAGTTGGGTAGCTTTCCCTGTTCTTCAATTGTGTCGCAGTTTTAGAAACATTGGTTTGAGTTCTTCCATGAAGGTTTGATAAAATTTGGCTGTGAATCCATCTCGTCCTGGACTCTTCTTTTTTGGGAGGTTTTTTTTATTACTTTTTCAATCTCCATGAGTGTGATGTGTTCATTGAGGTGATTAATCTACTCTGAGTTTAGCTTTGGTAGATGATATGTGTCCAGGAATTTATCCATCTTCTCCACATTTTCCAGTTTTGTGGTGTAGAGATTTTTGAAGTAAGTCCTGATGATTCTGCCAATTTCACTTATGTCTGTTGTGATCTCTCCTTTTTCATTTTGAATTTTATTTATTTGGAGTCTCTCCTTTTTTTGCTTGATCAAATTGGCCAGAGGTTTGTCAATCTTGTTTATTTTTTCAAAGAACCAGCTCTTTGTTTTGTCAATTGCCTTAATTGTTTCCTTGGTTTCCAATTCATTAATTTCTGCTCTGATTTTAATTATTTCCTTCCTTCTGGAGCTCTTTGGGTTGGATTTTTCTTGTTTTTCCAGTGCCTTTAGGTGAATGGTTAGGCTATTGATTTGGGATCTTTCTGTCTTTTTTATGAAGGCATTGAGTGCTATGAATTTTCGCCTGAGGACTGCCTTCATTGTGTCCCATAAGTTTTGGTATGATGTGTTCTCATTGTCATGCAATTCCAGGAATTTTGCAATTTCCTTTTTTATTTCATCCACTATCCATTTATTGTTTAAGAGTGTGCTATTCAGTTTCCAGTTGCCGTTGGGATTCTTGGTGGTTTTTTTGTTGTTGATTTCTAGGGATATAGCATTAGGATCTGATATCATGCAGGGAATTATGTCGATTTTCCTAAATATGTGGAGGCAGTCTTTGTGTCCCAGTATATGGTCTATTTTAGAGAATGTTCCATGGGCTGCTGAGAATAATGTGGATTTGGAATGGAAAGTTCTGTAGATGTCCATTAGGTCTAAGTGTTCTATGGTTTTGTTGAGCTCTCTTACTTCCCTGTTGAGTTTCTGTTTGGATGATCTGTCTATTACTGATAATGTTGTGTTGAAGTCCCCAGGTATGATGGTGTTGGTGGTTATTTCCATTTTATTGTTAAGTAGGTTTGGTTTTATGAACTGTGGTGCCCCTGTGTTTGGTGCATACAGATTTATGATTGTAATATCCTCTGGATGGATTGTTCCCTTTATAAGTAGGAAGTAGCCTTCTTTGTCTTTTTTGATTGTTTTTGGTTTGAAGTCAATTTTATCTGATATTAATATAGTTACACCTTCTTGTTTCTTATTCCCATTTGCTTGGAATATTGTTTTCCACCCTTTCACCCTGAGGAGGTTTCTGTCTTTAGTGGTAAGGTGAGTTTCTTGAAGGCAACAGATTGAGGGGTCTAATTTTTTGATCCATTCTGTTAGCTTGTGCCTCTTAATGGGTGAATTAAGGCCATTAATATTTAGGGTGATGACTGTGAGATTTGATTTGATCCCTGCCATGTTGTGGTGGTAGAGGTGTGTTGCTGTTTTCATGGAATTTGAAATTTTTTGTGTCTACTCTGGATTTGGTTGTTGTGATCTGCTTCTTATAGGCATTTGTGTTTGGTTATTTGTTTCTTCTCTGTGGAGAATTTCCTGGAAAACTTTCTGTAGGTTTGGTTTTGTGTTCATATAATTGTAAATCTGAGTTTTGTCATGGAAAGTTTTCCTTTCACCATCTATTATAAGGGAAACTTTTTCCGGGTAGAGTAGTTTGGGTTGGAAGCCATAGTTTCTAGCTTTTAGGGTTTCCATTGAGAAGTCTGAAGTAATTCTGATGGGGTTTCCTTTGAAAGTAGTGTGCTGTTTTTCCCTAGCTGCTTTTAGGATTTTCTCTTTTGTGTCAATGTTTAGAGTCTTAATGATAATATGTCTTGGGGAGTTTCTCCTTTGGTCTAGTCGGTTAGGAGTTCTGTTTGCTTCTTGTATCTTGATGGGCCTTTCTTTTAAGAGACAGGGGAAGTTTTCTTTAATTATTGTGTTAAATAAGTTCTCCATGCCTTTGGTCTGAAATTCTTCTCCTTCTGGTATTCCAATGATTCTGATATTAGGACGTTTAAGTGTATCCCACAATTCCCTCATGTTCTGTTCACAGGAACTTTTGAACTTACTGAAATTTTTGGACTCTTGAACTGTTTCTTCCATCCTGTCTTCCAGATCAGAGTTTCTATCCTCCACTTTGCTGACTCTATTCTTGACAGACTCTAGTGAGTTTTGGACTTGTTAAATTAAGTTTGCATTTTCTACTACTTTCCTATGTATCACTTCTTTAGTTCTTTCCAGCTCCCTTTTCACCTCATTTTCTGATTTTCTTGATGATTCTTGGAAATCATCCTTGCATTTCTTCATGTTTTCATTTAATGTGGCCAGCTGATTTTTAAGGTCCTGTTTTTTTTCACTCTCCCTCAACTCTCTTAGCTCTCTTTGAATTCCTTCCAGTGTCTTATCATATTGCCCTAGCTTAGTGATGGTAGCATCCACATGATTATCTGCCCTTTGTAGCTTTCCTGCAAGTTCTAGCAATAGGTTGGTCAGGGTTGCATTGCTCATAGCTTCCACTTGATGTTCTGATCCTAAACACTCTTCTATGTTTTGGTGAGATGTAATCCTTGTTGTACTGGGTGATCTGTCTGGATTTTCTTGCATTTTATTGTTCATGTTATTTCTTTTGCGCTGTGGTCTACCCATGTCAGTGTATAGGCAGGTAGGTGGGTGGAGCAGCCTGGGCTCTAGCTCAATAAGAATCCAAGGCAGCCTGGGGCAGTTGCAAGCAGCCTGGGTTTTTGCTCTCTCTTGCCAAAGCCACCTATCTACTGCCTGACAGGGGTGCCAAAGTTGCCTGAATTCTTACCCAGTGATGCACCAAAGCTGCCTGCCTTCGAGCTTAAAAGGGGACTGAGGTAGCAAGTCCTCAAGCTGCCCAAACTCTGGCTGGGAACACTGGGACCTGCAAACTGTCTGCGCTCTCCTGCCTCAGGGGAGTGGGGGATGGGTGGCGATGGACAGATAGGGGATGGCACCTGACCTGGCGCTACTGACTCAGTGTGGGCTTGTGTGGCCCTTGCTGTGGGACTGGGCCTGCTGCATGTGCAGTTGTAGTGCAGAGGCAGCTGATGCGGGCACAGGATCAGGACACAGCAGACTGGCGGGCAAGCGATCGGAGCACAGCAGCTGGGGGTCTGACAGCCACCTAATCACAGCAGACGTGGCCCCTGCAGGTGTATGAACTGAGCACAGCGTGGCGGGCCAGCACGCATGATCAGAGCACAGCGGCGGAGGTCCCCGTGTCATCCCAGTGGGCTCGCAGGCGCACGATTGGAGCACAGCCGCTTGGAGCGCAGGGCGCATATGGGGGAGGGGTAGACTACCCACTCAGGGGATCCGTGATTCCCTGATTTTCCCCACTCTGTGCCCTCCTACTGGCAAGAGGACCCTGATAACCCTTAATTTCTTGCCTTTCTTTCCCTGGTATCTGCAGCGCAGCTAGGCAGTCACCATCTTGGCTGGAAGTCCCAGAATGAGCTTTTCACCATGTTCTCTTTGCTACATTCCTGCCTTGGTGATTGTAGGAGTATTGAGGAGCTTTTTACCATGGATTTTAGATCTGGATAGATAGCCCCCTCTAATGCCCAGGTTGAAATTGAATCCCTAGTGTAATATCTGATGGTATTTGAACTGGGCATCGGGGAGGTAATTAAGGTTCCATGAGGTCATGAAGGTATTGTACCATGAGAGAATTATTGGCTTTTTAAGAGAAAGTCATGCTGATAGGTCCCCTCTCTCTCACTGTGAGATTATATGGCATGTAAGTCCTCTCAGCATGTGTGGACAATACCTTTTTTCCTTGTCCCGGGCATTGTAGGAGATATCTGTGTTTTCTATTTAGGACAATACTGAATTGAGGAAGATGTAGATCTTACTTCTTCTTGTCTTCCACATACCCAATTCAGCTGACTGCATTGGACAAATGTCTGAGTGAGAAATAAATCAACTGTTGTGTTGTGATAATGAGTGTTTATGATCATTTGTGGAAAGGTACTCAAACTTATGTCTTAAGATGTCTTCTATACTCTGAAATATTTTGAAATATCCAGCATCCTGCTATTGATGTATATATAATATTTTCTGAATTATAAATGAAAATTGAGGAGTTTTGAAAACACTGTAGTGAACCCAAGCCTGTACTCTACTACACACCTATGAGCAGTTGAAGATGAAATGGGCATGGTACAGGCAGTAATATAATTATAATCATGAAAATAAATTTATCCTGTAGGCTGCTTGAAAGGGTCTCAGGGACTTCAGTCTTTTCTATGTGAGCCTGCCTTGCTTTATAGGTAAAGTTTCAGGGAATTTAGGAAGAAGAAGAAAGATTTTGGATACTGCAAAAAGGGTTCCCCTGGGTGTTATAATTCACTTATTTTATATCTGAGTGAAGACAATATAAATAGTTTATTCCTGTTGCTGAGAAGTAGTCCTTTATACTAACAAGTACAAATTTCACTAGAGTATCAAATAAAATAATACACATATAATTACATTGTATAATGCCCTGTAACTGTGAATACTGTTCATTCTGTAAAGTTTGAGTTATGAAATCTTATGCTCCAGAAAAAAATGGAAAGTAGGATTAATATTCATATATTTGAAATGGAGTATAGGGTATTTATGCAGAGGAGGGATGGATGAAATAAATTATTTAAACTTCTATATGAGAGAGCCTGTCTAAATTTATCTAGAGGTGCTGCTTCTGAGATTTTTAGCTGTGATCTGTCATATATATTGTCATGATAAAATCATTTCAACTCCTTTTATTGTGAAATGTATTGTGACAAAATGATACAAAATGACTGAACACATTTCAGGGAGATTTGGAAATTTTACTTGATGTGTATTACCTATAAATCAATAACAAAGCCAATAGGTGAACTTGTCAGTCGCACATTTCCCATCAGTAGCCAATTATGTAAGGTAGTAGGTATATTTCCAAAGATAAGATATGAATACTAATTGTATTTGCTAATATTTAGATGGCACAGTAGATAGACATTTCTTGACTTTTATGGAAACACAGCTATGAAAAGAACTCAGGAGAATCTGGTGATCTTTATACATTTGTCCAGCTCCTTTGATAGTTAATATTTAAGCTTGAAGAAGAAGATGACCTTCATAGCTCTTTGATTCTCTTTTTAAGGAAAAAGACAATAAACACATGTGGGCTAGAGAGAAGGCTTAGCAGTTAAGGTATTTGCCTCCAAAGCCAAAGGACCTAGGTTCGATTCCCCAAGACCCATGATGTAAGGAGGATAGATGCACAAGGGAGTGCATGTATCTGGAGTTTGTTTGCAGTGGCTGGAGGCCCTGCCATGCCCATTCTCTTTATCTCTCTCCCTCCCTCTCTCTGTCTCTTTCTCTCAAGTAAATAAGTAAATTATATATATATATATATATATATAATATATATAATAATATATATATTAAAAAGAATAACACATGTGAAGGACATATTTTAGACATGTCCAGAACTTCCCAGGAGATCAGATTTCTGAGGTTAGTAGTACAGGTGTCCAAGCTGTTGACTTGACTGAAAGATCAAATGTTAAAATAGAATAAAGCATTGTATCTAAAGAAAAGAAAATTACATTACCAGTGTATCATATAGATTTGCAGAGAATTAATTTAGCCTACTAGTTACCTACATTCTCTGGTGGCTTTTGAAGCTTGGGGCTCATTTAAGAAAGGGCAGGTTATCTGGAGTCCCTTGCTAGCTAAGAATACTTGCTGGCCTAAGATCATTTGATAGAATCTAGAGCCCAAGGTTCCATCTGCCTATGTCTCAGAGGTAGCCTCTGCTGAGACCCCTTAAGGACAATGGAAGTACATTATTCTCAAGTATAACTCTATTCTCAAGTATAACTAAGGGTCTTCCTTTATGGAAAGACATAATATTTTTATATAATTGTAAATGTGGTTTATACATTGTTAACCCTGGCACAATGAAACCAGAATAGCATGTTGTTTCATATCCACCTTTAAGGAGTAAATGCCATAGTTGTGAGTGATACAAGCAGGCATATTTTCTTATCCTTGAAAAGTGGTAGTATTTTCTTGTTTAATTTCTTTTAAGATTTTTGATGAGCATCAGACAAGTCATACCTTTTAATCAGGGTAATTCTTTTAGTCCCCCAGTAGATGGAGATGTACAATTCTTCATTCTTTTTGAAACCACTGTTCCCTGCCCCATGTCTTGCTTAACTGCCAGTTCAGATGTAGGGTCAGATGTTACAAAGTGGCTAATGAAGCTGCCCTCCTGTATGTCTCTCCCTCTCTGCCTGTGGCCTGTTTTGACCTGTTAAAAATTTTTATTTATCCTTGAGTTTCATAAGGTCCTTATCATTAGTGACCTCCAGTGAATAAGAAAAATATTTCCTTTAATGAAATGTCTCCAAAAGCATTGAGAACACCATTTCTAGACCTGTGAGGGGTTAGGGGGAGTGATTTAAATCCCACATGAGCCATTCACAGCTAACATCCTGCCCAAGTTTTGATTCACAGTAAATCTCAGAGGTCATATCCATTTTCAGCCATCAGGGTAAACTTTGATCACAAATATCTAGGTCAGCAGAGGGAGTAGAGAGAGGCCAGCCTCATTTACCTCATTGTATCCCCTCTGATACAGAAGAAGGAATTTTATTGACAGCCCTATTTCAAGGGATCTAATTCAGGTGTATTTTCCTTTTCCCTTTCATTTTGTTATATTTAACTCAAGTGCATTAAAGAAGAATTCCCCTTGATTTCTTGTTTGACATGCTCAATAAAACCTTTCCAAAATATTAATTGGTACAAAGCCTGTGAAGGCATTCTATTTGTTACATTTGTAATTCTTGTTATTTACACCAATCACTTTGGGAAGACAATTGATTTTGATGTTCTTAAATGCAATGCTCTCCCATAATAACAGATTTCCCTCCAGTAAGCTGAAAAGAAAAGGGTAATTCCTCAGGAAGGTATCATGGGAGTAGCTATAAGCTTGCAAATTACAAAACAGAGTTGGTTAGAAAAAAATAAACACACAACACATCCCACTAACAAACAAATAATTTAAAAATAAGCATGAAAGCAGAAGGAAGGTAACCAGCCAGAAGAAGGTAAAAGGGAGGGCATTGAAGGGCAAATAAAACTAAAGTATAATGTCAGATATATATGAAAATATCATAGTGAAACCCGTTGTTGAGTGTGTGTGTGTGTGTGTGTGTGTGTGTGTGTGTGTGTGTGTGTGAATATTCTGGTAATGTAAGGTTTTCACAGTCATTGAATGGGGACAGTTTACAGATGTGTTTCAAGCTAAGTCATTAATTATATTTATGTAAAACATTTTCATTTATCTAATAAGTCCTTTATTTATTTTTAAATCCTTTTGGGGGGATGTGTATGTATGTGTGAGTGTGTACCCCTCAAGGGTACATTTTCACAGCATAAGAGAAAATCCTCGGAGGATCATGTAGGAGATTTCTCTGGACCACACACATCTGAACATGGAGAAGGCATGTGGCTGAATAGAGAAGAGGAAAAGAACATTTGATAACCAGCTGGTAGCTTCTGTCACCTTTATTCTTAGAGGATTTTACTTAAGAAAATGATCTTGGCATAGATTATTATAGGAAAAACCATTGAAAACTAAATGTAGAACTTACCCTTTTGTTCTTTAAAGAAGTGTCAATTTTTAAACATCCAAAAATTGACTAAGATATTGTCTTGAAAATTAACTTTGTATTTTATTTTTTTTATTTTATTTTATTTTTTTTTGTTTGCAACTTTTTTTAAAAAAATTTTTATTAACATTTTCCATGATTATAAAATATATCCCATGGTAATTCCCTCCCTCCCCACCCCCACACTTTCCCATTTGCAATTCCATTCTCCATCATATTACCTCCCCATTACAATCATTGTAATTACATATATACAATAACAACCAATTAAGTATCCTCCTCCCTTCCTTTCTCCACCCTTTATGTCTCCTTTTCAACTTACTGGCCTCTGCTACTAAGTATTTTCATTCTCACACAGAAGCCCAGTCATCTGTAGCTAGGATCCACATATGAGAGAGAACATGTGGCGCTTGGCTTTCTGGGCCTGGGTTACCTCACTTAGTATACTACTTTCCAGGTCCATCCATTTTTCTGCAAATTTCATAACTTCATTTTTCTTTACCGCTGAGTAGAACTCCATTGTATAAATGAACCATATCTTCATTATCCACTCATTTATTGAGGGACATCTAGGCTGGTTCCATTTCCCAGCTATTATAAATTGAGCAGCAATAAACATGGTTGAGCATGTACTTCTAAGGAAATGAGATGAGTCCTTTGGATATATGCCTAGGAGTGCTATAGCTGGGTCATATGGTAGATCAATCTCTAGCTGCTTTAGGAACCTCCACACTGTTTTCCACAATGGCTGGACCAGATTGCATTCCCACCAGCAGTGAAGAAGGGTTCCTTTTTTTCCACATCCCCGCCAACATTTATGATCATTTGTTTTCATGATGGTGGCCAATCTGACAGGAGTGAGATGGAATCTCAATGTAGTTTTAATCTGCATTCCCTGATGACTGGTGACGTAGAACATTTTTTTAGATGCTTATATGCCATTCGTATTTCTTCCTTTGAGAACTCTCTATTTAGCTCCATAGCCCATTTTTTGATTGGCTTGTTTGATTCCTTATTATTTAACTTTTTGAGTTCTTTGTATATCCTAGATATTAATCCTCTATCAGATATATAGCTGGCGAAGATTTTTTCCCATTCTGTAGGTTGCCTCTTTGCTTTTTTCACTGTGTCCTTTGCGGTGCAAAATCTTTGTAATTTCATTAGGTCCCAGTGGTTAATCTGTGGTTTTATTGCCTGAGCAATTGGGGTTGTATTCAGAAAGTCTTTGCCAAGACCAATATGTTGAAGGGTTTCCCCTACTTTTTCCTCTAGCAGTTTCAAAGTTTCCGGTCTGATGTTAAGGTCTTTAATCGATTTGGACTTAATTCTTGTGCATGGCGAGAGAGAAGAATCTATTTTCATCCTTCTGCAGATATTTATCCAGTTTTCAAAACACCATTTGCTGAAGAGGCTGTCTCTTCTCCAATGAGTATTTTTGGCATTTTTATCGAATATCAGGTGGCTATAGCTACTTGGGCTTACATCTGGGTCCTCTATTGTGTTCCACTGAACTACATGTCTGTTTTTGTGCCAGTACCATGCTTTTTTGTTACCATGGCTCTGTAGTATAGGTTAAAATCAGGTATGGTGATACGACCAGCCTCTTTTTTGTTGCTCAGTATTATTTTAGATATTCGAGGTTTTTTGTGATTCCAAATGAATTTTTGGATTGTTTTTTCTATTTCCATGAAGAAAGCCTTTGGAATTTTGATAGGGATTGCATTAAATGTGTAGATTGCTTTAGGTAAGATTGCCATTTTCACGATATTGATTCTTCCAATCCAGGAACAAGGGATGTTTCTCCACTTTCTAGTGTCTTCTGCAATTTCTCGCTTGAGTGTTTTAAAGTTCTCATTGTATAGATTCTTTACTTCCTTGGTTAGGTTTATTCCAAGGTATTTTATTTTCTTTGATGCAATTGTGAATGGGAGTGATTCTCTGATTTCATCCTCTGTGTGTTTGTTGTTAGCATATATGAAGGCTACTGATTTCTGTGTATTTATTTTGTATCCTGCTACATTGCTGTAGGTTTTGATCAGCTCTAACAGCTTGCTAGTAGTGTCTTTAGGGTCCTTTATGTATAGAATCATGTCATCTGCAAATAATGATAACTTGATTTCTTCCTTTCCAATTTGTATCCCTTTTATGTGTGTCTCTTGCCTTATTGCTATGGCTAAGACTTCCAAAACTATATTAAATAGAAGTGGGGACAGTGGACACCCTTGTCTTGTTCCTGTTTTTAGTGGAAAAGCTTCCAGTTTTTCCCCATTTAGTAATATGTTGGCTGTAGGCTTGTCATAAATAGCCTTTATTATATTGAGATATGTTCCTTCTATTCCCAGTCTCTGTAGGACTTTTATCATGAAGGGATGTTGGATTTTGTCAAATACTTTCTCTGCGTCTAATGAGATGATCATGTGATTTTTGTCCTTCATCCCGTTTATGTAATGTATTACATTTATAGATTTGCGTATGTTGAACCATCCCTGCATCTCTGGGATAAAGCCTACTTGGTCAGGGTGAATGATCTTTTTGATATACTCTTGTATTCTGTTTGCCAATATTTTGTTGAGAATTTGTGCATCTATGTTCATGAGGGAGATTGGTCTGTAATTTTCTTTTTTTGTTCTATCTTTGCCTGGTTTTGGTATCAGGGTGATGCTGGCCTCATAGAAGGAGTTTGGTAGAATTCCTTCTTTTTCTATTTCCTGGAAAAGCTTAAGAAGCAATGGTGTTAGCTCTTCCTTAAAAGTCTGGTAAAATTCAGCAGTGAATCCATCCGGGCCTGGGCTTTTTTTAGTTGGGAGATTATTGATAACTGTTCGTATCTCCATGTTTGTTATAGGTCTATTTAAGTGATTAATCTCATTTTGATTTAATTTAGGTAGGTCATATAGATCAAGGAAATCATCCATTTCTTTCAGATTTTCATACTTTGTGGAGTATATGCTTTTATAGTATTTCCCTATGATTTTTTGAATTTCTCTGGAATCTGTTGTGATATTACCTTGTTCACCTCTGATTTTATTAATTTGTGTCTCTTCTCTCTTTCTTTTGGTCAGATTTGCTAAGGGTTTATCAATCTTGTTTATCGTTTCAAAGAACCAACTCTTGGTTTCATTAATTCTTTGGATTGTTCTTTTTGTTTCTATTTCATTAATTTCTGCCCTAATCTTTATTATTTCTTCCCATCTACTGATTTTTGGTTTGCCTTGTTCTTCTTTTTCCAAGGCTTTAAGGCGAAGCATTAGGTCATTTACTTGCTACCTTTCTAATTTCTTAATATAGTTACTTAAGGCTATAAATTTACCTCTTAGAACTGCCTTCATTGTGTCCCAGAGATTTTGGTATGTTGTGTTCTCATTATCATTTGACTCTATAAATTTTTTGATTTCCTTTTTGATTTCTTCTTTGACCCACTCATCATTTAGTAGTGTATTGTTTAGTTTCCATGATTTTGTGTATGCTCTATAGCCTTTCTTGCTACTGATTTGTAGTTTAATTCCATAGTGGTCAGATAGAATGCAAGGAATTATTTCAATTTTCCTGAATTTGTTAAGATTTGCTTTGTGTCCTAATATATGGTCTATTTTAGAGAATGTTCCATGTGTTGCTGAAAAGAATGTATATTCTGCAGCCTTTGGATGAAATGTCCTGTATATATCTGTTAAGTCCATTCCTTCTATGACCTCATTTAGTCCAGATGCCTCTGTGTTTATTCTTTCCCTGGATGACCTGTCAATTGATGAGAGTGGGGTGTTAAAGTCACCCACCACCACTGTGTTTGGTGTTATCTGTGACCTTAGTTCTAATAGTGTTTGTTTGACGAATTTGGGAGCCCCCATGTTAGGTGCATATATGTTTAGGATTGTAATGTCCTCCTGTTGGAGTGTGCCCTTAATCAATATAAAGTGACCTTCCTTATCTTTCTTGACTAACATCGGACTAAAGTCTACCCTGTCTGATATTAGGATAGCAACCCCTGCTTGTTTTCTAGGCCCATTTGCTTGAAACACCGTCTTCCAACCTTTCACCGTGAGATAATGTCTATCCTTTGTAGAAAGGTGAGTTTCTTGGAGACAACAAATTGTAGGATCCTGCTTTTTAACCCAGTCTGCAAATCTACGTCTTTTCGTTGGGGCATTGAGACCATTGATATTAAGAGATATTATTGTAAGGTGTGTATTTATGTTTGCCATTTTTGTGTGTGTGTGTGTGTTACTGGTTCTACCTGTGCTCTCTTCTGTTAAGTGGTATTTGAGTATAGCTTGTTTTTTCTAGGTTCCTTATATGTGTGCTTTTCGTTTTGTTCAGCATGGAGGATTCTATCAAGTATTTTCTGTAGAGCTGGTTTTGTCTTCAAATACTCCTTTAACCTGCTTTTGTCATGGAATGTCTTTATTTCTCCATCTATTTGAATGGATAACTTTGCAGGATATAGTAACCTTGGTTGACAGTTGTTATCTTTCAGAACTTGGAATATATCACTCCAAGCCCTTTTGGCTTTAAAATTTTGTGTTGAATAATCTGCTGTAATCCTGATGGGCTTGCTTTTGTAGGTAACTTGATTTTTCTCTCTAACTGCTTTCAATATTTTTTCTTTGGTGTGTGTGTTTGGAAGTTTGATTATAATATGGCGAGGAGAGGTTCTTTCTGGGTTTTGTCGGGTGGGGTTCTAAAGGCTTCCTGTATCTGTATTGGCACCTCTTTCCCAATTTGGGGGAAATTTTCCTCTATGATTTTGTTGAAGATGCCTACTATGCCTCTGGAGTGGAGTTCTTCTCCTTCTACTATGCCCTGAATTCTTATATTGGATCTTTTCATAGTGTCCCGAATATCTTGAAATTCCCACTCATACTTTTCTATAAGTTTGTATTTCTCTTTGTTGGACTGCATTAGGTCTGCCACCTGGTCTTCCAGCTTAGATATTCTGCCCTCTCCCTCATCCATCCTACTGGTGAGATTTTCTACAGAGTTTTTTATTTCATTAACTGTGTTCTTCATTGCTAGTAATTCTGACTGGTTTTTCTTTATTATTTCTATTTCCCTATTTATGTCTTGTATTGCCTTCTTTATTTCATTAAATTGGTGTCCTGCCTCTTCTTTGATTCCTTTGATTTCCTCTTTGATTTCTTCTTTGATTGTTTTCATGTGTTCTTTGACCTCTTTGAACATATTTATAATTATTGTTTTGATCTCTTTCTCAGGCATTTCCTCTAACTCTCACTGGAGGACATTTCTGATGCATTAATACTTTTGGGTGGATTTATATCGTCTTGCTTTTTAGTGTTTCTTGTGTTATATGTATATATTTTTGCATCTTGGATTAAGTTAATGCTTGGATTTTCTAGCTAGCTGTGTATTCTTAGCTGTATCAATTGATTTGATGTAATATATTTTCAGGGTAGGACCTTAAGGTATTAGGTGTGGCTCTTAAGACTCTCAGAGTATTCACAAAGATGTTCTTAGGGGTTGAGTTTCCCTGCTATAGGAGTATTCAAGCAGGCTGAATTGAATAAAATACAGGTAGATTGTAAAATTTAACTAAACACTGTACACATTCAATCAAAAACAGCCCCGAGTATGTATGCAAGAGTAGTTATTATAATGACCAGATCCTCTATCAACAAAGAAGTTTAGATTTCTGGTCTGTTGAGGGATCCAAGTCAGCTTGTGACCAAGCGAGACCCTTCCCTGGTGCAATCCCAGCTACCTTGGGTGTTTTTGGTCTCAGTCAAGTTGCTGCCTGGGTCGTCGGGCTGCTGTTCTGATTTCTGGAGCTGGGCACTTGCTTTTCCTACGGGGCAAACTGAGCCGCTGCTGCTGTGTCCACTGCCGCTGCTCCCCCTGAAGCTGCTGCTGTGGGATCTGCCGCTGCTTCCGCTCCTGGGTCTGCTGCTGCTGGGGCCGCTGAAGTTGCTCCCGAACTCTGCTCCTGCTTGGGTTCCGTTGTCAGCCTAAGTTGGCGTGGACGGGTCCCGGGCCGCTGCTCTGTTCGCTGTAGCTGGGCTCAGGCGGTGGGGGAGGGGAGGGAGCCGCGGCTGCTCTGGTTGTCTTGCTGTTCCACGTGTTCTTCTACCTCGCGGTCTGCTCCTCCGCTGCTCGCTGCCGCTCTCCCCTCATGTTTCCTGAGTTGCGGAGAGCGCAGTGTGAGGGGAAAATCCCGCACCTGGCTTTTCCTGCGGCTGGAGCCGAGTCTGGCGGTTTTCTTCTGCGCCGCGGCCGTGGCGGTTGGCCGAGCTGCCGGAGCCGCTTTTCCTGCCTGTGCAGGCTCTGAATGCTCTATAACTCTTCTACTTCTCCACTGCCACTTTAATTTCCTATACACCTCACTTTTTAGTAATAGTGTGTATTTTGCTGAGTTTTTTTGGTCTTTTTCCCCCTAGGCTGCTTTGGCGTGGTACCTACGCCACCATCTTAACCGGAAGTCTGTTTGCAACTTTCAACTTTGTATTTTATATAAACGTCTATGAGGCATGAATCCATAACAACATTTTTGATAACTAGGTATTTTCCTAAGCTTTATATTAAGTCAGATGGTAAGATTTATATAAAATAAATACTCACTTAACTTTGATAAGATAATTTCCCAGATACAGCAAAGATAGATGAGCATATA
This sequence comes from Jaculus jaculus, assembly GCF_020740685.1. Lineage (NCBI taxonomy): Eukaryota > Metazoa > Chordata > Mammalia > Rodentia > Dipodidae > Jaculus > Jaculus jaculus. The sequence goes on from NC_059103.1 coordinate 28,271,909, forward strand.
TTGCTACTTAATTCAGTAAAGCAAATATTATTGAATAAATGTCAACTTTCCCAGGGAAATTGCTGCACAGAACCTCTGTAGATAATATATTTATCAAAAAAATCAATACTGTAAGTAAACAGATTTTTAATACATCTGAAATATAGTCCTAATAAACCAAAATGCCAACCCATAATTTAAGGCTATTGATACAAATAGGTATTTATAGATGACACTCATAACTTGTATAGCTTCTTCTTCATGGTGAGCTTACATGTATATCTTAGTTTCAGCCTTGTGCTTGGGAGAAGTGAATCACAGTGGCAATGCATAAAGATGGCCCTAGCCATGCTTTGCAGAAATAGAAACCTCGGAGGGTGCAGAGCCCATGGCTCTTCTGGCTTCTTTCCTCCTGTTTTGATCTATTCAGTGATGCTGTGCTGTTTGCCATCCCTCCACTTCCTGGGACACTTATTCTTCTCATATTTGTGTATATTACTTAGGAATTTTGTATGTACTGATTACAGGATTGATTTTTTAAATTAACCATAGATTTTAAAATTATGTGGAAAATTTGTATTTTTTTTAAATATTCATTTATCAGAGAGAGAGAGGGAGAGAAAAAGAGAGAGAGAGAGATTTTGTGCAACAGGGATTTCAGCATATTTTTATCTCCCAGTTATGGTGTGGCAAGTCATTTGAAATCAGACTGTATTGCTGACACATGTCATTTAAGTCAGCCTTTTGAAGTCATAGAGTGTCTTCATTGGCAACATTTGTGACTGGCCAGAACACTTTTTTGAAGCAAAGCTGTTCTCTTCTTCCATGTACAGTGCACCAGAAATATGATCATTTGGAGAGTTATTTGACATGTGCTCATCTACCACATTCATGCCTGCTGTCTTAAGCAAATAAACCTGATTAATAATTATGTTGACTTCTACAGGGAGAATGTTAGAGGGTAATAGTGCAAATAGGAGACCATGGACCTAAGCCTCACACTAACCTTTTACTATAATTGTCAAGAAATGGTAAACTTATGATGGACAGATTACTTAGTGCTTAAGGCACTTGTCTGCAAAGCCAAAGGACCCAGGTTTGATGTCCCAGGATCCATGTAAGCCAGTTGCACAAGGTGACATATGGAGTTCGTTTGTAGCAGCCTAGAGGCCCTGGCAATCCATTTTTTTCCTCTTTCTCTCTTTCTGCCTTTTTCTCTCACTTTCAAATAAGTAAATAGATAAATAAAAATTTCAAAAAGAAATAATAAACTTTAAGATACAATGATATGTGAACAAGATTGATAATAGAATTTTTCCTCATATGGCCAATACTTTCTCATATTATTTACTGTAGATCATAAGTTATATTAACTATTACATGTTGCATGGCATGAATATTTATAACTTTTCATCATTTAAAATGTGAATATCCTAACCACCACTTAACTTGATTGAAGCTTTAAGGATAACATGTACATGTGTGACCTTACAGATTAAACCAAAAACCTTGCATTACTGTGAGCTCTGTCAGACCACAGATCTCATAAAGGGTGGTCAGGAGGGCAAGGGTATAACTGTTACCTTGCTTTTGCCGGAGCCAGCTGATCTAGCTGAAGGGAATCAGATCCCAGAAGGTACCATTAGGAGACCCATAGAGTACCTAGGATTTCAATGGCTTGTTCTCAAGAGGGTAAAGGCCTTGGGTTCTTGCTTTGTTTCACACTGAATTTTTCCAGGCTGGTCAAGGGTTCAACTTCACACTCATACAGTGTTGAGCTTACTTTAGTCTCAAGGGACTATTGTACCATTGTCACATGATGCACTGAGCTGAGAATACCACCTCCAATAGTAATATATTTTTTTCTGTCATTTCTTCCAGGTGCATGTATATGTCACACGTATGCCTTTAATGTCTTAAAACAGGATGACTAAACATGGTCCTTATTTTGCATTTCAAATTTGTGAAATGTATGTAAATTCCATGGCTTCAATCCCTTTTCCTCAGCCATGGTGATATCACCCTTTGGCCACTTTAGGAATGTTCACTCTGGAACACCAAGTAGAGTTAAAGGCCTTACATTACCATGTGTCAAAGACAGAATCACCTCCACTCATCCGCCTTCCCTTTTTGGCCCTAAATTACTAGGGTTCTAGTTCTTTAAAATGACACTGGGGCCCCTTGCTGCTTGGGCTGGGCTTTAGTCAGCTTATATGGCAATTTTCCTTTTGACCTTGCTCTACTGGCCTAATTTACTTGCAGGTGCCTAATCTTAACCACTGCCAGTGCTTTTGCTGCTCAAGATAAAGCTCACCTGTGAAATCCCTCCCTCATCTGCAGAGACGGCCAGATTCTTGCTTTTTATCAATCTGCAGAAATTTCACTGGGGCTTCCTTAATTTTCAATACATTTAAAATGTAAAAGTCCAAGCCAGTCATGCTGACAAACACTTTTAATCCCAGTACTCAGGGGGCAGAAGTAGGAGGATCACTGTGAGTTTGATGCCACCCTGAGAATACAGAGTGAATTCCGGGTCAGCTTAGGCTAGAGTGTCGCCCTACCTTGAAAAAAATTTTTTCGAAGTCTATTTCTCCCTAAATCCCCATTTGCTCCTCCATTCTGAGTTGCCTATCCTTGGCCCCATATCTTGTTTGTGTACCATTGTAGTGGCCTTCTGTAATTGAAAATAACAGCATTGAATAGAGTTAATTATGTAGAGCAGATGTTCCACAGTGGCTCACCAGCCAGTCATTCAGATTCAAGAAGCCCTGTCAGCTATTGTTTGGTGCCTCTGGAAGAACTTAATTGAGCACAATTCTCACTTTCTCTGGCCTCAGGATCCCCAGAGATCAGAGAACGTGCAGTAATCTCTAGATCAACAGAACCCTGGAAGAGAGCCTCAGAGGGCAGCCTTTATTCTGGTGAAGGCTTGAGGGGTTACTGTGGTATTCTGTACAGCCCAGGGACTGCTTAATCACAATCTTGGGACAGATAACCTCAAATTCTGGAGCTACAGCTGCCACCTTGATGTGATAACTCCCTCCACCCAACAATCTCCTCTGCTGCTGGGGGTGAACTTTGACCCTCTGCTTTAAGGTCAGATGTCCTTTTACCTGCTTTTAATGAAGAGGGGGCAGTCTCTGAAGCTCAAGACAGGTGGTACTGCGGTGTGCTGATTTCATGTCTACTTGAGTGAAGAACAGGAGTGAGTTTGTGATGTACTACCATCTTAGTACAAAGAGGAAAAAGAAAACCCTTGAAAGCTGGCAGTCGTGGATATTGGTGTCCCAGCAAGAAATACACATACACTTATTACTACTGACCTGTGCCTTTAAAAATGGTTAAGATAGGAAATTTTTAAGTGACCTTAAGTTTCTTAGGGCTAGTGAATAGAAGTACAGAAACATATTCATCAAATATTTTACTATGATTAAAGGTGTTCCCTGAAATCTAACCAGCACTCATTTTAAAAGGTAACTTATTCCAGTTGTTTACAGTAATGTTTTATATTGATAATCATTTATGAAATAAAGTAACATTTCATGTATGTTCTACTTTGTTCTTTTAACACCAGCATACATCTGCCTTCCAGTTGTAAATATTTAGGGTCTTCTTCTTTTCTTTTTATAATAAAACTTGTGGCTTTAGTAGCCTAGTACACAAATATTTCCAGTGCAAGATTTACCCTGCTCATTGTGTGGTTCTGTCTTGTATTTTCCAGTCTATGATACATGCACTGAAAACACCTACCCGTCAACAAATAATACAGTTATATAAGCAAACATCTCAAGTACCTAATTTTGGTTTTGATTTACAACATTAGTGGAATGTGGATGAACCCTGAAAATTTGTAATATTTTGTTTTGTTGGATTTTTCTTTTGTTTAAGTTAGAGTATTATTAACTTAAGTATTATAAGTATACTTCTGTGTTACAAATACTTTCACAATGTTGTACCACCATCACACAATTTAGTTCATAAAAGTGCTATAACCTCAAAGGGATAGTCTATTCATAATAAGCAATCATTTGCCATGTTTCTTTTTTTTCCCCTAGGCTCTGGCAAAACACTTATCTGCTTCCTTCATTATAGATTTAACTATTCTGGAACTTTCCATCAAATGGAAAGCATTGCTTTGTTTTTCATATGTGTTTCTAGTGGGTGGTGTGGTTTGTATGGTGTGGTCTGTGTGATGTGTTGTGTAGGCACGAGTGTGTGTGTGTGTGTGTGTGTGTGTGTGTGTGTGTAGATGCAAGAACCCCATGTGCATGTGTGAGGTGGCCAGAGAAAACATAGGGTATCCTCTTGTTGCTCAACTGTGTATATGCTTGAGACAGGGTCTCTCCTGCAACCCACAGCTGCTGTCTATCACTGAGTCCTAACAATTTTCTAGTGGTCCATCCTCAACCCTACATGAACTGGGGTTACAGCCATGTTTGGTTCTCCCAGTTTTTATGTGGATTCTGGGGAGTCAAACTTGGCAGTCAGGCCAGAGAAGCCCTTGAGTTTAAGAAGCAAGTTATATTAATCACTGGGTGTGGTGGTTTGATTCAGGTGTTCCTCATAAACTTAAGTGTTCTGAATGCTAGGTTCCCAGCTGATGAAGATTTGGGAAGTAACGCCTCCTGGAGGCAGTGTATTGTTGGAGGTGGGCTTATGGGTGTTATAGCCAGCTCCACCTTGCTAGTGTTTGGCATACTCTCCTGTTGCTATTGTCCACCTTATGTTGGTCAGGGGGTGTCCACCCTCTGCTCATGCCATCGTTTCCCCCTGCCATCCTGGAGCTTTCCCCTCCAGTCTGTAAGCCATGATAAACCTGTTTCCCACAAGCTGCTCTTAGTTGGATGATTTCTGTCAGCAATGCAAACCTGACTGCAACACAGGGCCATTTCCTAAGCCCAAGTAGTATTACTTTTTTTTTTTAATACTTTATTTATTTGCATGTATGTATATGGATGCACCAGGATCTCTTATTGCTGCAAATGAATGCCAGACGCTTTTATCATGTTTTGTGTCTGGTTTTATATGGGTGCTGGGGAATTGAAACCAAATGGGCAGGATGTATAAGCAAGCACATTTAACCCCTGAGCCATCCCCCCATCCCAAGGAAAATACTACATTTGACACAAAATTTAAATGTCTTTAGACAGTTGAACCTATTTTCTTTTCGTGATTGTAATGATTCTAATGACCTTCAAATATAAGTAATAAATAAATGTAGATTTAAATTACATTAAAATAAATATAAATAAAGATATAGAAATCTTGGGATGGCTAAACCCTGCCTGGAATGTTTCTATTAGAGTACTTTAAAGTCATTAAGGAGTTGCTGTAAATGTACATTTATTGACATTTAAAACAGTTTATAGGGCTAGAAATTTAGAGAGTTCACCTAGTATGCAGATGGAATTTCCCACTCGATCTGAGCTGCTAATTTTTGCACTTTTTAGGCCAGCAAGATTCAGTGATTTTCTTGTCTCTACACCTTCACAGGCCTAGGGTCACCTGCACATGACCTTACCCTGCTGTGTAAGTGGATGCTGGGGAAGCAAACTCTTAGGAGGTCTCTGGTCCTCTTACGCCTTCATTCTTATGCAGCAAGTGCTCTAACACTGAGATATCTCTTCAACTCAAAGTTGTATTTTTTTATGAAGCTTCTTTAAATTGTGTGATAAAATACTTACAATGAAGTGAGTAAAACATGAACATACAGTTAAATAGTTAGGCTTCTATCTTCTAAATATCACTCAGATCAAGAAGTTGAATCCTGCCTGTAGCTAAAAAGCCTCCAGTTCCCTTTTTTCAAACACAAGGTTAGTACCTCTTGGGTTTTATGCCAGTAAGTTTATTGCTTTTCTAAAATTAGATGATGCCTGTATGTATGAGCTTTAGTGTTTTAGCTTGTTCTGTGTGTAAGTTGGCATACAGGATAGAGCCAGTTTTGCCATTCACAACTAAAATGGAGACAAGAGGCTGTGTGTTTGAGTGCTACTCTCACTGCTAGCTTTAAAACCTCCTCCATGAAGATGGCAGTAGATACTGAGGAGACACAAAGTGCATCAAAGCTGAAAACTAGAGGATGCAGAGAGCTCAGCACTGAAGGAGACTTATACACTCCAAAGCACAGGGAACATTGTAGAAGAGAAAGTGGGAAGATATTTTAAGGGCCACAGGATGGGCAATGTGTCTGCTCCCCCTCACCTCTCACACACAGAGTGACTGGTGAATTCATGACCCCACAGTAAAGACTGATAACCCCACTGAGGAGAGCCCTCAGTGGCTTTGAAGAACAGGATACTCCTTGAACATTCTGGCCCCTTCAAAAGAATCTCCATTCTTTCTATTGTAACAATGTAAGTCAGCTGCCCCAGTCTCAATGGTTATAATCTCTCAATTGCAGCTGAACAGACAGAGGTTTCACCCAAAGATTTTATTTTTTCCTTTCTCTTTGCCACATCCTTTTGCTCACACAAGTCCATTTCTACGCAGTGCAACCCTGCACAACTTCTCAGGACATGTTCAAAACAGCAAGCCTCTCACACAAACTGCTTTTAGCTCACTGCAGGCAAAGTTCTTTCTCACCCTTATAAGCTAAACCTCACAGTCCATAGTTCTTATTGAATTCAGGCCTTTCAACTTTGGCCAGAATAGTCCATCAAGGCATCTCTTACGCCAAGGGTTCAAATCCTTCCACATTCTTCTTTTTCTTTTCTTCTTTTCCAAGGTAGAATTTCACTCTAGCCCAGGCTGACCTGGAATTCACTACATAGTCTCAGGATGGCCTCAAACTCACAGTGATCCTCCTACCTCTGCCTCCTGAGTGCTAGGATTAAAGCTGTGTGACACCATGCCTGGCTTCACATTCCTCTTGAAAATTAGCTCCAAACTGCCAAAGCCACACAATCAAGGGTCTAGCAGCAAATGACACCACTCCTCAGTACCAACATTATGTAAGTATATAAGAGTATAACTTGATGGGAATATGACTAATATGTTCATATAGTAATGTTCCCAATAAATTAAGAGAAAAGAGACTGTGTGTTGGAATATATGACTGATCCAAAGCTTTGTGCCAACACAGTTCACATCCAGAAACTGAGCCACAAAGCCAAGACTACTTGTCTTACCTAGCAACCACAGATGCCAATCAAAACTCTTCAGCCTTGTAGACTATTGCTACTACAGATGAATTTTCTTCATATGACTTACATAACTTTGTCTTATTTCCCTAACAACACCCTAGCCTTTCCTTTGTTCTCCAAACACCCTGCGACAACTATGATCAATGTCTTTGGGATCACAAATATGTATTGTTCCAAAAGACACTCCTGGCTTAGGACTCATCTCTTTATGTCTATATCTCAGGCTGACACCTGTTTTTAAACCTAAGTATAATCCTGTGTCTTATATTAACTTGCATATTAACATTTTATCAATATTGATTCAAAGTTATCATGGGTCAGTGTAACTATCTCTTTTGTGTTCTTTTCTCCATTTTCCTGCCTACACATCTGGGTTCTTTTGGTTTGTTGGGTGCCATAGAGCTGTGCTGCTGTGAATATTTTGTATATGGACCCTAACACGGCTCATCACACAAAGATTGAAACTGAGTATAGGTGGTGTTTTCTTTGTTTCAGTATGAAAAAGAATTTTCTAAACAAACAAAAAAAAAGATTGCACTAATTTACATTTTAATGACAATATATGAGTTAGTCTTGTCTCATTTCTTTGTATTGCTATGTATTGTTAATTCACATTATAAACTTAAATTTCTGGGCTGATAGGTATCCAGCTGAATCTATTGCAGTAACATTGGGCATTTTGCTTAATGATGATTAAGTTGAACACAGTTTCATGCTCATGGCCATTGAGAGGTCCACCCTCTCTCATAAAATCCTTCTCTCCTTATACTAATTCCTTGCACAGTCTTGTGTCTTACTTCCTTCTCCCATTACATGATATGTTTTTCACTTCAGGGTGTCCTTTTGTGTCCTTTCATGAATAAAAAAAATCTCACTTTTGCCCAATTATTATTTTATAGTTAATTCTCTTAAAATACTATTTAAGAAGTGTCACATTTTCCTTAATTAAGAATAGTTAAACTTACATACACCAACATACTTAGTGATGTATTTGACTCTCTAATTTGTCTCATTGATCATTGTCCATCCTGCATTGATAGTGACAAGGTTTTGACCAAAATCATCCTATGTCTTATTGTCTTTGTCCACTTTTCCTGATGTGACAAAATAAGTGAGATTATGTAATTTGTAAATAATAAAAAGTATTTCTCACAATTCTGGAAGGAGGGAAATGCAAGGCGGAGGTCTCCATTGATTTGGTATCTGGTAGAACGTCATCATTTTCTTCTAAGATGGCACCCTGTTGCTAAATCTTTGTATACACTGTGAGGCAAAATGGCAAAAGGGTGCATGTAGCTTTTAAAAATTTTATTTTTATTTATTTATTTGAGAGCGACAGAGAGAGAGAGAGAGAGAGAGAGAGAGAGGGTGAGAGAGAGAGAATGGGCGTGCCAGGGCTTCCAGCCACTACAAACGAACTCCAGATGCATGTACATCCTTGTGCATCTGGCTAACATGGGTCCTGGGGAATCGAGCCTTGAACCAGGGTCCTTAGGCTTCACAGGCAAGCGCTTAACCTCTAAGCCATCTCTCCAGCGTAAGGGTGCATGCAGCTTTAAGAAACCTTTGTTTGCAAGGGCATTAGGACTGTCCCCACCCCAAATACAAAGTCTTCCTGGACAAATCACTTCCTAATCTCCCTCTTCTTAATACTATGGATGCATTCAAAACATGGCAAATACTATTGCATTTTCCTATATGATTTAAAGCTAGTATTCAACTCAGATTTTGATTGTATTGAATCTATTGATCATTAGTATCTTAAATAGCTTATGATTTTAAATCAATGAACATGAGTCCATTGATTCAAATATTCTTTACTTCTACTTACAAAATGACAGTATATGTTTGTATACAATAGTAAATATGTGCATGCATGTGCACACACACATGCACACACATATCTGCATACATTGTTGAAGTCTTTGGAAAGCTTTGGTTAGATTACACATTTTTTTTTCTGCATTTTTTGAGGTAGGGTCTCACTCTAGGTCAGGCTGACCAGGAATTCACTCTGTAGTCCCAGGATGGCATTGAACTCATGACGATCATCCTACCTCTGCCTCCCAAGTGCTGGTATTAAAGGCGTGCGCCACCATACCTGGCTTTAGATTTGACTTCTCACTTGATACCTTTTAATACAACTATGTTTCCAGGTCAGCCTGAGCTAGAGTGAGACCCTACTTCAATAAAAGAAAACAAAATAAAACAAAACAGTTTTTAACTATTTAGGCCATTGATGTATCTGAAAATGTGAAATGATGCACTTGTCCTCTGTTAAGTATTATGGAATATTTGTAGCTAAGCATCTTATAAATAAGTAAGTATGAGCAGAGTGAGATCCTGAGAAATAAAGTTGTTCCACTTACCCCAAGCCCTTAATGTTAATTGTTCCTATTATTAGTATGTACAATGAAAGTTGAAAATCAGCTCCTTGCTTCATTTCTGAGCAGTTATTTTCAATAGTCAGATGAGCATAACAGTATATGCCTGGTCTGTTCCAGTGCTGTCCAAAGGTACTTTCTGTGATGGAATGAATGCTTATCTGGGCCATGTAGGTGTTACTTTATTACAGAGTATATCAGATAAAACCACTTAGAAATGTCCCATTTTCTTCCTCCTCAAGTCTGGCAACCTATAAGTAAAACTTTCCCTTTCTCCACTTGGTTCTCTGAGTTTTTCCACACTCCTAGGTTTTATTTTCTGCCTTCTGTCTTGTGGCGAGCCCCCTGACCAGCAGGAAAAGCACGACCAGCAAACGAAGATCCTTCTTGATCACACTTTATTGGAGAGCCTCTTGGTTAACAGGAAAGTTGATGGCGAGGGGCGAGGAGGGTAGGATTACAGCTGCTTTTATAGGGCCGAGCACTACGGGGCGTCTACTGATTGGCTGCCAAAGCTCACCCGCCACCAGGAGCCATGGGATAGGCTTAAGACAAGGTGCGTCAAACGCATGTGCAACCTCAAGGGAGGTTGGCGCCAAGGCGTTGCCTAAATAAGGAAATGTTTACCTCAAGACTGGCAGGAAGCCAGCGCCATCTTGTAATGGCGTTTGCATTGGCTCCCTACACTGTCTTTTGACCCTCACCTAGCACTATCTACCAAGCCACCCATTTCCCATACTGACTGTAATTTGGAATCCCACTGTTGCTTACTGCTATTATGTGGGAAAGGATAAAGTTTATTGTCTCTTTCCAATGGCCACTGGGTGAAGCAATTGTTTTATTTTTATTTATTTATTTGAGAGAGAGAGAGGGAGAGAGAATGGGTGCGCCAGGGTCTCCAGCCACTGCAAATGAACTCCAGATGCATGCACCCCTTGTGCATCTGGCTAATGTGGGTCCTGAGGAGTGGAGCCTTGAACTGGGGTACTTAGGCTTCATAGGCAAGCGCTTAACCACTGAGCCATCTCTCCAGCCTGAGATTGTTTTATTAAACTCAGGCAGATTTTAGGACTTTTAAGTTTAGGGACAAGTAGACATGATACACTAGGTGAGATTGTTAAAACTGTGAGGGACCTTTGAGGATCATCACTGAGACAAAAGGGACAAAGGTCAGTCCTAGTTACAGAGGATGTCAGCATTTAATGGAAATATATTTTGTTATTTCTGCTTTATTTTCTGATTACAGGTTTGCAGTATTTATTCTGTATTACAATTCAACAAGACTTACACCATTGAAATCACTTTTGAAACCAACCTCTTAGTGAATTGAATTTTGCCTTCATTCTGACGGTTAGCCTATTTGAGTTCTACAGAAAGAATGACATCTCTTCATTGATTCATTGATTTGCTCATTGCCTACATCATTCACACACCCAACAGATGACTGTAGAAAAGCTCTTAGATGCTGCATAGTATATATTCACCAGCAAACAAACCCCCTAGGAAGGTGCAATTTATTGGGGGATTTAGACAATATAGGTGTAATTCCAATCATAAAATGCAGAATTATGGAAACCAATGCTCTTTGGCACCAATTTCTGTCACTACCATTTGTTTGTGGTTGACCCTCAGAAACACTATTTTCTCTGCTTTCAGGTTCCCAACCATTTAAAAAAATTCACTTATCTGCTGATAACATAGTCTTGGGAACTCACTGTCTCTAGCACTATTTTATGGCCAAACAGTGCTTCATAGAGGAAGTGATGCCTCATCTGAATGCCCTTAGCAGTAAGGTTTGATAGTGGCTGGGTGGAGAAAGGATTGATGTTCTATACAAACACACTAATTTCATAGGTTCAGTGTAACAAATCACACACTTCTTGGTTTAAAATAAGAAAAATAAAATTCTTAGAGTTCTGGAAATCTGAAGTGTGGTTCTCAGTGTGCTTAAATCAAGATGTTTGAAGGATAGGAGGTTCTTGAGAGATGTTAGTTTCATTGCTTTTCTGGTCATCTGAAACTACCTACATTTTTTGCTTGTATATCCATCTTCTGTCTTCAAAGTCAGCAGCCTTACATCTTCATATGCATCATGCTGGCCTTCTATGAACATCATCTACTTGCAAAGGCCCTCTGATGACACTGGGCCCCCTGCAGGCCGGTAGATGAGCTTCTCTGATTCCATCTGCAACCTTAATTCACCCTTCCTATGCTGCTGAAACATAGTATGTACCTGGAAGTTAAGACATAGACATTATTGTGGGGCAGCAATCATCTGCATGAGAGAGAAAGAAACAGCACATTTACAACTGAAATAATTCCAACATGGCTAAAAGCTTAGCCCATGAGGAAGCAAATGACAGGAAAAAGGACTGAGAGAAGAAGCTTTGGAAATGTGACTGAATTTTACTGTAGAGAAAATGAGGGACTATTAAAGAGTTAAATAATTAGATTTGAGTTATTGAAATTTTCTTCTACCTACACTCAGAGCCTCTTAACTGATAATACATGCTTTCTTCACTGACTATAAATTGGAACTAATTAACTGGGAATTATCAGAGCTTAATCTGAAACCTGTGACAGTAAGAAAAACGTCTAGGCAGAATAGCAAAAATGTAATTTTGTAAAGAATTTGATTATGACAACCTACTCAAAATATGGATCAGTGTTTGGATTACAGATTGTTCATTGAGTGAGTATTTGTCACAAGCAAACCAGAACACACACAATATGGTGTATTTGTTTATGTAAGTGAATATTCTAAGGGCAGCAAACATGAGTCCTGAGGCTGGAGAAACATCATTGCTGTCCTCTTCTTTATTATCTACATCAAAACTGTTTCATGTGGAGGCAGTATGTTTAACATCTCTAGATAATGCCCCCTAGTGAGAGGTGGGGGTTAAGCATAAGTCTTAAAAAAAAGGCCTATTAAACCACCTTTTGTCACATGCTCATTCTTGAGCCAATCCCCATGTCTAGGGGAATTTGATCTTTGAATCATGCAGCCCAATTATTCAGTTCTGAAAACTTGTTTCTGAAAGTAAAAATATGTTTTGAAAGTTGGGCTCTTAGCTTTGTAATCAAATTTCAATTAAAATAGTCTAACTGGGGTCATTATCTAAATGTTTTTGTTCTGTGTTCTCAAATGTATGTAAAGATATGATCTGGAATCTATCATGCTATTGAGGTTCCCTAATTGTTCCTTGCTGATGAGTCTGGGTTTGAAATCTTGAGATGTACGTATCTGTGTTCTACCAAATTGTCATTTAAAGTCAGCACAAAGGCTTTTGGTAATGGATATCATTTGCCTGACTTTGAAAATGGAAATATTTAATTAAACTTCCTATTATAATGAAATAAAATTGTATTCTTGTTTAAGATCACTTTTTCCCTTCAGAAGCCAACTGTCTTTGTTTCTGTCAGTAGATTTTTATCTTACTTCTCATAAATTCTTTTCAATTGTCATGTCTTCATTTAAATAATGATGCATATCCTGTGATCCTTCTGTGTGGTATATATAATGACATCTAGGCCCAGAATCTTACTTACTTACAACTGAACATTTGAACATTTGTCAGTGGGCATCTCTGTCTCTGTCTTTCTCTCTCTCTCTCTTGATGAGAAAGAATGCATTGGCACACTAGGGCCTCCAGCCACTTCGATTGAACTCCAGACACATGCACCACCTTGTGCACATGTGAGACCTTGCACAGGCATCACCTTTTGCACCTCCTTTACCTGAGATCTGGGGAGTCAAATATGAATCCTTCAGCTTCACAGGTAAGCACCTTAACTGCTAAACCATCTCTCCAGCCCTCTTCTTTTTTGAGGACAAGCATTTAGAGCCAGCAGCTGGAAAATGAAGTGTGATTGTTTCTATGGTTGGTTTATTTATGTTCAAATTGATAGACATCTCCAGCCATAGGCTTTTCTAGTGTTACTTTCTCATTCCTGAGATCAACACCTGACTACTTGGAAGACTCAAAACTCATCAAAGTGCTGAGAAGAAATGTCCGTGGGGTGTCCAACACCAAGTAAGTCATCTCTATAATACCATCCAAGGCTCAGGTACTATTACAGAAGACGTAGCATAAAAAGCTGGGGAGGAGTGCTATGAAATGTTATCTTCCAGATACAGAGTGGCTGTTACATTCATGACCTCACAGTGGCAGGCACTAGTACAGAAGACCTGCATGTTATAGGAGCAAAAAATATGATAACATCAAAATAGAAGAGGGAATACTAAGAAAAAAGAAGGGATCCAGTGGCAAGTGGATGGGGAGTGAGGGTAAAGGAGGGTGTTAGGAGGGGATTGTGATCAGGGTATGTTGTGTATGTGTATGGAAGTTGTCAATAAAAATGATAGAGAGCTGGAGAGATTTCTCAGTGGTTAAGGTGCTTGCTTGCCAAGCATAATGACCCAAGTTCAACTTCTCATTACCCATGTGAACCAGATGCAAAGGTAGCACAAGCATCTGGAGTTCGTTTGCAGTGGCTGGAAGCGTTGGCATGCCCATACTCACTCACTCTCTTTCTCTCTCTCTCTCTCTCTCTCTCTCTCTCTCTCTCTCTCTCTCTCTCCCCCTCTGCCTACAAATAAATAAATAAAATATAAAGCTTTAAAAAGTGATAGAAACCTTGAAATGGATCTCTATCACAGTTATTTCTCTAAAGCCCTGCCTCTCCCTCCTCAGCCACCAGCATTTCTCTGTGGATGACTCAAACCTGGAGTTCCAAATCTTCCTCTGCTTCTGTTTCCATCTCTCTATTACAACAGTTATCTGCTGACACCACAGTTTGGTGAACTTCTCTTTTATAACACTAACTTCTTTGTCTGATTTCCCTGATGTACTTACCCTACCATCATACCACCACTACAGAGCCATATTTCCTCCTCACTTTCTAACCATTTCTTTCCAGAAAGATTGCTCCCAACCACCAAGTTCCTTATACAATTTCTGAACTTGTCCAGTAACCTGCTGTGTTACCCATAAACTCTTTCACTTCAATCTTTGGACAATTGAGATAAAGACTTTCCCAAATACCATCAAAGCCCAACGAGTTTTGAGAACTGAGTTTTAAATCCCACTCCTTAAACTGCCAGCAGGTTGAGGCATCGTTTTTCTGAACTTCGGTGCTGATTACATTCTTTCCACATGTGATGCAAGTAGTCTCCTCTTTCAGCTTGGACTCTGAGTCCCAGAGGGCAGAAGGCATGCTTCGTATTTTCCTGAAGATGAAAAAGGAGTTTTAATGTTCCCTCTACTCCTCAATCAAAGGAAAGGCCAGAAAAATGCATCACACTTGCAATATTTAAAATATATTTTAGGGCTGTAGAAATGGATCAGCGGTTAAGGCAGTTCCCTGCAAAACCTAAGGACCCCACTTCAATTTCCCAGTACCCATATACAGCCAGAGGCACAAGGTGGAGCATGCATGTGTTTGGAGTTCATTTGCAGTGGCTAGCGGCCCTGGCATAGCCATATTCTCTTTCTCTCTTCTCTCTCTCATGCGCACACGTACACACACACACACACAGTCACACACAAATAAATAAGTAAATAAAACATTTGAAAAAATACATTATGTGTCTGCTCTGGCTTATCCCTAGAAAGGGAAATCCTCAAGTAGAGGAAGAGGATGGCCACAGTCTTGGAAGGCAAAGAGTATTAAGAATGTGTAGCAGGCTCATACACATACTGAATGAGTGTGAGTGATGCCACCACAAGGAAACATACTTCAATGAAACCACCTTAGAAAGTGGGCAATAGGCTTGTTCTTTCATTGTTGATGAGCTGGAGTTCCACTGTGGAGAATTCCTGGTCTTAGAAATGGAGTTTAAATTTGCCCAGCAAATCAGTGAACTGTATAAGATCTCATCAGAAATGTCTTGACAAAGACTCTTTGGGACCTCCAGGAATAAAGGCTTCTGAATGATGATGAGCTCACAAATTAGAAGATTTACTTTTGTTATGTGGAGATAACAGATACAGCAAATAGCATCAATTTAACCAACTGCAGGTCATAGAAACTAAAGGAATACAATCTTCAGTGAATAATCAGTCATTTTATAAATTGCAGACTTATTGAGGATAGTAAATGCTAGAAATAAAAATACACTCATTACTATTATTATTACTATTTTGAAATGCTTGGATTCATCCCAGGGCCTGGCACATGCTGGGAAAATCCTCTTAAGAATGAGTTACACACTCATTCTAAAAATTTAAAATACACTCAATAGATTGATTTCAGAGTAGGCCAGATAAAAAATAGAGGAGACCCAGTATGTGGAAAGATGGAGCAGAGGCCAGTTTGTGCACATGTAGTCTATGGCTCAAGACTGTGGCCTCTTTGCATATGTGGATATGTGTCTATCACACATTTGACCCCTTTTCAGAGGACAGAGACATTTGATATACAGGAGAGCAAGACCCCATGCTTAGGCACTTTCTACACTGTTGCTTTTAAACATAGGCAGGCTTACTTTTGTTGCCTGTATATATGAAGGTAAAGTTAGAATTCTTTCTCATGGGGACAAAAATAACAAGATAAGGTTGGTAAAGTGCCACAGTGCCTAGTATAGTCCTGGAATGAATTGGGGAGAAGATGTATGTGAAGCAAGGTTGCTTTCTGGAGGACATATGTGTTCTGGAGGAACTTCATTCTTATAACATTTATCTCAGTGTTAACAGAGTCTAATACCTTTACCATTTTGAAGTGAGTGTAGGTTTCATCTCATATGATTACTTAGAAGGTACATACATTACCTTTAATGTTTCTCTTTTCAGATGCTTAACACTCATTTATAACTTGAAAGATAAAGTGGCAATGTTTCCTGTTATACCAAGGAAGATGTATGTGTCTGCATTATGTTCATGCATGTTCATAACACACTGTGCTCTTTTGGTTATGAGCTGTAGATAGAGTTTGAGTAAATGTATTAAAGGCCATTCCAAAACTTTACATTTTTCAGTATTTGTGTTTTTTTCCTCTATAATTTGAAATCTTTGAACTAGAAACAAAATCGGCAGAGTGGAATTGAAAGTACCTGTTACAGTCTGGTTCGCATTGCTGGTAGAAATCACCCAACCAAGAGCAGCTTCTGGGAAAAAGAGATTTATTTTGGCTTACAGGCTCGAGGGGAAACTCCACGATGGCAGGGGAAAACGATGGCATGAGCAGAGGGTGGACATCACCCCCTGGCCAACGTAAGGTGGACCACAGCAACAGGAGGGTGTGCCAAACACTGGCAAGGGGAAACTGGCTTTAATACCCATAAGCCCGCCCCCAAGAATACACTCCCTCCAGGAGGCATTAATTCCCAAATATCCATCAGCTGGGAACCTAGCATTCAGAACACTTAAGTTTATGGGGGACACCTGAATCAAACCACCACAGTACCTTTTTTCATGACTTCTTACACTCCCTTGGCCTCATGAGTTGGTGGGTGAAGGCAGAGGGGAGGTGAGCTGGTGCAACAGGCCATTCCAAGAAGAGAGGATTTCGATTTGGAGTAACAATTGGAGAAGTGGATCTTCTTTATTATGAGATTCTGGGCAGTCATTCCTGAGACCAAATTCATGTTTACTTCACTTAAATATGTAGGAAGCGTAACCTGCTTGTGCTAGAGAACTGTCTTTATGAGGATTAAAGCAAAGACTTGTCCCAGTTTCTCATGTTTCACTGGATACCATTGATAGGAATATAGTCTTATATAGTGGCACACTTTAGTCTTTTAGCCCATCATGTACAATTTTATTGTTTGACAAAATACTGAGCTTGAATTATTGAAATTTCATCTGCAGTATCATAGGATTACAGTTAATCTTGAAAAAAAGTTTTTGATGAATTGGATATGATGTTAAATTCTTAATATGAGAATGAAGAGTTTCTTTGCTCAGGAATGATTGATCAATTTTAGTATTATGTCATAGCCGTCTACATCACTGTCAAAATATAAATCTTTAATGCTCTTGTTATGGCTTGAATGTGACATAAATTGAATACTTTGTCCATATCTTTTTTTTTTTTTAGCTGTGTGTGTGTATATATGTGTGTGTAATGTGGGATGTGTGTAATGTGTTATGTGTAGGGTTATGCACATATATGGTGTCCCAGGTGCTCACCTGTGGTAGGTAGGATGTTTTCTCCTGTGGTGGCTAGAACAGAATGACAGGTGTCCCCCTCCACTGCTCTTCTACCTGTTTTTATTTGAGCCGAGGTCTTTTGCTGATTCTGGAGGTTACAGTTTTTGTTTGTTTTGTGTATGTATGTGTGTGTATGTGTGTGTGTGTGTGTGTGTGTGAGAGAGAGAGAGAGAGAGAGAGAGAGAGACAGACAGACAGACAGAGAGAGAGAGAGAGAGCATGCGCTCCAGTGAGCTCTGGTCTCCACTCCCCTACAAGAATGGGATTACAAGTACACATGGTCATGTGTATGTGGATTCTGACAATAGAACTTTGGTGGTCCTGGGGCCCCTCAGTTCCTCAGACTTCTGCAGGAAGCACACTTAACCACTAAGCTCTCTCTCCAGCCTTTCGTCTGTGTGGTGTTATGCTGTTTAGGAAGGTTGTGTGAACTTATGGAGATGGGATCTTTCTGGAGGAGATAGGTCATTGGGACATACACTGAACATCATAGTTTCCAACCCGAAGGAAGCCCCTGGACCCTGTTTTGCTACTTGACTGCTGTGTGTCATGAGTCAAAGCTTCCATCATAGTCTCACCACCATGATGTTCAGCTTAAGCAAATGAGGCCAAACAACTGTGGACCAAACCTTCTGAAACCATGGGGGGGGGGGAGGCAAAACTCCTTTCCCTGTTTTTCTTGGGTATTTGCTTAAAAAAGTAACTAATATCCTTGAATATAATTCAAAATTGATATACTATGAGTTTAAAGATATTTTGATTTATAGTAGATTTCTTATTGGAAAAAATATAAGCAGTATACTCTCATGTTTTTGTTGGTTTATTATTATTATAGTTATTTTCCAATTTGGAGTACCGTTAAGTTTTACTCTTAACATTTTTTTTCCTGTGTATGTAACTTTTACAATTGTGTTGGTTCATTTTCTGTTACCATAACAAAACCTCTAACTTAATCAACTTGCAACAGGCAAAGGGGGCTGGAGAGGTTGCATAGCAGTTAAGATACTTGCCTACAAAGATTAAGGACTCAGTTTCAATTCCGTAGTAAAGCCATAAAGCCAGATGCACAAGGTGGTGCGTGGGTCTGGAGTTCATTCCCAGTGGCCTGAGGTGCTGCTGCATCCATTCTCTCCCTCTCCCTCTCCCTCTCCCTCTCCCTCTCCCTCTCCCTCTCCCTCTCCCTCTCCCTCTCCCTCTCCCTCTCCCTCTCTCTCTCTCTCTCTCTCTCTCTCTCTCTCTCTCTCTCTCTCTCTGCTGCTGCTGCTGCTTCTGCTGCTGCTTTCTTTCTCATAAATAGATAAGTAAATAATGAATAAATAAATAATAAATTGATAGGTCTTTCCAGGGTAGACTGAGGAGACAGGATAGGGTATCTTTGCAACTGCTTTGCCTCCAGTGAAGCCACTACCCCTCTTTGCTTCCAACACCTCTCCAGTCCTTGAGGCCTCCAGGAGATCCTGGTCTTCCTTGCTTTCCCTCCATGTCCATCCGCTTCCTCTGCTATTTCCACCTTGATGCCATTCAACATTTCCTGTAGCCACATCCCAGCTCAGCTGTACCAAATATAAATATACCCTCCTGTGTTTTTTTGCTTTGTCTTACAGTCTGAGATAGATGGGAGATGGGGTAGCAGAATATTGAGGTAAGAATGAGAAGAAAGGAATAGAAAATACATCACTTTAAGGATACCAGCAACAAAGTCCCCAAGTAAACCTCAAAGTGTGTGCTTGTTTCTAGGCTGACCTGTGCCAATACATGCTTTTGTAGAGAATTGTCTAGAGCGGCTTAGGAAGAGGTGCCTTGGGACTTATAGGAAGAAAGGGGGAGCTGGGAGTGGGGTTTTAGCAGGAGTAAGGGTGGGGAACATAACTAGAGAAACTTCTGGAAATGAAAATAGTGATTTTTATGATCCACAGTAGTAACAAAAGACCTTTCCCATCTGCCCATCTCCTTTCTTGCCCCTCCTACTCCTTTTCTTAGCTCCAGTCCCTATTCTTCTGGGCCTGGGGACTCATCTTTGGCAATTCAGGATTACAAAGCAGATGGAGACAGGAACTCACAATGTACTACAAAACTATGCTTGCCTAAGACCACCCTGTAAAGTCTTGATTAACTGACATAAGTGTGGAAGATACAGTGTGTTATATAGATTTATTATGAGTAGCCTGAGGATACAAATTACTTGAAACATTATTTCTGTAAGGAAATTTATTATGATTTCCAGATAGTCTGCTTACAAATGAATTTCTTGAGCAAAGTCTGTAGCATGTTGTGGTCTATATATATTTGTGTTTGATTAATAAAGCATTATGATTACAAGGAAAAGGTAAGCCCCATGCCTCAGTCTGTTTTTGAGGTAACTACTCTAACTGTGTGTATGTGTACATGCATAAGAGACACAAAAATAGGAAGGAAGGAAGGAAGGAAGGAAGGAAGGAAGGAAGGAAGGAAGGAAGGAAGGAAGGAAGGAAGGAAGGAGGGAAGGAAGGGAGGGAGGAAGGAAGGAAGACAAAGACATATAGAGAGGAAGAACTGACAAAGGTTTGAAAAGATTTGGAAGGTTCTTTCTTGCCATGAGATGTTCAATCAATGGTCTCCTTTAAAGCAAATTGTTGCAAGTCTGCACCTTTATACAATGTATTACAACTGTCAAACATTTTATATTAAATTCATTTCAGCCATGTGGTCATTTTCCTGAGCATTTATTTTTGCTTTTTTATTTTGTTTTACTTGTGTTTTATGATAGAGTTTCATTTTGTAGCCTTCCCAAGTGATGAAATTTTAAACTTGTACCATTAAGTCTGGCTCTTCTTTTTGAAATGTATATATTCTTGAATTGAAAACTACAGTTTCAAAACTTCTTATACTTTCTTCTAGGCTAAAGGTAGACATTTTGAATGAAACTAATAATTGAAGTTAATTTTTTTAAATTAATTTATTTTTTATTAGTTTTCTATTCTGCAAGTACAGGCAGTTTGGTACCATTATTAGGCTCTTCCATGACCTACGCCCTCCCCATTGGCCCCTCCTTGTTGAGGTATATGGGTCATGCATTGTGGAGTTAGCCCACAGTTATTGGTACAATAAATGTCTCTGTATATCATGACCCAACATGTGGCTCTGACATTCTTTCCGCCCCCTCTTCCACAAAATTTCCCTGAGCCATGTTGGGTTAATTTTAAATTAATAAAATCAGCATAGTCACAGTTCTTTTTCTGAACATTTGCATGCTTAACCTATTCTGAATTTTAGTTCAGTTTTATTATGTAATATATAGCTGACCAGTTGTCAGAAATTTACATTGTAGCATGGGTACCCAGTATGCTCCTCAAACAACCTTATAGGACATAAAGCCTGTACCTGTCAACAACATTCCCTGTTGTTCAATGTACAGAGGAGAGCAGAGGCAAAGGTGACTCAGTACCATGGGGACAGCCAGTGACAGCAAGCCCTGAGCTGGTTTCATCAGAGCTACCTTGTTCCTGAATACAGTTGAGGCTTCCCTGGTATTCTGTTCTCTGTAGCCCCTGTGACTCTCCTGATCTCCAGGAAAGAGCTTTACACTGTCTTTGCTCTTGGAGGACTTGAAGTTGAGATTTTTGCACTATGGCTACAGCCAGGCACAGCTTGCAGTTTGTGGGCTAAAACCAAGGGGGAATCGAGTGAGCTATTTTTTTTTTTCTTTGTGCTTATTTTCATCGTGCAGAGGAGGCATAAAGGGACTAAGGTCTCTAGGGCACTTTTCTACCACTCCTGCAAATATCCTAAAATTTTCCAAAGTTAGTATTGCAAAATTATAATCTATGTTATCAATGCTTGAGTTACCATAGCCCAGGTTTGGGGTGATATTTGTTCATATGTGGGTGATACTTGTTCATATTTGTCATATGTTCAGCCTTTGTTTATGAGAGACCATGGTAGAACCCTTATTTGTGAGTTGACTTTTATGAAGATAGCAGCCAGGGCATTTAATTGGATTGAGCTTTAAACTTTTTATATATTCATGTTTACAAACTCCTTACTCAATGATTGTTAATTGAGGAAAAAGAAAAAGAATGAACCCATCTATCAGCAATCCTATTTCTGTGATAAAAATAATAAATGAATACTTATTTATCCAGTGGTTGACATTCCTCTAGTTCCCTGCTTTCCTCGGTCATCATTCACTTTCATTTAGTCATGCTTTTTCTTCCACCTTTTTAGCTTTTCAAGTGACTTTCTATACTTTTATAAATTGTTTTGGCAAGACTTGAAGTCTCTTAGTGGCACTGTGTATGGCTAATGCTCGTCCTTTCCTCTCTGCGAGAGTGCATCTTGTAAGCCACTTTTCTCTTCCTAATCCAGGTGCCTTAGCAGCAGCCCTGTGAACAGTCTTGGAATCTGATGTGAAAACAAGTGTGTTGATTCCAGCTGCTCTGGTTTAGCCCAGGAGGGGCATGATCTGTTCCAGGCATCTCCTACAGCTATTTTAAAAAAAAGATGGATTCTTTCTCTACCTTTAGAATATGATTAGGATTGTCAAGACCAGTGTGAAAATAAAACTCTACAAAGCAGCTAGTGAGAACTGTGTAATCAGTCCAGAATTTAAAATATACCTGTCACCAAATATTACCACTAAATGTTGAAAACTGAGACTTGGGAAGGGTCTCTTGTTGATTAATTGTGATAGTGGTTCAAAGTATGTTTACTTATGAAGGAGAAGTTGAATACTGTAGCTCTTTTAAAGTGAATACTGCACTGTGTGTGAACAGACATAAAGAAATACTCCCAGAGTGGCCTTAGTCACACACTAGAACTTTCTAGTCTGAGGTTGCACTGAAGCCAAAAAAGGTGGATGGTTCAAGTCCAAGTTTTGGTACAGCTCATATTGTTTGTCTCAGCCACCATACTCTCAGACTTGATGCTGGATAGTCCCTGGCTAGTTCATTCTTGCTGCCACCTCCAAGCTAACATGACAAGATGTGATGCCCAGCTTCTGCTCTGCCATGCTTTCTCTGCCACAATGAACTTCCTTTTGTAAGGTAAAATCAGTCTTTTCCTCTCATAAGCTATTTCTGGTTGGGCATTTTGTCCTAGCAAAAGGAAGGTAACTGCTACACATATAAATGAAGGTAGGAGGAATTAAGAAGTAGGTAAGGGCAAGAAAAAGAATGAATGTAAATGTAAGGGTGCAAGAGATGAACTTGGGTGTGGCCAGTTCAGTGCTTGAATCTTCCTAAAAAGCAGTCCTCCCTTCCTTTCCTTTTTCCATCTTTCTTCTTTACAGGAGCAATGCCAGCTGTTCCCTTCAAGTAAGCAGCATTGTACTTCCTTCTAACTAAATGTCCCTGAAATGTGTCCTTATGTCTCTTTCATCCCATCTACCATGGTTATCTCCATGCTTAGAAAAATTTACACTAATTTGTATTTTTGTCTGAAAGAAAAACTGGTGAGAGGTTAACAATATAGTTGATAGGAAGAATGTTTCTCCTGTCTTGTGAAGATTTAAGCTTTCCTCAGAGGCATGGCTAGTGGAGAGTTGATGGTAGGACTCTAATGCTGGTGTAAGAACAGATGAAATAAATGCTTCAGCATTGAAAATATCCTAAATTGTAAATGTACTTACTATTTCTCACTTGTCTAGCATTCTAGCTTAACAGCACAACACTGCAGTGTCTATGGTTTCCTTTGTGACCACGGGGCCAAAGGAGTTGAAGCTCTTTGTGTATTGTAAAGCAGGACAGTCCCGAATATTGCTAGCCTGGGAAAAAATCAAACTCCCAAAATTTCTCTTGCACCAGTGTAAACTTCACAAATCTCAGGTGAAACCACCACTGGTCAGGCACTGTTTATACAGAGTATGGGAACAGATCTAACATTTACAAAGGTAAAATGAGGTCATAGTGCAAAACAGAAACTCAGAATGTAAGGGCACAGCTGCCTTGTGCAGCAAGCAGAGCGACACACTGTGTGAAAATCACCAGTACTTGTCATGTTTCCTTCCTTGGAAGAGATTGTAATTTAATAGGCAAGATTGGGCATGTCTGAATGAAAATTTCAGTAACCCTGACTAGTATGCCACTGAGTGCCAAGTGAGTGATAAGTGCTTTTTGATTTCAAGTGCATTCTACAGAATTTGAAAGCTTTCCCAAATATGAAGGGTGCTATGATGAAACACTCTTGAAAGTTCCTTTACTATGAGACCTACTAAAGTGCACACCATATTTGTATGCCCCAAAATATGGTATCAACATCCTGCAAATTTTTAAATGTTTCAAATATTTTGTAATATCTTCTTTGGCCCGTTGTTCTCTTTGAAGTATATTAGCTTCCAGGTATTTGATGATTTTTCCAGGTATCTTGATGTTATTGTATATGAACTGAACATTATTATGGTCGTAAAATAGACCTGCATGTATTTGGAAGCCATTTAAATTTATGGAAATTTATTTGTTATCCCAAGTGTGTTCTTTTTTGGCAAATGTGTGTGCACTTGAAAAGGATGTGTGTTCTTTTACTATTGGTGAAAATCAAGTTGGCTCATCATATGTTTCCAATCAGTACTGCTTTTCTGTCCATTTTTTCCTGTCACGTATAGAGCCAGGGAGGTTGAAATCCCTAGCTATAATTGCAGACTGGTTTACTTCTTAGTTCTATTAGTCTCTGCTTCATATGTTTGGAGGCTTTATTAGTAGGTACACAAACTTTAGAAACATTATATTCACTTGGTGAATTAGCCATTTTAACAGCATAAAATGATTTTGTTTAATTCTTGGTAATATCTCATACTTGGAAATCTACCTTATCTAAGCTGTTTGTTGCTGCTTTCTTTTACATTTTGTTTTGATTTTTGAAGGGACAAAGTTTCATATAGCCCAGGTTGGCTTTTAACTACTTATGTAGCTAAGGGTGCCTTGAAATTTTGATCATTTTACCTCTATCTCCATACCACACCAGTTTTTATTTTCTTTATGTTACTTTTGAGAATTGAACTCAGATCCACATACTTCATGGAAAGCACTTTAGTGACTGAGCTATCTTACCAGGCCTTTCCTTAACTTTTATGATTATATTTCACCTTCTTTCTTAACTCTAGTGATATTAAAATAACACATTTGTTACTATTTATCTTCTCAAAGAATAATACTCTTAAAGAACTAACATTAAGAGCAGTGTGAGACCTTTCAGTAGAGAGCTTTTATTTTTCTAGTCCAGCACTTATACTATTACCATACTTTTCACTGTTACATATTTCATAACTCTTACAATACATGGTGATTACTTTGTTAATAAAAGTTTGTTTTAAATAAATTTATATGATAGGAGAAAACCTTAAATATTTAACTATGTGGTTCATTATTTCTATTGCTCTTTGTGCCTTCTTTCTGTAGATGCATATTTATCTCTAGTATGATTTTTTTTTCTTCTGCCTATAGGATTCCTGTCATTTCTTATTGTGGTGTGTTTGTGAATAATGTCTTGATTATATCTATGGCAACAAACATTTTTTTCCCTCAACCCCTCCACTTTGATTTTGAAAATTGAATACCAGGCCCTACCCATGCTCAGCTGGTGTTCTAAAACTGATCTATTATATCTCTGATTTGAGGCTGAGGAATTGAATTCAGGGTCTTACGCATGTTAAGCATGGGTTCAAACACTGAACTATATCCCTAACCCTCTATTGCTTCTTTGGAAAAATCTATTTTTTTCTGTGATTTTTTTTTTTTTTTTACCTTACAGCTTTCATAATTATAGACAGTAAACCATGGTAATTCCCTCCCCTCACTTTCCATATGCAACTCTGTTCTTCATCATATCCCTCCCATCAATTAGTCTCTCTTTTATTTTGATATCATCATCTTTTCATCCTATTTTGATGATCTTGTATAGGTAGTGTTTGGCACTGTGAAGTCATGGATATCCAGGACATTTTGTATCTAGAAGAGTGTGTATTGTAAGGAGTCCTACTCTTCCTTTGGCTCTTACATTATTTCTGCCACCTCTTCCACAATGGATCCTGAGCCTTGGAAGGTGTGAGAGAGATGTTTCAGTGTTGAGCACTCCTCTGTCACTTCATCTCAGCACTGTGGTTTCTTCTGAGTTATCCCAAGGTCATCATCATCTGAAAAGAGAAGCTTCTCAAACCAAAAGTAAAAGTAGTATTAATATATGAGTATGAACATTAAGAGAAGTACTTACTGTACAGTTTGGTGAGCATAGTATACACATTTAGCCAGATAGAAGCAGACATTACAACCCTAGGGTTCATGACTTCCCCTGTCATAGGTTTTCAGTATCAGGCATTTCCTGTGGAGCAGACCTCCAGTTCAATTAGAGAGCAGGTTGTTTCCCCATAACAGACATACCACTATTGCACCCATTGGCTCACTTGGCCTGGCTGGTCATATTTAAGGCTTGGAGTGTCCACTGTTGAATATATATATATATCCACTGGTGATTTCTCTCTCTTCCATGGAATTGCATGCAGTGTAGGTTTTTCCACATTTCTGTCAGCTTGTTTATACAGAGGAGGTTCTTCAGCTCATCTTCAGCAGGATTTCTCAGTGAACTTACAGCACAAGTATGTGGAGTCTTCATCAATAGGGTCGTACTGTTTATTCCTGGTGGGAGACCAAGAGCCTTTACAATGGCCTGTAATGTTGTGGGGGTATACGGGATGTCCTTGGCCAACACTCCTTGGAAGGTATCCCATCCCTGGCACTGAAAAGTTTCTGGTAACAATGTATGGATTCTGGGTGTGTCATTGTTCAAAAATGGAGGTTTCCATATGACTTATTCATACCCTGTTAGATTTTCATTAGCCCTCCCTCTGCCTTTCCTTTACTCAAACTCTTCCCCTGACCTCACTTAGGCCTTTCCATCCCTATTAATCTGTTCTTCTACACACATACACACACAAGACCATCCTCTATTTTTTATGGAGATATAAAATTATGTAAACATTCTTGAGCTTTTTCCTGGTGTCTGTTACTTACAACCAGTTGAATATATTTTCACATTTTAAGATTTAATGGTAGAATTATGAGGCAGTTGTTTCTAATTATTTCAGTGAGGCCCAATGTGTTCTCTAACCTGTGCTCTGTGAATCACCAGGTTCTACAGTGTGGCTGCTGTGGATATTACTGTTCTTGACACAGTGTGGATACTGGCACCTCTAATACTTTTGGATGACTTTTCTTTTAGACTTGTCATTATTGACACTCCACTCTTCACTCTAAGGCAGGATTTTGTAAGCATCTTTTCCATTCATGACCCCTGTTCACCTTAGAAATTTTTATGCAACCTTGAATATATGAATATATAAAATAGGTATACGAATAAAATATTTGCTGTTAATAAATCATAAAGAAATTTATTTTTAAATAATTCATGGGGTTGTGAAAATGGTTCAGCAGTTAAAAAGTATTTGCTTGCAAAGCTTGCCTCAGTACCCAAGTAAATCTAGATGCACATTGTGACACATGCATCTGGAAGTTGTTTGCACCAGCAAAATGCCCTGGTATGTCCTTTCTCTAAAAGAGTGAAAACCTTTGTATATATAGTAAAACTATTATCATTCATAACATGTAATAGTCTCACTTCTGGGCCAAGGTGTTTAAGAAAGCATTCATTGTCCATAGTATGGTGTGCCAGCTCAGTGAAAAGTGCATATGTTGTGTGTTCAGAACCAAAATGGCTATGAAGTCATGCAATGCCACATGGGAGAATGCTACCAGAAGCACCTCTCATTCACTGCCATTTGATTTTGAACTTATTTTTTGTCTGTGCACATCCAGAAAGCTTTTGCTGCTTTTTTATGAAGCCCCCATCTCCCACCTCATTCAGGGTTTTGCTCCATGGTTTAAGATCCTGGGCTTTAAGAGATGATCTGCAGTTCTCTAGGAAGTATCCTCTCTCTGTCCCTCTGTCTTTTCAGTCTTGCAAACTCCAGTCACCTTGGCCTCTGCCTGGTCTACTTTCATCATGTGGCATCTGCTCGTCTATGCCTGTTTGAGCTGCTTCTGGAGATTCCCCTAGAGAGGAGTTGGAGGAATTGTAAGGTATACTTCATTTGAGTCTTTCATGGCTTGAAACCTTGCAAACTGTAGCTTTATATAGTTTTGTTTGTATTTTATTTACCTGGCATGATGAATTTGGATAATTTGTTGCAATGTTTTTTTTCAGGTTTTGAAGGTGGAGGATTTCTCTAATGAATCTTTCACTAGTTTTGCCCTTTGAGCATATGACTGGAAACTTGTCTTCAGCTGGTTACTGTTTCTGATGGAAAGTCCTTAAAAACTTAAGTCCCAGAAGTGACATGAATAGATAGTTGGCTTACAAATTCTCCAAAGAGTTGTTTTCAAACCTTTTATTCATATATAGCATAGGAGAATTGGTTTTATTTCTTTGCAGTACTAAAGATTGAACCTAGGGCCTCACTCAGGCTAGGCAAGTCCTCCTTCACTGAGCTAAATCCCAGCCCTTGTACATTTTTAAAAATATCTTTGTGTGCCCTTTGTGCATTAGTAATTTGACATGACAGTTATGCTAAATCATAAGTTGCAATATAAGTAGTGGATATCATTTCCAACAAATTATAAATATTATCATTTTTAAAAACAAAGTATTATAAATATTCCAAGTATATCATTGTCAGTATAAGCATAATATGAAGCCCATTTTAATTCATGAATACATTCTTTAAAACTAATAGATGGAGAAACTTAACATAAAACATAACTTCTTAGAGTCAGATTTTCATTTTGCCTCCCTCACCAAATTATTTTTATTGTCCTTGTCACCTGGATTAGTCTACTATGCTTATCTACATTTGAAACAAATGCAAATACATAATACTTGCACATTTTTCATGATACAAATTTCTATTTTTAAAATTGACTTCTAGACTGAGTTGTCAGCACAGTTATGAGTAGCAAAAATTGCTATAGACAATAAAACATATAAAGACTTATTTTCCTTACTAGCTTATTTGCCTGTGAGTGATAATAATGTATTATTAGGGTAATATCTGGTCTAGTCCTGACATATGAAATAGAGATTGGGAACTTCTGAAATATTTATAGAGGACATAAAAAAATCATCAAAAGCAAAAAGGCCATCAAAAGACAAAATGTTAAATACCTTGTTGGGTTTTTTTCTGAGCTAGTCATGCTTTTTTTTGATGATGCTTTGTTTTACTTTTGTTTTTAGTTGTGGTGGTAGAGATTAAACCCCGAACTTGTACATGCTAAGTACACATTCTAGTACTGAGGTACATCTTTGGCACCTTTTAAAATTAATGTTGACCACTATATACCTGAACAGGGAACAAAATACAAGTTGTAGCTTTTATTATTGCAAAGAGGTCCCTAGCCTTGTTAAGGATTTAAAATGATGCCATTCATAAAACTACTTCCATGCTTTTTCCATATCAACTCTATGAAATAATGAATACCTGGATGGGACTGAACTTTGGCTGTTCTGATTGCCTAAAACAACATGGTAGATAGTACTGTATCTGGCGGGATAATTGGGGTCAAGTGTAAAATGGGTGATTCTCAGAAATCTCAGAATCCAGGAAAGTATGCTCATGCTCCTGTGTAGTGTGTTGGTCTGGCCACTGTGGGTTGTCACTGGAGTAAGACAACCACCCATAAGTTTAGAGATTCAAAGGCTACAGACCTTTCTATCTCAGTTGCTAAGTATAAAAAGTGTTTCTGTCAGAAAGGAAGGCTTTTCCAGGCTGATGGCATCTATAGAACATGGTATCTGCTCCTAATGTCACACTTGCAGGTCAGATATGCCTAGGGATTACCAAGTCATTTCCTTCTTTCCCCAGAGCAAAATTTGTTTCCTTTTACCAGTAACATCTTTGAAGTTTGTAGTAAGATTACTTAAAAATAAAAAAAGATGCTACTGTTACTAGAAAGTATGATTCTATTCAGTAGCACTCTCTTTTATTATAGAGTTTTTGTTTGCATGTATTGTTTCTTAAAAGATCTGTAGAGTAGCTTCATAATTAAGAAGTCATTACTAATTTCATTGGCTCAACTTTGATAATATTACTGTAATAGTATTGATTGTCAACTTGACAGGATCTGGAATCATTTATGAGACAAAGTCTTGCATGTCTGCTTCTAGGTTAGGTTAACTGAGCTGGGAAGACATCTTACCTGTGGGTGGCACTATTTTGTAGTCTGGGAAACTGGGCTGAATTAAGAAGAGAAAATAAATTGTGCATAAGCATTCCTTGCTTCCTAATTATGGATTGATTATAGCTGACCAGCAGCTTCGTGCTCCAACCACCATGCCTTCCCAACTGTGATAGGTCCTTATCTCTTAACTAGAAATTAGCCCTTCCTCCCTGAAGTTGCTTCTTGTCATACATTTTGTCACAGCCAACATGGTAACTAATTTCTACAAGAGCTTTAAAATAAATCAAGACATATTGACTTCATTTTCTTTAGACAGCTAATTCAAGAACAGTTGTGATTCCCTCCTAAATAAAATCCAACCCTCCCTTCTTTCTGTCTCATCCTGTCAGATGAGACTAACATCCTACCTCTTGGAATAATGAATTGCTCTTTACCTATAATGTCTCTTCCTATTGGACATGGGGGGTGTATTTGTGTTTGTATGTACCTTTGACTGATGTGCAGAAGATCCACCCATTAGTTTAGAGATTCAAAGGCTACAGCATTAGAACTCTATTTTATGCTCACTAGTATTTAGTAGCAATGAAAACTTAGAATATCTACATACCTCTTGGGATTGAAATAACAATAAATTCTACATTGCAGGCTGTGGCCATATTTAAGTGTCTAAAATTCTTTCAGTCTATGGTGCTACAGGAAAGGCTTCATTCCTTTGAAATGTTATTCTTAGCCTCACTGAGGAAGCACATGCTGGAAGGTGTGTGTGTATGTATAGTTGGGAGTCCCTGGATTGTGAGTGAGCACAGCTCCTCTATGGGGGGATTATATAAGAGTGTGTATATTTTATAAGGAATGTTAGAAGGATCAGGATGAAGTTTAATTCTTCTACTGATGGGCTAAGGAAGATTCCTCAAAGAGATGGGGCTGAAGAGTGTTGAGAGCAAAGATCAGAGTTCTTTAGGAGGCCAGTGAGATCAGGTACAGGTGAAACCTTGCAGATTTCACATGGGTTTCTATCTCTATGTTATGATATTTCTAAAAGGGAGAGTGGCCCGGAGAGAGGGAATCTAGTCCCTTTACCGTAGGTCTTCCTCATCAGTTACTTTTCTCATTACTATGCCCAAATTTAACAAGAGGAAGTTAAAGAAGTATTTATCTTGATGCATGGTTTGTTTGTGGAAGGTAGCAGTTACTTTATCATTTCTGGAACAAAACCCTTGATCAAAAGCAGCACATCCATCGAAGAAAGGGCTTTATTTCCCCTTGTAGATTCAATAGGAAATTTTATCATGGCAGCAAAACCATGACAGCCTTGAACAGGCAACTGGTTTACATTTTCATACATCAGCAGCGGGGTAGGGGTAATAAGAGGGAGCTAGCTAGTGAACTGTCCTGCTAGGGCTGGACTAATAAACCTCAAGTTCAGCCCCCAGTGACAAAACTGCTCCTCCCAAAAGGATCCACACTCTCCCCAGATTGCCACCAGCTGGGAAGAAATGCCCCAAACACCTGAGGCTATTGGGGACAATTTTCATTTAAACCACCACAAGGAGACACAGTCCTTCATAATAGGGAAGACATGGTGGTAGGAGGCTCCATGGTGGTGGCAGCTTGTGGCTGAGACTACTTACATTCTCTTATCTAGGCAAAACAAGAGGCAAAAACAGGATGGGAAGATAGGGTAGCAATGCCAACCTCCCCCACACCCAGAGAACCACTTCCTCTCATAGAAAGGCACCACCAGCTGGGGACCAAGAGAAGATATCTTCCATCTAATCCATAACACCTGGGGTTATAGGGGAAGTCATGGTCACATAGTAATTTGTAAAGTCACCCGCCCTTCCTTATAAAGTTGCATTGCTAGATTGCATTCATAAACTTGCAGTGTCTTCCAGGAAGACATGAGTGGAGGAGCTTTGAAACACTCCTTGATGTGTCAGACCACCCTCTGTCCCCACCTGCATCCAATAAGCTGCATGTAATTCACATGCTGAACACTAGCAGGGAGTTAACTTATGTCTGTGAAGCTCCTCTGCTTGAGCTGATTCTCCAGATGTCCACTTTCCCATACTGTGCACAGAAGGCACATTACACATCTGAAGGATGGTATTCAAGTTATCCATTTTAGCAAACAGGTATCTCCAAACAAATCAAGGTAGTTATCTTAGATTATCTCCCCTCTGCCTGCTTCTTCAGTTCAGTTTCATATATATATTTCTGTTCTCAGTGTGTGATTCCCAAGAGATTAAAAAAAATGGGATTTGAGATGCGAGGGGAAAGTGATCTGGAGAGAGGGAGTCCAGTCCTTTTACTCTGGGCCTTCTCCATATGTAATTTTTCTCATTGACACTATGAGTGGATAAGATAGGAGGCAAATAAATGGAAGAAGTATTGATTTCGATTTGTTTGAGGATATAAACTCCATTATGGTGGACCAAAAAGATAACAGTAAGTAAAGTGCTTTCCTCAGTAGCTAGAATTTTATAGACTGATATTTACATTGTAAACATTTTTGAGTGTGAACACATAAGTATTTGTATATGTATATGAATATGTATGTGTGTATATATATATATATATATATATATATATATATACACACATGTATATATGTATATGTATACATGTATCTATATCCAATGAAACTGGAAGGGAAAAGAATAGTGTGAAGTTAAGAAACATAGAAAATATAGTTTAAATAAAGTACATATCAGGGGCAGGGTGCTGTCAAATATAAGTGAAACAAATGAAGGAAGAAAATCGAATGTAGTTTGAACACAAAATGCCCCCACATAGCCTCATGTGTCTTGAATGGTTTATTCTCAGATGTAACAGTTGGGAACTTTCTGAAGCCTTTAGGAATTGTAGACTTGAAGGAGGAGGTGTATTACCAGGTAAATGTAAAATGCTCCCCATAGCCTCCAGCATTTGAGAGTATACTTCATTCTTAGTTCCCAGCTGATAGAGGCTTGCCCTTAGGGGTGTCACTGGGGATGAGCCTTGAGGTTTATCAGTTCAGCCCTACTGGATTTTCAGACCTAGCTTGCCTGTTACTCTTGCTGCTGCTTCTGCTGCTATATGCAGATGTGATCCAATTGTTATGCTTTTCTCTGCCCTGACAAAACTATAAACTTGAAATAAACTCTTTCCTCCAATAAGATGGGTATATTGCTTCTAGTTGGGAGGACTGTTTCAGCAGCGAGGAGGTAACTGTCCCAACAATGAGAGGACAGCTTAGAAGCTGCTCTTGCTAAAAAAGCTCTGACTACCCTAGGGTCCAAAGATGCACTGTGAATACCTAAAAGTAGGATGAATATTTGGCATCTTGTCCTTCATTCTGCATTGGTCTCTTTTGCTACCTTAAACTTTGGGACAGATTCTTATCAGTTTTGCATCTAGACATGGTATTGTTTAAGCCAAGACATATTCTTCTTAAGCAGGTAATCTTTCTTGTTGAAGGCTGAAGGCACCAAAGTAAGAGTAAGGTGTTTTCAAGATTTTCAGGATCGTGATAATCAATGAATAGTCACTCACAACCTACTTTCATAGTGCTCTGTTTTAGACCAGGATCTAGAAGCTATTGTCTAATCAATGTTCTGAACCTGAAGGGACTAACATGATTGTGCCTTTCAGAGTTGCCCTTGACTGTGGGAAAATCTCTCCTGAAGTCACCTTGCATTCCTAGAAATGTAGGTCTGGTCAATGAACATCTTGAGTTGAATCCAGACAAGTCCTTGGGTAGCAGAGATCTTTCTCTCTGACAGGCTCCCCCTAGCTGTCCTAAAATAATGATCAACTAGACCATAATTTGACTTAGAATACTTGGATATGCATATGTCTGTGCATCTGTGCTCCCCACATATAATAATTGAGCTTCTGTTAGCCCACCGTATGCACATGAAGAGAGCCTTTGGCTTTCTTCCTTCTAGGGAAACCGCATTAGGAATGTGGGAATGAAAAGCCTCCTTCCTTCTTATGTATCATGTTTCTTCTCCTCTCTCTTCCCCTCCCTTCCTATGCTCCCTTATCCTCCCTTCACCTCTCCTCTTTTCCTATCCATTCTCTTGATCCCTCCCACTTATCCCTTCAGCCCCTCTCCTCTTGCTGCTTCACTCTTTCTCTCAGGGCCTCTGTGAATATCTCAGGCTCTCCTCAAACACGTGTGTTTCCTGCCTTAGTCTCCCCTGAGACCAAACTTTGATCTCTTTGTCTTGACCCCAAGAACTACTTATCCCTATAAAATTAGTAGAGACAAGTGACTCAGTATTTTCTGGGATATAGTAATTGAGTCAAGCAATTGGAAAACCCTTGAAGCTTGGGTTTTTCTGGAATACTACCCAATGGACATTATATATGTTTTCTGTGTACCAGGCATCATTCTAAAAATTTTTCATATATTCACTTTTTAATCCTTACAGCATTTACTCATTAACATTATCATTTCTTTTTTGACTTGTGAGGTATAAGGGTGACTCACAGACTATCTGATACTCTTCCTAATTTTTGAATTGCACCTTCATTAACCTGACATTGGCAAGAGGTTCAGACTCAAGAGCAGCGTGTGACCCCTGTGTGAGACTCTGCAAGGGGTGACAGCCACCTCCATATTCTTCTTCAAAAATTACATGTCACCAGGTCTCATAAAAGTCTTCTCCTAGAACATTTTCATCTACATGAATGAGATTTATATTTCACACACTATGTATTTTATAGACTGAAGAGATGGTGGACCAGTTAAGCGCTTGCCTGTGAAGCCTAAGGACCCCGGTTCAAGGCTTGATTCCCCAGGACCCACATTAGCCAGATGCAAGGGGCACATGCATCTGGAGTTTGTTTGCAGTGGCTGGAGGCCCTGAAGTGCCCATTCTCTCCCTCTCTCTCTGCTTCTTTCTCTCTCTCTCTTCACACTGAAATAAATAAATAAAAATAAATGAAAAATATGTATTTTATGAAACATTTAAAAATAATGGAATCCACAGTAACAAAATAACTCTAATTCGAGGATATTCCCTATTGATGTGCCTTTCTAGGGTGCTTACACTGAAGTACTGATTTGCATGCTGGGGAGGGTGTAATGCCCCCCACCCACACTTATTTCTTTTCATGATGATGAGTGCCTTACTTCCCTGCATTGCTGCTTTGAAAAGTGAACTGGACTTATTCAAATGGTTCCTTTCCATTTGTTGTGGACCTCAGTTATTTCCTTGAGAAACAGAAACAAAGATGTTCATTAGTTGATGGTTGTATCAAATGAAATTTCCACAGAAGAGAAAAGTTATGTTGCAATTTTCTTTTTCAATAACACAAGTAACACTTGTTCATCATTGTAAATAGGGAACATCAGAAAACAAAATAAAAGCAACTCCAATAATATCCTACAAAGAAACAGTACTTTTGTGCATTTTCTTTTTTGTGTACATAGGTATGCTTCTAGTTCTTTAATAAAATTTTACAGTAGATCTACTCTATGTAGAGCGTCATAGTTACACTTTGGAGTGATATAGAGTAGGCCCCTTTCCTTGTTAATACAGGTAAAAGAAAAGCATATGGTTATCTCTCAATGGTAGAACAAAGTAAACCTAATACTCCCCATTAGCCCCATGACCCTCTTTAGTCTATCAACTACATTTTCATTCACAGCCATGGCACTAAGTCACTGAATGAAAGCTTTGACCTTGCCATTTTTCTTAATTTTCTACTGAAATCTACCTAATGGTGGAGGTAACAGAAAAGAAGCCCCATCTCATCTCTACCACTTTGTGATAGCGTTTTCTATCACTGTCCTCTTGTATTAAGACTTTTCTCTTGAGGAGAACACTTCTGTTGCAGTTAAAGACTATGGCTTATCTGCCATTTTACTCTTGAAAATGGTGAGTGTTCGCTGGGTGTGATGGTGCACACCTTTAATCCCAGCACTAGAAGGCAGAGGTATAGTGAATTCCAGGTCAGCCTGAGCTAGAGCGAGACCTGACCTTGATAAACAAACAAACAAAAACAAGAAAGAAAGAAGAAAGAAAGAAAGAAAGAAAGAAAGAAAGAAAGAAAGAAAGAAAGAAAGAAAGAAAGAAAGGTGAGTGTTCAATAAGAGTTTGTATACTTCCTGTGAGCCCCTCACTCCAGCCAATGGGTGATCTTGGTTAGATAGAGTTACTGGATAACATAGGTGTACACAGAACAAACTGGAAGGAAGTCAGACCACTCACTGAGCATCCAGCAATCTGTCTTCCTTTCTGTTAAGGCCAATTGGCATGTTCCTCCTGGTATAGTTTGCATCCCCCAGATGAGTTCTCATGCCCATGTCTATGTATATGATGGGCACATATGCTGTGATTGACAGGAGTCAGGAACCTTGATTTTTCTTGCTGTAGTGGACATCATCAGTCAATAGTCTTATTCCACGTGTAAGTCACAGGGTACTTCCCAAGTGCTCCAGGTGCTTAAAGAGGAGTTGGATACAGTTAGGACTGCAGAGTTCTTCATCTCGATCATTGTGATGAACCTGATCTGTAAGCTTAACTTACATGATGCCCATGCCTGTCTGATGTTTAGAATTGGTTCTACCTCATATGTTCTAAAATCAAAGATGCAGAGGCTGAGGTCTTAAAACTTCCCACATGACTCTAATGAGCCTGTTTTTGAGCTAATGAGATAGACTGCTTTTTGAGGCAGAGTCTCACTCTAGCCCAAGAGGACCTGGAACTCACTCTGTAGCCCCTGGCTCACCTCAAACTCATGGTGATCATCCTACCTCAGTATCCCAAGTGTTGGGAGTAAAGGCATACATCACCATGTCTGGAAGAATCTTTAACAATAAAGAAAGTTTTTGAAAGGGGAGAGTGAAAGCCAAGGATGTGACTATAAAGCTCTTCCCACAGGGTCACATCTAACGCACTTCACATATGTGACATTCTGCCTAGGCCCTGCTGCCTTTGCATCCCAGTGCATCATTGGTTAATGAGTGATGTGGACCTAGTGATAAATTGATTGGAGTACCCTGTGCCTATGTTGTTTAGAAGGATACTATATTTTTCTAGAATAAGAACTCAGGATTTCCAGTGATTAAGAACCTCTCCAAGATGTCATAAGGCCCAAGAAGAAGGCAGAGAAAACCAAAAATGTATTGTTGGAAGTTTAGTGGGGAGTTCTTGGCTGAAACCTGTTTCTGAGTGGCAGCAAATCCAGGTGGATCCCCACAATTTGGACCACAAAGTGGGGGGCTGTATATAATGGTCAGAACAAATGCAATTTTATCTAAGATGGAATATACCTGATTTATCTCAAGCTAATATCGAAGACTTTAGGAATATTCCTGGACAAAATAGCTACAAATGTCCTATGTAAAGCCCCATATGCCACTCTAATGCCTTTTCATTTTTTAAAATATATTTTACTTATTTTGAGAAGAAGAAAGAGAGAGAGAGAGAGAGAGGGAAAGAGAGAGAGAGAGAGAGAGCATGATAGGGCTTCCAGCCGCTGTGAATGACCTCCAGATGCACGTATCCCCCCCCACCCACACCTTGTGCATCTAGCATATGTGGATCCTGGAGAATCAAACCGGATCCTTTGACTTTGCAGGCAAATGCCTTAACCACTATGCCATCTCTCCAGCCCCTGCCTTTTGATTTTTTAGTGTTCTTGGAAGCTATGGAGAAAAACCAGTATGATTATTCAAGCAGAATCCATACAAGAAGGAAGGAACCACCAGGAAGTGGATTACTTCTGTCTAATGATAAAACTATATGCTCAGAGCCAACTGGGGAACCCAGATTGTAAAATCCCTGCTGGTTCTACTTACATTTAGAGTTCTTGAAAGGATAAGTGAGGGTAAAGATGCGAAAAATATTCTTAAAATATAAAATCAATTATACAAATAAATGATGACATTATATGAATATTGCACTAAAGAATGCTTTTCATGGGCTGGAGAGATGGCTTAGCGGTTGAGCACTTGCCTGTGAATCCTAAGGACCCCAGTTCAAGGCTCAACTCCCCAGGACCCACGTTAGCCAGATGCACAAGGGGGCGCATGCGTCTGGAGTTCGTTTGCAGTGGCTGGAAGCCCTGGCATGCCCACTCTCCTCTCTCTTTCTCTCTGACTCTTTCTCTCTCTGTCACTCTCAAATAAATAAATAAAAATTTAAAAAAAAAAAGAATGCTTTTCATGTCTTTATTTTTTGGTTTGGCCTTTAGTGAGTTACAATGTATAACATTCATTGTTGCAGATTCTTAACTATCTCAAAGATATACATTTACTGTGAATACCAAATTGTATTTTGAAATCATTGTCAGATTATCTTCCATTTGGATTATTTGTACCATTTTATAATAAATAGTGGGAACATGAATATAAAAGATGATAATAGTATTATCTTTCTGACAGTACTTTTATGGTTCAAAGCACTTCATATTGAGAAGAAAAAACAAAATAATGTAAATAAATATTAGAGCCATTTTTATGCATAATATTTTCAGCAACCCTGTGCCTATGTACATAATAATTACAGATTTGCCTGCCTTAGAATTCAGGATGACACTCTTCACATTCAAGATAACAATACATGCACATTTTACATCTGGGAAAATACTAGCACATTCTGTCCTAGCTAATCAAGGTATTTGTACTCCAGAGATGGGTGACACAAGCTAAATTGTTAAGTTAAAGTGGCACTTTTATATCCTAGGCTTACAGATATGTGGAATATCAATTGAAAAATTATATGCAAAAGTAAACAAAGCATTGATTTGTGTTATTAAAATTGTAAAACCATGGCTCAGATAACTCCTAATGATGTCTTTAGTCAATGTGACATATAAATATCAGGGTATTTTTAAAGGATCTAATGTATAAGACCATTTGTAAAAGTCTTTTGTGAGTAATTGCAAGTGACAGGAAACTGAATTCTAGTAGACAAAAAACTTCACAATAATTTTCTGATCTTTGGAAAGGACTCCCTCTCTCTATGTATATATTTAGATTGTAATTAAATAAATTAACAAATTTATCTTATAATTTATGCCTTTTCTATTTAACATGGGGCTAAATGCGATATGTTCTTTCAATTATTGTGTGTTACAATCTCATTAGTTGAGGGTATAACTCAGTGATTATGTGTATAATTAGCATCCACATGGTCCCATATTTAGTCCTTGGCATTAAAAATCATATGAATACTATGTAATGTATTTTATTGTGTTGATAAGTTAAATATAATAGTATAAAGAAAATGTTGTGTACTGTTGTGTAATGTCCCATATACAGGTCTCTGAACTATTGGCCTTGTGCCTTATGTAGAGCCTCCTCTAGTTGTAAAAGTGGGTCAATGTCATTCAAAGGTGGCCAATTAGACCCTCAGTGTCCCCAATCTGTCCCAGTCATAATGTTTGGTTGGGAGT
Source organism: Jaculus jaculus (assembly GCF_020740685.1). Taxonomy (NCBI): domain Eukaryota; kingdom Metazoa; phylum Chordata; class Mammalia; order Rodentia; family Dipodidae; genus Jaculus; species Jaculus jaculus. Next base: position 28,311,094 of record NC_059103.1, read on the forward strand.
TAAACATCAGATTCTGCTATTTCAAGTCCCCAGAATTATGTGTTACTTTGTAGCCACAGTTTTTTTTTTAATGTAATTATTTTTTTATTAGTTTTCTTTTCTGCAAGTACAAGCAGTTTGGTACCATTATTTGGCTCATCTGTGACCTACCCCCACTCCATTGGCCCCTCCTTGTTGAGGTAAATGGGTCGTGCATTGTGGAGTTAGTCCACAGTTATTGGTACGATAAATGTCTCTGTATATCATGACCCAACATGTGGCTCTGACATTCTTTCTGCCCCCTCTTCCACAAAATTTCCCTGAGCAATATTGGGTTCATTTTTGGTCTGCTTCAGTGATGAGGTATTGGGGGCCTCTGAGGCTCTGGCTCTCTGGTTTGGTAGGAGTTGATTTTTCTGTGTTGGTCTCCTTCCCCCTTATGCTGATATCCGGTTCATCGGGAAAAGAGCACCCTTGCTTGTTTCGCCAATTTTCCTTAGTTTTAGCTGGGGCCCTTTTGAGGAATGCTGGGGTGGCTCTCTCCTTAGGATCTGCATCTATCTGAAAAAGAGAAGCAGATTCTCCAACGGAGATTAAGTTAGCACCAGGACAAATGAGATAACCCTTACTTTTTTTTTTAGAGATTTTAATAGGTGTAGACCCTCTTGTACCCCATGATTGATGGTAGCTTGATATTGGAGAGTGGGCTTATGTTTGGATATGGTTCTGACTTGTTTCCCAGCTCCACTATGAGTCCCCTACCACTGAAGGGATCAGTTAGCCAATCAAGAGCAGTTGGTTCCCCACCATGGCTGTGCGCCACTATTGCACTTGTGTGGGCATCACAACAGGTTATTTGTTGCTAAGTAGGTTTGGCCATGAGTTGCTTGGACAGATACTGGTCATTTACCCCAGTCACCCATGTAGCACCTTCTGGCTCTAGACACGCTGACTGTCTGGGGACTGACTCTCTCCTGGCTTCCAGCCATGCCGTTCCATTTTACGTGCCAGCTGCATATGGTGTCTTCAGCAATAGGGTCTTACCACTCACCTTTATTGGCTCATCAAGTACTCTGACAGAAATCTGTCATTCATTTAGGAAACTTTGTAGGTTTCTCTGATCAAAAACTCATTGTGGATGGTAGCCCCATGGTGGTATTGGGAATTACAGGTCAGTGCCCACTAAGAAAGTGAGGAAAAAGATAACTAATATACAAGAGTTAGAGAGCAGAGAGAGAGAGAGGGAGTGGGAGAAGGAGGGAGGGAAGATGTAGAAGATTTAAGTTAGACTTGATCCTACCCTCTCCCTTGTCTTGTGGTTCAGGTGTTTCCTGCAAGGGCCTGGTGAAGTTTCAGCCATTTGCCACAGTTATTTATTTAAAGACTAAGCTCATCCAGTCAAAATGGGTCATGAGACTTAAGTCACAGTTGCTGGGAGGATATATGTCCTATTTTCCAAGAGATCTGAAGGTCCAGCTCCCAGTCACTCTGCCTGAAGGGAAGGCTGCCAGTGGAAAACAGAGTGAGAAGATAGATACTTGTATCAGCATTAGCCTTGAGTCCTTCCTTAACTAGATGCCTGAAGCATCTTTACCACTGTAGCTTTGGCTTACATGAGCCCATGTTTATGGTTCCCTTTTAAATTATCTTGTTTTGTCCTGAATTTTAAGTCACATTTGAATGTAATAGAAATTACATTTTGTTTGTGTATGGAGCTGGTGGTGGATCATAATTCTCTCATCCCACTAGAACATTTAAGTACAGATGATAAAATAAATGATTGATTAGGCTGAATGAATTCTGTTGTGCTCTGAAATGGTGTTAAGGAATAATTTTGATATAAGGTGGGGAGAATTTAAGTTTCTTGAATGTTTTAGCCAGTTGTAACCTTACCTTGATAAGTTTTTGAATAAAATACACACTCTTTTTATTTTGAACAAGGGCTAGATTACAAATGGCAGATACTGACTTATCTGTATTACAGAGTGAAAACATGCTCTTAAGTATTGCTGAGGGTTATTTTAATTTTACTTTGAAATATAACCCTTGGGGAGCGTCTCTACCCTTTTTATCATGTTGATCCTATACCAATGCAATAATATATTTGTTTTCAGAACATCCACATTAACACTGAAGGTTGGAGTCACTCTCCCATAAAACCTTACTGAGTTTTAATTTCTGCTCTGGGTAATTTTCAAGAAAAAAATTAACTTTTAGGTCTGGAAATTCTGTTTAGAAGAAAAATATGGCCAAGCATGTGCAGCGCCCTGGTTTCTGTCATCAAATATATGCATGTGGGAGCTGGAGAGATGGCTTAACAGTTAAGGCACTTCTCTGCAAATCCTAAAGACCTGAGTTTGATTCTCCAGTACTCACATAAAGCCAGGTACACTAAAAATCTGAAGCTTGTTTGAAGTAGCAGGAAGCCCATGTGTGCCCATGCTCATTCTCTCTGTGTCTGCTCCTCCCCTCTCTCAAATAAATAAAAAATACAAAAATATATGCATGTGCATCTGATATATTTAGAAATAAATTCCTTGAGTACACATTGAACATAGTGATTAGCAGATTCTCCCTCTGAATATATGTAGAAGGTAACTTGTACTATGAGAAGCAGTCCCCAGAACTACCTCCAAAATTCAATGATTTTTTTTTTTTTTTTTTTTTTTTTTTTTGCTAACTTTAAAGAATCTGTGCTGGAAAAGGCATTGGCAGTGTGGCTTGTTATTTTCAGGAAAGATTCCACTTCTCGTTGATATTTCAGAGCTTGCTTGTCACAAGACACTGACAAATGGTCAGTAATGTGCTTTCAGTGACTGGCATCTGTGATGTGTTTTGTTCAAATGAAGAATTGGCTTTATGTAAAAGAATAGCCATCAGAAACATATGGTTCAGCAGTTGGCTGCAGAATTTGTTTGTTTTGCTGCAATTCTAGAAGCTGCTATTTGGCTTTGACATGCCCTTAAAAATCCAAGATGCTTTGGTCAATGTATTGTATTAAATCTAATACATATTTTAAGGGGTCTTTCTTTGGAAGAAAGACGTGTGTGTGTGTGTGTGTGTGTGTGTGTGTGTGTGTGTGTGTATGTACATTGAGATAGAAGGACAAGAGGTAAGTTGTAAAGTACTACAATGAAACAGTTGAAATAATTGGGTGCAAAAATCAAGCTCACTACTTTTTGCTTATGTGACTTCAAGTTCCTTCAGCTGGAAAGCAGATCATATGCAAGAATATTTTAGCAACATTTAGCTCATTGTGAAATGTAAAGAGCAATCAGATATTCAAAAATAGTGTAACTCAGGGGCTGGCGAGATAGCTTAGAAGGTAAAGATGTTTGTTTGCAAAGCCTGTCAGTCTGAGTTCAATTCCCCAGATGCACATGATGGCACTTGTGTCTGGAATTTACTTGTACTAGTAGGAGGTCCTGGTGCATGTATATTCTCTCTCTCTTTCTGACCCTCTCACAAATCAAGGAAAATGTTTTTAAATTGTTTAATCCAGAAAACACAAAAGAATCATTTTGAAGAACCCCCCCCCCCTTTCTGCATACTGCTTCTGTTTAAGAAGAGAGCATTTACACACCTGACTTCAGGTCAGGTAGCTATGTCCATCTGGGATTCAAATCATTGTAAGATGCTTAGCATTGATTATTCAGAGATTATTTTTACGTGTTGCCAGAGTTTCTAAAACCTTTTGACATGAGCCTATCATGAAAGCAGCCTGGTAGTTAGAGAACAGAATAGTGATACTACATGTTGTTGAAGACAAGATGGTTCTTGCTGGGGAGTTAGAACAATTAGTACAGTGCTCTATGGACTCCAAGGTTGGAAGTTTATAAGATGAGCCCCTTGACTTGGGAGTAGGGCTATGAAAGAGTGGTCCAACAAAAACAAAATATATATTTAGGCTTTTAAATCCTTGCCATTTTGGCATAAAAAGATGATAATTTGCATGATTTGTCCTTTTAATGCCCTAGGTCAATTTCAACTGTTTATGAGATTGCTAGAGTATATAATATGTAAACTTTGTAGAACCTGAGAAGTAATTATAAGTATGTCACATGCCAAAATTTTGCATGTGGCTTGCTGTTAAGTTGGTGTGAAGGCAGGTTTGTATCTGAAATTAATGATGTGCTCTTTTAGTGTTTGGAAAAGAGATTTGGTTACTATCACTTGGCTTGTCCTATTGGTAGAAGTCAAGGCTATTCATTTGCACCCTTACTTAATCTCTGAGAACTTTTCAGAATTAGTTGTCCAGTTACCTCAGAGCTTTCCCATTTCTGTGGTCAGGTCAAACACGATGGAAATTGCCTGCTTTGGCCTTACCATGCTGGTTGTCTGGTTGTTAGTAAAACCTTTCCCACAAAGGAAGGTTCCACATGCTAAAATAAGTGCTTTGCTCTTTTCCAGTATTCTTACTTCGTTGAATTCTCAATTGTTAAAAAAAAAATACTTAAATATAAAATTTACTTTGGAGTATGCTCCTATTTCACATTAAGGGTAAGTCTACTTAAAACCTTGGTAATTTATTGTATCAGGGCATAACAGATGTGTAAATGTCCTTATAAATTAACCAATCACGAATGCTTCAGCCTTGATTTTAGTTCTGGGATTTGGTTGTCCTTAGTTATTTTCTTCTCCTCTGCCACAGCAAAACACGTGGCTCCTTCAGCTTGATCTAGGATGGCATCTGAGTCATTAATGTATTTTGTAGAATATATTGCACCCAGATGCTTCTGACTTTTCTTCTTATCTGTGAAATGGATTTTCCCCCTTGGCCGGCTTAGATGCTTTGCTCATTTCACTTTGGGTTAACCCCCTATGTCTGTGACTGCAGTGAAAACATTTCGTGGGTTCCAGTGGGGACCAGAATGTGTCAGGTTATCAAGAGAGTGCTTCTCCTGGAAGTATCTATGTGTTTCAATGACATCTTATCAAACCTCCCTCCTGGACCCTAGGCTTACTCTGTGTTCTGGCACAGGAGATAATTAGCCTAGATTGGTTACTTACAGTTTTAGGCATGAGAAATGAACATTTAGTAGAAATGTTCAGATTCAGGTTGATGTCTAAAAGATTCATGCAAAACTCTATCATTGAGGGTGATGTAGAGATGTCTATGTGCTGTTCTTGGAATATGATCTGTGTCTTCTGGCTTACATGAACTGATTGGTATTAGAACCTGGGGCAGTGCATGTGTTTCTTTGTGGCTATTGCGTGCAGACTTTTGGACATGTCTTAGCAATCACGAGTGCTGGTGGGAGAATGACAGGGAAGTAACATAAAGAACCCAATGTTGCACAAATGAGCAATGGAGTTTTTTTTTCCCTTCAAAAAACTGTGAGAACAAAACATGGGAACCAGAGGCAGAGTCACCAGAAGTGATAAACTCAAGAGAGACTGACTTCTAATTGCACCATTGGATATTTATGGTAGTAAAGGTGCTGCTTAGATTAATGTTTATTTTAATGTCTAATAATGGTTTTCTAGAATTCTTTTTTACTAGATACAGTAGGATGTGTTCTTCCTACATACATTTTCTCATTTTGTTTATATCCTGTTAGCCTTCTACAACATCATCAATAAAAACATCCGTGTTTTACAAATACAGAAACAGATAAACAGGCTGAATAGCTGTACAGTGACTAATAGATAAGATCTGAACCCAGGCAAATTTCATTTGTGGATAATTTGTATGCCAGTGTGTTTATTTGAGTAAGAGCGTTATGATTTGATGTATATTTGATATTATAGGGAATTTGGGAAAAGTGAAGTGAAATCTTAAGAGTTTCGTCCTTCTACTTGAGTAGTGTACCTCTCTCCCTTCTTTCCTTTCCAGATGTTTTACCATTATAGCACAGGCTGGTCTTGAACTCTCTTCCCAAGCATTGGAGTTACAGGCATGTATCCCTATGTCTGGTGCTTAGTTTTTAAAGGACAGTGTAGGATTTCCATTTCTAGAATTTGGCTAAAAGACATATTTCATACTATTCTTTAATTGGAGCAAATAAAATTTGGAAGGTGTGTATGTGTCAGTTTGAAAGTGTTGAGATCTGTTGAGTTGCTATCTGGGTTAAAATTCAGGAGAAATCTCTCTCCCAGCCATGGATGCAACTTTCCTGTTCAGACATTGGCTGAATCTACATTGCATCATCTGAGAGGCTGTAGCACTGACTAGGACTTTTGCAAGGCAGGGGGCATTGCCATTCTCATTCTGCCAACAAGGGAAGCCCTAGGACACAACTCTTGCATTCACTGCAGGAATAAGAGTGAAACTAATGATTATAAAAGAGGCATTTTCGTCAGTGGGGGGTAGGCACTGGTAAGTTAATTGTACTCTTATAAATAACCCTTCACTTATGCTCTTGTAAACAACCCTAATGAAATTCACTGGGTTAGTGAGAGAGGGAGAAAGGGAGGGAGGGAGAAGGGGATGGATGGACTACTTGGGAGAGGAAGGGGATCAGTGGAAGTGGGGATGGCAAGAGAGGTTAATATAGGGTGAATATAATCAAAGCACATTGCATACATGTATGAGAATGTCATATTGAAATATATTTTAATATATAATTAATATATGCTAATAAAATATTTTAAAAGGAGCATGCCTGAAAGATGACAGCTTCCTCAGTGACTAATGCTGAGTTTTTACCATCTGCAAGCCCTGCAGTAATGTGCTCCAAACCTAGCTTTCTGCCAGAATCAAAATACACCTTCTTGGGCTGGAGAGATGGTTTAGCGGTTAAGCGCTTGCCTGTGAAACCTAAGGACCCCGGTTCGAGGCTTGGTTCCCCAGGTCCCACATAAGCCAGATGCACAAGGGGGCGCATGCGTCTGAAGTTCGTTTGCAGAAGCTGGAAGCCCTGGCACGCCCATTCTCTCTCTCTCCCTCTATCTGTCTTTCTCTCTGTGTCTGTCGCTCTCAAATAAATAAATAAAAATTTTTTAAAAATACACCTTCTTTATAAGAAGGAAATATGATGAACCAGTCTGAAGTTCATGTGTAACTTTTCATTTCCAGTGTTACTCACTTAAAAGAGTCTAGTAACCTCAACATATAACTTCAGTGAAAATCAAGTTCTACATTAAAGAGCTTGGAAATAGAAACCCTTAATTGGTCCTGACATTACAATTTAGCTCTAATGTAGCACTAGCCAAAGGACTTACATATAAGCATGGTTAAAATATTGAGAGAATTAAATGACAAGATGGAAAATTTTCACAAAGAACTCAGCATATTAATACATATTATATGGAGATTTGAGAATGAAGACCTTTCATGACTTAAATTAAAACCCCATGTGTTGGTTTACTAGGAGATTTTACATGCAGAGGGAGTATTATTGAACCAAAATATGGACAGGACAAAAGGATAGCTCCAAGAACAGAAATCAACAAAAATAAATGGAAATCACAGAAATGGATTTCTCTGGGTAGAGATGAAGAGGTGACACATACACCACTGAGGTCCCTGAAGGAAAGGAAATGGACAGAGTCAGAGCAGTATTTGAGATGACTGAAACTTTTCTAAAACAGACAAACATTAGTGAGTCACTAACATAAAGAACAGTTACACACTCAAGCATCACAAATGAAAAGAAATTCTAGGTGCCATATGAAACTTCTAAAAACCAAATACAAGAAAGCTTTAGGAATTAGCCAAAGAAGGATGACATCTGGACCTGGGACACATTTCCCCACACCTCAGAGTTTTGTTTCAAGCACTCTTCTCCAAGAAAGTACCCCAAAGGTGAGAGCATTAATAAATAAAGTCCTCCTGAGCTTTTTTTCTGATTCTTCTTTACTGCTATTGCCAATACAAGCATCTGTTTTGATTAGAAGTGATGGAGACATCCCTATGCCTTTAGAAAGACTCAGAACAAATGTAGTCTTGAAGGAGCTCAAAACAATATGATAAACCAAGCTGATTCTCTTTAAAATGGCTGTTGTCCACCAAGATAAATGGCTTCAATCAGGGAGCAGTTTTTTCTAATCAAGTTTACAGCTTTGAACTTCAATGAAAACTGATTTGTCAATTGTGAGTCTGTAGAATTTCATTTTCAGTCTGGTTGTCTTTTCATTCAAAGAAGCCTAGCTAATGAGAGCAGGTGTTGGAGAGAAAATGAGGCATAAAATTGTGTGTGTGTGTGTGTGTGTGTGTGTGTGTGTGTGTGTGTCTTATACTGATGAAGTGAGATGAGAGTGCTGAATTGGCCATTTGAATGGTTACATTTCAATACTTCCCCAGAAGGTTCAAAGAAACAGAAAATTTAAGCAATGATATTAGTTTTGAGTACCGTAAGAAGGTGGTTAAAAAGTAATTCCTTTAGATAAAGGACATGATGGATGTGGTTCTTTCTGAGAAAGAGTTGTTTGCTGCTTTCTAGTAATTGTCACCCTTTTACTGTTGACTGCTGAGTTTGATTGATTAAGATATGGGAGGAGTAAGAACATATTAAGGAAATAATTTATAAAATTCTTATTGGATTTAACATATTTCTCTGCCTCTTTTGCTTAGGCTAGATACAATGAGGACATAGTATATTACCTCTCTATGTATCTGTAAAGGTTGTAAGAATCAAGCATATTTCCTATGTAAATTTGTGAAACCTTGTTAAAAATATAAACCTAGTTAAAAATGTAATGAAGGGAAAAACTTCCGGTTAAGATGGCGGTGTAGGTACCACGCCAAAGCAGCCTAGGGGGAAAAAGACCAAAAAAACTCAGCAAAATACACACTTTTACTAAAAAGTGAGGTGTATAGGAAATTGAGGCGGCAGCGGAGAAGTAGAAGAGTTATAGAGCATCCAGAGCCTGCACAGGCGGAAAAGCGGCTCCGGCAGCTTGGACAACCGCCGCAGCCGCGGCGCAGCAGAAAGCCGCCAGACTCTCGGCTCGAGCCGCGGCTCCCTCCACTCCCCCACCGCCTGAGCCCAGCTCCAGCGAACACAGCAGCGGCCCGGGACCCGGCCACGCCAACTTGGGCTGACAGCGGGACCCAAGCAGGAGCAGAGTTCGGCAGCAACTTCAGCGGCTCCAGCACCAGTACCAGTGGCCCCAGCAGCAGCAGACCCAGGAGTGGCAGCAGCGCCAGATCCCGCAGCAGCGGCTTCGGGGGGAGCAGCGGCGGTGGACACGGCAGCGGCAGCTTCAGCAGCGGTGGTGACTCCGGTGGTAGCAGCTACGGCAGCAGCAGAGGCAGCAGCAGCGGCTCAGTTTGCCCCGTAGGAAAAGCAAGTGCCCAGCTCCAGAAATCAGAACAGCAGCCCGACGACCCAGGCAGCAACTTGACTGAGACCAAAATCACCCAAGGTAACTGGGATTGTACCAGGGAAGGGTCTCACTTGGTCACAAGCTGACTTGGATCCCTCAACAGACCAGAAATCTTAACCTCTTTGTTGATAGAGGATCTAGTCATTATAATAACTACTCTTGCATACATACTCGGGGCTGTTTTTGATTGAATGTGTACAGTGTTTAGTTAAATTTTACAATCTACCTGTATTTTATTCCACTCAGCCTGCTTGAATACTCCTATAGCAGGGAAACTCAACCCCTAAGAACATCTTGGTAGATACTCTGAGAGTCTTAAGAGCCACACCTAATACCTTAAGATCCTACCCTGAAAATATATTACATCAAATCAATTGATACAGCTAAGAATACACAGCTAGATAGAAAATCCAAGCATTAACTTAATCCAAGATGCAAAAATATATACATTATAACACAAGAAACACTAAAAAGCAAGACGATATAAATCCACCTGAAAGTATTAATGCATCAGAAATGTCCTCCAGTGAGAAAGAGATAAAGGAAATGCCTGAGAAAGAGTTCAAAAGAATAATATAAATATGTTCAAAGAGGTCAAAGAACACATGAAAACAATCAAAGAAGAAATCAAAGAGGAAATCAAAGGAATCAAAGAAGAGGCAGGACACCAATTTAATGAAATAAAGAAGGCAATACAAGACATAAATAGGGAAATAGAAACAATAAAAAAAAACCAGTCAGAATTACTAGCAATGAAGAACACAGTTAATGAAATAAAAAACTCTGTAGAAAATCTCACCAGTAGGATGGATGAGGGAGAGGGCAGAATATCTAAGCTAGAAGACCAGGTGCAGACCTAATGCAGTCAAACAAAGAGAAAGACAAACTTATAGAAAAGTATGAGTGGGAATTTCAAGATATTCGGGACACTATGAAAAGATCCAATATAAGAATTCAGGGGATAGTACAAGGAGAAGAACTCCACTCCAGAGGCATAGTAGGCATCTTCAACAAAATCATAGAGGAAAATTTCCCCCAAATTGGGAAAGAGGTGCCAATACAGATACAGGAAGCCTTTAGAACCCCAGCCAGACAAAACCCAGAAAGAACCTCTCCTCGCCATGTTATAATCAAACTTCCAAACACACAAACCAAAGAAAAAATATTGAAAGAAGTTAGAGAGAAAAATCAAGTTACCTACAAAAGCAAGCCCATCAGGATTACAGCAGATTATTCAACACAAACTTTTAAAGCCAGAGGGCTTGGAGTGATATATTCCAGGTTCTGAAAGATAACAACTGTCAACCAAGGTTACTTTATCCTGCAAAGTTATCCATTCAAATAGATGGAGAAATAAAGACATTCCATGACAAAAGCAGGTTAAAGGAGTATTTGAAGACAAAACCAGCTTTACAGAAAATACTTGATAGAATCCTCCATGCTGAACAAAAGGAAAAGCACACATATAAGGAACCTAGAAAAAACAAGCTATACTCAAATACCAGTTAACAGAAGAGAGCACAGGTAGAACCAGTAACACACACACACACACAAAAATGGCAAACATAAATACACACCTTTCAATAATATCTCTTAATATCAATGGTCTCAATGCCCCAACGAAAAGATGTAGATTTGCAGACTGGGTTAAAAAGCAGGATCCTACAATTTGTTGTCTCCAAGAAACTCACCTTTCTACAAAGGATAGACATTATCTCACGGTGAAAGGTTGGAAGACGGTGTTTCAAGCAAATGGGCCTAGAAAACAAGCAGGGGTTGCTATCCTAATATCAGACAGGGTAGACTTTAGTCCGACGTTAGTCAAGAAAGATAAGGAAGGTCACTTTATATTGATTAAGGGCACACTCCAACAGGAGGACATTACAATCCTAAACATATATGCACCTAACATGGGGGCTCCCAAATTCGTCAAACAAACACTATTAGAACTAAGGTCACAGATAACACCAAACACAGTGGTGGTGGGTGACTTTAACACCCCACTCTCATCAATTGACAGGTCATCCAGGGAAAAAATAAACACAGAGGCATCTGGACTAAATGAGGTCATAGAAGGAATGGACCTAACAGATATATACAGGACATTTCATCCAAAGGCTGCAGAATATACATTCTTTTCAGCAGCACATGGAACATTCTCTAAAATAGACCATATATTAGGACACAAAGCAAATCTTAACAAATTCAGGAAAATTGAAATAATTCCTTGCATTCTATCTGACCACAATGGAATTAAACTACAAATCAGTAGCAAGAAAGGCTATAGAGCATACACAAAATCATGGAAACTAAACAATACACTACTAAATGATGAGTGGGTCAATGAAGAAATCAAAAAGGAAATCAAAAATTTATAGAGTCAAATGATAATGAGAACACAACATACCAAAATCTCTGGGACACAATGAAGGCAGTTCTAAGAGGTAAATTTATAGCCTTAAGTGCCTATATTAAGAAATTAGAAAGGTCACAAGTAAACGACCTAATGCTTCGCCTTAAAGCCTTGGAAAAAGAAGAACAAGGCAAACCAAAAATTAGTAGACGGGAAGAAATAATAAAGATTAGGGGAGAAATTAATGAGATAGAAACAAAAAGAACAATCGAAAGAATTAATGAAACAAAGAGTTGGTTCTTTGAAACGATAAACAAGATTGATAAACCCTTAGCAAATCTGAACAAAAGAAAGAGAGAAGAGACACAAATTAATAAAATCAGGGGTGAACAAGGTAATATCACAACATATTCCAGAGAAATTCAAAGAATCATAGGGACATACTATAAAAGCATATACTCCACAAAGTATGAAAATCTGAAAGAAATGGATGATTTCCTTGATCTATATGACCTACCTAAATTAAATCAAAATGAGATTAATCACTTAAATAGACCTATAACAAACATGGAGATACGAACAGTTATCAATAATCTCCCAACTAAAAAAAGCCCAGGCCCGGATGGATTCACTGCTGAATTTTACCAGACTTTTAAGGAAGAGCTAACACCATTGCTTCTTAAGCTTTTCCAGGAAATAGAAAAAGAAGGAATTCTACCAAACTCCTTCTATGAGGCCAGCATCACCCTGATACCAAAACCAGGCAAAGATAGAACAAAAAAAGAAAATTACAGACCAATCTCCCTCATGAACATAGATGCAAAAATTCTCAACAAAATATTGGCAAACAGAATACAAGAGTATATCAAAAAGATCATTCACCCTCACCAAGTAGGCTTTATCCCAGAGATGCAGGGATGGTTCAACATACGCAAATCTATAAATGTAATACATTACATAAACGGGTTGAAGGACAAAAATCACATGATCATCTCATTAGACGCAGAGAAAGTATTTGACAAAATCCAACATCCCTTCATGATAAAAGTCCTACAGAGACTGGGAATAGAAGGAACATATCTCAATATAATAAAGGCTATTTATGACAAGCCTACAGCCAACATATTACTAAATGGGGAAAACTGGAAGCTTTTCCACTAAAAACAGGAACAAGAGAAGGGTGTCCACTGTCCCCACTTCTATTTAATATAGTTTTGGAAGTCTTGGCCATAGCAATAAGGCAAGATACACACATAAAAGGGATACAAATTGGAAAGGAAGAAATCAATTTATCATTATTTGCAGATGACATGATTCTATACATAAAGGACCCTAAAGAGTCTACTAGCAAGCTGTTAGAGCTGATCAAAACCTACAGCAATGTAGCAGGATACAAAATAAATACACAGAAATCAGTAGCCTTCATATATGCTAACAACAAACACACAGAGGATGAAATCAGAGAATCACTCCCATTCACAATTGCATCAAAAAAAAAATAAAATACCTTGGAATAAACCTAACCAAGGAAGTAAAGAATCTATACAATGAGAACTTTAAAACACTCAAGCGAGAAATTGCAGAAGACACTAGAAAGTGGAGAAACATCCCTTGTTCCTGGATTGGAAGAATCAATATTGTGAAAATGGCAATCTTACCTAAAGCAATCTACACATTTAATGCAATCCCTATCAAAATTCCAAAGGCTTTCTTCATGGAAATAGAAAAAACAATCCAAAACTTCATTTGGAATCACAAAAAACATCGAATATCTAAAATAATACTGAGCAACAAACAAGAGGCTGGTGGTATCACCATACCTGATTTTACCCTATACTACAGAGCCATAGTAACAAAAACAGCATGGTACTGGCACAAAAACAGACATGTAGATCAGTGGAACTGAATAGAGGACCCAGATGTAAGCCCAAGTAGCTATAGCCACCTGATATTCGATAAAAATGCCAAAAATACTCATTGGAGAAGAGACAGCCTCTTCAGCAAATGGTGTTTTGAAAACTGGATAAATATCTGCAGAAGGATGAAAATAGATTCTTCTCTCTCGCCATGCACAAGAATTAAGTCCAAATCGATTAAAGACCTTAACATCAGACCGGAAACTTTGAAACTGCTAGAGGAAAAAGTAGGGGAAACCCTTCAACATATTGGTCTTGGCAAAGACTTTCTGAATACAACCCCAATTGCTCAGGCAATAAAACCACAGATTAACCACTGGGACCTAATGAAATTACAAAGATTTTGCACCGCAAAGGACACAGTGAAAAAAGCAAAGAGGCAACCTACAGAATGGGAAAAAATCTTCGCCAGCTATATATCTGATAGAGGATTAATATCTAGGATATACAAAGAACTCAAAAAGTTAAATAATAAGGAATCAAACAAGCCAATCAAAAAATGGGCTATGGAGCTAAATAGAGTTCTCAAAGGAAGAAATACGAATGGCTTATAAGCATCTTAAAAAATGTTCTACGTCACTAGTCATCAGGGAAATGCAGATTAAAACCACATTGAGATTCCATCTCACTCCTGTCAGATCGGCCACCATCATGAAAACAAATGATCATAAATGTTGGCGGGGATGTGGAAAAAAAGGAACCCTTCTGCACTGCTGGTGGGAATGCAATCTGCTCCAGCCATTGTGGAAAACAGTGTGGAGGTTCCTAAAGCAGCTAGAGATTGATCTACCATATGATCCAACTATAGCGCTCCTAGGCATATATCCAAAGGACTCATCTCATTTCCTTAGAAGTACATGCTCAACCATGTTTATTGCTGCTCAATTTATAATAGCTGGGAAATGGAACCAGCCTAGATGTCCCTCAATAAATGAGTGGATAATGAAGATGTGGTACATTCATACAATGGAGTTCTACTCAGCGGTAAAGAAAAATGAAGTTATGAAATTTGCAGAAAAATGGATGGACCTGGAAAGTAGTATACTAAGTCAGGTAACCCAGGCCCAGAAAGCCAAGCGCCACATGTTCTCTCTCATATGTGGATCCTAGCTACAGATGTTGGGCTTCTGCGTGAGAATGAAAATACTTAGTAGCAGAGGCCAGTAAGTTGAAAAGGAGACATAAAGGGTGGAGAAAGGAAGGGAGAAGGCTACTTAATAGGTTGATATTGTATATATGTAATTACAATGATTGTAATGGGGAGGTAATATGATGGAGAATGGAATTTCAAACGGGAAAGTGTGGGGGTGGGGAGGGAGGGAATTACCATGGGATATATTTTATAATCATGGAAAATGTTAATAAAAATTAAAAAAAAGAAAAAAAGAAAAAAAATGTAATGAAGGGCTGGAGAGATGGCTTAGTGGTTAAGTGCTTGCCTGTGAAGCCTAAGGACCCTAGTTCAAGGTTTGATTCCACAGAACCCATGTTAGCCAGATGAACAAGGGACACATGTGTCTGGAGTTCATTTGCAGTGGCTGGAGGCCATGGCATGCTCATTGTCTCTTTTTCTATCTATCTGCCTCTTTTGCTGTCTGTCGCTGTCAAATAAATAAATAAAAATGAACAAAAATATTTAAAAAATGTAATGGAGTCTATTTTCATTTTATTTGGAACTCCATTTTGGAATGGAAGCTTATAGTGTAAAATGTTAGTAGCTACTTGAAAATGAAGGTGCAAGAACCAAAATATTCATTGTCTGGCTCCCTACCCTTAAAATACTAAAGATGGATCTGATATGTAAAGAGCACACTTCAGATTATTAGCATTTGGTCATCTCTGAGGCATGAAATTGAAGGTTGAGAGAGTGGGAGACTTTCAATCTTTATTCTTGAAACTTTTGAAGTATTAAGATTCTTTTTTTTTTACTCTCATAGGCCATTTTTAATGGCCTAGAAATTTCCTGCAAACATAATGCTGTTTTTGGAGAGAAGCTTCATTTCTTGTTGTTTCATGTAGCAGTCAGACTTTTGATCTTTGATAGACTTATTCCAAGGAAAGGAAAATAAATAAGTTACTGTTTTGCATGCATATTTTTGGAGGTATGGTAGCATTATTTCATAACCATGGTGTGATATGCTATTCAATGTCAGCATTTTATAATTCAGAGTTTCCAACTTGTCATTTTATTCTTAGGAGGATTTTTCAGGACCGCATTTGTCCTGTATTATCTGCTGCGAGTTTCTTTTACTCCTGCCCCACAGATAACAAAATCTATGCATGCTGGAGTTGCTAGTTATATCACATAATGTACACTTTATTCTTAGAATTCTACATATTTAAATATTCTCTACAGTATTTCTAGTGCTAATGCAAGGGAAACAATATGCAGGTAGAGTATTAGGTTGAATTATCTAGGGAAAAGTGATAAAATGTCTGAACATGTGCAGTACACATGCATTTTCTGAAAAAAAAATTTTTTTTAGAGAGAGAGAGAGAAACAATTGGTGGGTAGGGCCTTAGCCACAGCAAATGAACTTCAGATGCTTGTGCCACATAGTAGGCATGTGCGACCTTGTGCTTGCCTCCCCTTTGTGGGTGTGGCTTATGTGTGATCTGGGGAGTCTAACAAGGATACTTAGACTTCATAAGCAAGTGCCTTAACCACTAAGGCATCTCTCTAGCCCTCTTTTGAGTATTTTTGATTTATTGTTGATTGACTCTCCTGTTACTGCCCTAACAGAGATTGAGGGCCCATCTGAGCATGTCTTTTCCTTCTCTGAGGACAGCTGCTTACCAGCCTTCTGTGTATACACTGTCATAAATGTTTAAAGTGCATAGCAGGGCTCAGCTTTGGGGCTGGGGCTGTCTCTGCAGTAGAATGCTGATATAACATGTAAAAGTTCTTGGAGTTTCAGCCCCAGAATTGCAATGAACAAATAAATAACTAAATAAAATAAATATATAGATAGTTCCCTTAATCTTTTAAGGCTTAAACTCAGGTTGAATCACATTCTTGGCTTCACTGAAGAAAAGAATTTCCAACCAAGCCAGTAGGGAGTAGAGGTGGAGTTTAATAAAACACATTTTAACATACATTTTTTTTTTCTGTTTTTTATTAACAACTTCCATGATTGTTAACAATATCCCATGGAAATGCCCTCCCTCCCCCCACTTTCCCCTTGAAATTCCATTCTCCATCATATGCCCTCCCCCTTTCAGTCAGCTTTTATTTTGATGTCATGATCTTTTCCTCCTATTATGATGGTCTTGTGTAGTTAGTGACAGGCACTATGAGATCATGGATATCCAGACCATTTTCTGTCTGGTGAGAGCACATTGTGAGGAGTCCTACCCTTCCTTTGGCTCTTACATTCTTTCTGTTCCTCGTCCACAATAGACCCTGAGCCTTGGAAAGAGTGATAGAGATATTGCAGTGCAAAGCACTACTGTCACTATTTTCTAGCACCATGATGCCTTCTGAGTCATCCCAAGGTCACTGCCATCTGTAAAGAGAAGGCTCTCTACCAAAAGTGAGAGTAACATAAATATATAGGTATAAACATTAAGAGAAGTGCTTACTGGGCAGTTTGATGAGCACAGTATATATGTTTAGCCAGAAGGCAGCAGATGTTACACCCTTAGTGCTCATGACTACCCCTGTTTTTAGTTTTCAGAATCAGGGATGTATTCCCTCCCATGGAGCAGGCCTCCAGTCCAATTAGAGGGCAGTTTGTTTCCACCATGACAGACATGCCACTATTGCACCCATTGGCTCATTTGGCTGGCAAAAGATAAGACTTGCAATATCCACTGTTGAGTATCTTTACTGGTGATTTCTCTCTCTCCCATTGAACTACATGCAGCATGGCTTCTTTCAGCTTTCTGTCAACTGGTCTACATGGAGGAGGTTATCAGCTCAGTTCCAGCAGGATTTCTCAGTGGCCTTGAAGCACCAGTATGTGGAGTCTTCAGCAATAGGGTCTTGCCATCTATTCCTGGTGGGAAACCAAGGGCCTCGATAATGGCCTATAATGTTTTGGGGGCATCAGGAGCCTCCTTGGCGAATAACTCACTGGAAGGTATCCCATCCCTGGCATTGAAAATTTGCTAGCAACAATCTATGGCTCCTGAGTGTTCCATTGTCCAAAAAAAAGTAGGTGTCCATATGATTTATTTATATCCTCTTAGATTTTGATTAGCCCTCTCTCCACCTTTCCTTTACTCAATATCTTCCCCTGACCTCACTTGGGCATTTTCACCCCCATTAATCTATTCTTCTACTTACATATATACAATACCATCCTATTAAGTATCCCTCATCCCTTCCTTTCTCTTCCCTTTATATCTCTTTTCTAGCTGACTGCCTTTCCTACTGAGTTTTCTTCCTTCTCACACAGAAGTACATGTGTAGCTAGGATCCACATATGACAGAGAATATGCAATGTTCGGCTTTCTGGGCCTGAGTTACCTCACTTAGTATAATCTTTTCCAGGTCCATCCATTTTCCTGCAAGTTTCATAACTTCATTGTTCTTTACCACTGAGTAGAGCTCTATTGTATGAATGTGCCATATCTTCATTATCCATTCCTCAGTTCAGGGACATTGAGGCTGGTTCCATTTCCCAGCTATTGTGAATTGAGCAGCAATAAACATGGTTGAGCAAGTATCTCTAAGGTAATGAGATGAGTCCTTAGGATATGTGCCTAGGAGTGCTATAGCTGGGTCATATGGTAGATCTATTTTTAGCTGTCTTAGGAACCTCCACACTGATTTCCACATTGGCTGCACCAGATGGCATTCCCACCAACAGTGAGAAGGGTTCCTCTGTTTCCACATCCTTGCTAGCATTTATGGTCATTTGTTTATTTTTAACCATGAAAGTTTATAGAAAAGAGTATGGGACGAAAGTTAAGACTCTCCTGGGATCATGGGTGTGAGCTTCTCAGAAAGAGTTGCAGTGTGTTTACAGTAGTCATATGTATTGTTTTTGATGGCTTCTGGAGTTACCTAGTTATGCTTGTAAGGGTGACTTAAGGAATTTACATGAAAACATAAGACAGGTTTGTAATTGATAAGTTATAGCTCTAGATCATAGGCATACAGGAAATTATAATGGGTTCATTAAAAATGATGTTAAAGGCTGGAGTGATGGCTTAGCACTTACCTATAAAGCCTAAGGTCCCCAGTTTGAGGCTCGATTCCCCAATACCCAGGTAAGACTGATGCACAAGGTGCTACATGCATCTGGAGTCTCTCTCTCTCTCTCAAATAAATAAATAAAAATAAAAATAAATTGTCTAAAAAAACAGTTTTAATAGTCTTGCTTGTAAGATTCCCATGTATGGGAATAAACTGGGCTTAATATATCTAAGAAAGGCGTGAGGGCCTACCTACACTCACATACATTCAGAGCCTAGGCCTGGTTTATTGCTATTTCAATGACTTACTTGGAAATATTTCTCTTTTGGCAACTGTTAAAGCAAATGCTGTTAATAATGCTGAAATCTTTGATTTGCATCTGGCGAGAGGCTTCAGCTAGACTCTGGAGTGAGGGACTCATTTTCCATGTCCCCATAATTTTCCTGTCTTTCTGTCCTGCCTCATATCATAGCAGTGTCCTAGACATTATGTGGCATGCCTGGCACACAGTGATTAATGAGGCATGATCTCATGGGAAGATGCATGCAGGGTATGTGCTAGGTCCCCAGCTGGTAGCAATTTGGGAATTGGATCCTCCTTGAGGCAGGGTATTATTTGGTTGGACTTATGGGTGTTATAGCCAGCTTTACCTTGCCAGTGTTTGGCATACTCTCCTATTGCTGTTGTCCACCTGTTGGTGGCCAGGAGGTGATGTCCATTGTCTAGTCATGCCATTATTTCTCCCTGCTATTATGGAGAGGCCCTCCAAGTCTGTAAGCTAAAACAAACCCTGTCCTCCCACAAGCTGCTTTGGGTCAGGTGTTTTCTTTCAGCAACACTTATATGATTGACTTAACTAATTAGCAGTCCTCTGTCTTAGGTTGTGGATACTTTGCTAAAGCTCCCTGGCTACTTCTTTTCTTGTGTTAGTACATATTAAGGAGCGTATCGTATATAGGAAGTAAGAAGGCATTGGGACACTCAAAGTTGTGTGAAGACTTTGAAAGTGGCCTGCCTTTGAATCCTATCTGTATCCCTTTGTTGTTAATTAATATTTTGGCTCTTTGCTGACCCACATAGCATCTTAATTTCTTCCTTCATATTTTAATTTGTAAAATGGAAATGGGTTGAACTCATAGCACAATGAATCAGATATAAGTGAAGCCTGTTTCTTTTAAGGATATTGGACCCAAAGACTTATGGAAAGTTCAAGTCCAGGGTACTGTTTTCCAATAGAAAAATGTGGTTATTTGTCATGAAGGACACTGATTTTTCTGTATAGTATGTAAACTACATGGAAAGATAACTCTGTATCTTAGTGAATCCAGAATTTTTGAGTAAGGAGGATTACTGGCATAACTTGATGCTTAAGTTAGCCAGGAAGATAAGTAGCATTGCCCCATGAAGTGAGCCATGGAATAAATAGCAGACTTAGGTATCAAATATTTCTGTATTGCATATTATCCCTGGTGGCCTAGGCTCAATTACTTTGTCTCAACTTTGGCAGTATAGATATGATAACCTTTGCTGGCTTGGAATAATCATATAATTTAGTATGAAAAGACTATATTAGGTGCAGGGGTTCCTCATCACCCCTTAATCCAGTCTTGCTTAAGGAAATAATTTGATATTCTGGATTTCTTTTTTAAAATTTACGTGAGGGGTATGTAAATGAACTCCAGACATATGCATCACCCTATACACCTGGTTTATGTGAGTCCTGGAGAATCAAACCTGGGTCCTTTGGCTTTGCAGGTCAGTGCCTCAATGGCTAAGCCATATCTCCAGCCCTAGATTTCTTGTTTCAAAACTATTTTTATAGAGCATATTCATACCATAATTTGATTATAACCCCCTCCCAATACCTTTTATCTCCCCTTCCTACTGAGTCCTTTTTCTTCCAAACTAGTTCTTCTTATTTTGACCTCTCTCTCTCTCTCTCTCTCTCTCTCTCTCTCTCTCTCTCTCTCACACACACACACACACACACACACCACATACTCTTTCTGTCACTATTTCTCCTTCTCTCTGCCCTCTATCTATGTTGAAATGTTGAGGAGCTCAATATTGTGCAGGTCTTGTGGAGGTAACTACCACCTACATAACGTTATGAGGTCCTGAATGCCACATCCATTTCATGTCCAGAGAATAGTGTTCCAAAATACTCCTCTCTGCCTTCTGTCTCACTCTCATATTTGTTTCTCCTCTCTTTGACTATCTTCTCTAAGTCTTGAAAGGCACAATAGAGATTTTTATTTACTGCTGAGCACTCAACAGCTACTTATTCTCAGTACTTGAATGAGTTTTGAGTCTACTCTGTATCCACCACCATCTATACAAAGAAGTTTCTCTAGCCGACTGTGAAAGCAGCACAACCTTTGAGTATAAACAGTGTAAATTTTCAACAGGTAATTTCATGAGCACAGTAATCTGTTCATTCCAACAACATTAGCTTCCTCACTAGAGTCTATGACCTTCCCAGCCATAAGCTTTTGATTTGTGTTTTAATAGTAGCCATGATTCCCTCCCATGGAGGGGCCTCAGATCCTAACAAAATTGCAGTATAATCTTGCCTTCTCTGTATTTCCTACAAGAGTAGAAAAGTTTTGTGGTGTGTGCTCTGTTCTCAACTGTGCTTGTTTTTAATCATGCTGCCCATGAAAGCAAAAGTTAACTGAATGTCAAAAATTTATAAGCAAGATAGCCACATTTTATAATATATATCTCAGACTGGCAATAAGACCATAATACTGATTCCAAAAGAGGAAATTAAAAAATATTTTGAGTGATGCCCTAGGCATTGGATCCTTTGGAAAGGTCACTGGAGTGTGCCTGCTTTGAATGATAGCATCGTCATTTAGACAGCCGATGACTATTCAGGGACATGGAGCAGCATCAGTATTCTGTGCTTTTTCAGAGCCAATGCATATCTCTCAAACATCTGATTTCCAAATAACTCACAGGAAGGACCATAATGTCCTGGCATATTCTCTTGCTGCTATTTCTGGAACTTGCTTTCAGAGGACCTGCAGATTGTTAGGCTCTCCTGTGGGGAATCAGAGAGCATTGTCTGTGGCTAGGGGGAATAAGGTGTGGCATAGGACCAGTAGGTTGAGAGATGGTCCAGTTTGAAGGACCCTGGGTATCATACTGAAGATGTTGGGGTTCATCTCCTAACAGTTGGAAATTAAATTTTGTATCATGAAATAAAGTTTCCAGGTTAACTCTATTTAAATTTTAGAAAAATAAGCAGCCTGGAGTTGTCTACTTGTGACCTGACTGTAGGATAACAAGTATCCTTACTTTAAAAGTTGGATATAGGATTCAGGGATTCTGTATGAAGGTAATTGTGTAAAGGCTGACAATTATAAGTGGAAAAACTATTGAAGCAAACATTTGTGCTGGGAGATGGTTCAGTGGTTAAAGGCACTTGCTTGCAAAGCCTACTGTCCTGGGTTCAATTCCTCAATACCCATGTAAAACTGGATGCAGAGTAGCACATGAGTCTGTGATACCAACTTGCCTATGACAATGAGAGTAGAACCCAGGAGAATCTGAAGCTAAGTGGCCAGTTAAGTTGACAGTTTGCAGTCTGGTAGTTTATTTGTACCAACAAGAGACTATCGCAAAGGTGATGGTGCACAGATACTTTGAGATTGTCCTCTGACCCTCCACATACCTGGCTATTTTACTTGGTGTGGTAAGATCTGTGGCCTATGTCACATTTGCTCAGGGATTGAGATCATCTGGAGCTTAGCAGAGGACCACATTATGCTGTGCCTCAACTCTCTAGCCTTTAGATCACAGGCTGCGTTTTGCCTCTCTAATTAAAAGGACTTGTGCTGTCCAGTTCTTCCAGGACCTTCTGTTTGGATCCTTAACCCAGTTTATCCTGTGGCACTGATACAAACTGTAGCTTTTGAAGAATCTTCTAAGAAAGAAGCCGCTTCTGACCTGACCTCCCTTTTGCATACTTCCCTCATCACTTTCTCTTTCCTGTTTCCCTGTGTAGCCCCCAGCCAGGCTGGTATGTTAGGCATGCCTTAAACGTACATTTGTTCCCTTGTGAAATGAGACTGAACACTCCCTGAAGTCTTTGGCTCTGTCCTTCACGTCTCTCAATTCCAGCCCCTGGGCTCTGGGCTCAGGGTCTAGACGATTAATAACTAATTCTGTAGAACACATGATTTATCATTGTCTTTTGCTTGCCCTGAAAGTTTTGTTTTCTTTATTCTGAAGCTAGAAGTTTGGAGTTGCCTAAGTCCACTGAAAAAATTTATGTGTTGTACTTTTAAGTTTCTGCTTATAAAGTAGACAGAATAATGAATAACATGAAACACACACAGTATTTATAGTAATAGGAAAACTAAGTGAGACTAATAATTACTCAACAAGGGTTTTCATGGCAATCTGGCTCATTGCAGCAGACCCTTGTAAATGATGATGTAATGTTTGAAAATATTTATACTTATGCTGGATCAGCATTTATTCTATCTTATTTTGGGTAAGTTTAAATGAGCCTAAAAATGACAAAGTTGCCCAAGCAAGTCTGAAGCAACTGGCATTGTAGCTTTCTATTGAGTTTACTCAAATGCCAAGGTTGTGGTTGGTTCTCCTTCTGATAATTATTTGGTTGGGGATAATACATAAGGAGGCGTGCAGACTGACAGAGTGTGAACCAATCAGAAAAGACTGAGAAAGGGAAGGCAAGAGGAAGAGACAGTGAGAAATAAAGGGCAGAGGGAGGAAGGGATTGAGGGAAGGAGAAGAGGAAGGGAAAAGAGAACGAGTGAATCCTGATACAGATGGCATTATTTATCAAAACACGTCCATGGATTTGTACGGCATATATTTAGTTGAATCTAGAGAAATTTACTTCTCTTGCTTTACATCTTACATAGGGGCCTGACATCTCATTCTTCTTCATAGGGAAGGAGAGATGCTGGATGGCATGTGCATTTACAATGCAACCCTTCATTGTGTCTTGTGCCTTGAACACTCTTGGAAACATGGTGAAATACACAGACCCCTTTTGAGAATCATGTTCCTAAATCCATAAAGTAAAATAATGAGCACAGTAGAATCAACTGAGCAAAAATAAGCTTCCAAACCTTCAAAATGACATCAACTTTGTGGAATAATTATAAATGTCTTTGTTAGTACAGTGATAATGACATCCTGCAGGCAATCTATTCAGTTAATGTGATGTCATGGCAATGGAGCAAGGAAATCTCTTTCAGCTTTTAGTGATGAGAAAGTTTGAGTACTGCTTATATGATGATTGTGGTTTATATTTTATTTCAAGGAAATGCTACATTTATAAGTTAGTGAAGGGCTAAAGAGATGGCTTAGCAATTCAGGTGCTTGTCAGCAAAGCCAAAGGACCCAAGTTCAATTTTCCAAGACCCATCGAAAGCCAGATGCGCAAAGTGGTACATGCATATGACATCTAGAGTTCATTTGTATTTATTAGAGGCCCTAGCATACCATTAATTAATTCTCTCTCTCTCTCTCTCTCTCTCTCTCTCTCTCTCTCTCTCTCTCTGTGTGTGTGTGTGTGTGTCTTAAATAAATAAATAAAATACTGTTTAAAAGTTAGTGAAAATTAAGATGAACTTTTTATTGAAGTTCATGGATCCCTTTTATTTTTTCCATGTACCCCTATCATGCATTTCTCTTATTTTAGAAATTCTTAGGTACATGTGGTGGTTTGAATATACAATGTTCCCCAGCCTTAGGAAGTTGTGATTAATCCTACTTAGTCCCTAGCTTGTAGAGACATTGGGAGGTGGGTCCTTGATGAAGGAATGCATGTCAAGTTTATTAATCCAAGCCACTGGGAGTTCAGAGCGAGCTCACTCTTGCTGCTACCTCCTAGCTGATGTGACAAGATGTGCCTTTACTTTGGATTGTTTTCCTATTATGAAACTTCATTTTGAGACATAAGCATACCTCACTATCCCATGGCTGCTTTGGATCTTGGCTGGGAAAGCTCCTCCAGGGAACTAAATTTTCAGCATGAATGACTATTCATTTCCTTTAATACCAGAGCTTACATTATTATCTACAGATGAAAATCATTGTGCCTGAAGTAAGTTCAGGTCAAGATTGAGAAGTAAAGATCCTTGTATCATCCTTCTATAGCATCATAGCTCTTTTAACCTCATGGCTATGCTGAGGCTACTATGCATGGATATAGCAGTTATTTTTCATTACTGGCAAGACACCAAGCCAGAAGCAGCCTAAGGTAGGAAAAAGTTTATTTCAGGCTTACAGTTTTGAGGGGGAAGCTTCATCATGATAGGAGAGCATGGCAGAACATAGTTTGGGCATGGCATCTTGTCTAATCAGCTGGAAGGTGGTAGCAAGGGTGAGCAAGGTCTGGCAAAGGATGGGGATGGGAGGTTAGAGCTATAACACCCAAAAGACTGTTCCAAATGACACACCTCCTCCAGCAAGGCTCTACCTCCCAAATTGCCACTAGCTATATAGTGAGTAGAGGCTTAATCATAAACACATGATGCTATGGGCACATTTCACTTGCGAACTATCAAGTAGACTTTCATGTTGTCTTATATTTCCTACTGTCTTCCCTGTTGACAACCCAGATTTGTAGTTGTTGCTTGTGGGCTACCTTAGTAGTAGTCTCCTCGAGGTACCTGCGGCTGATTATTGAGGCTTGGAGGCCTCCGAACACATATGTGGATTTAATGACATCAGTTTGGGCTTGCTTAGAGTGTTTGATTTTCTACTTACTCTCCAGGATTAATTTTCAATATACCTAATAGCCGACTGAATTCTAAATATTTCTTTTTTTCACTGCTACTAGTCAGTACAACATCCCACAGATCATTGTACATATGTGATCAATGAAATGATTTTTACTTGGGACATTATAAAACTACTTAAGTTGTTTTGTATTTATTTTTGTTTTCCCTGAGCAGTTGTTGCATTTTCTTTGCCTTTGGCTCAGTTTTCCCTCTGGGCCTTGTATAGATGCTGCGGAAGTGATCCAGCCTAATAAGACAGTTTAGAGAGGCTTCCTAAAACGCTCTCCCATTGAACCACCTCTCTTGTCAGTTAAGTCCCATGGTGGCCAAGTAACTTTCAAACCCTTAGAATTATACTTAAAGTGTTTGACATGTTTGTGTGCAAAGTGGGAGTTCAGCTTCCCTGGAATACCACTTAAAGCAGAAGCCTTTAAAAGACATTTTATAAAAAGAAGTGCACTGAACTGTGAAGAGGACCCACTACTACTTTAGGAAGTGTCCATTTGCTTCCCTGGAAAGCCATCCTATGATTTCTAAAACAACCATGGAAATGCCTTTTCACTTGTACTCAGCTTATACCTTGATTTCAACTCTTGAGTTCTGGTAATTGCTCCCGAAATTTGTGTAGTAGGTAAAGTGCCTCACAAGTGTTCCTCTATCCCTCTATAAAAGGATGGCCATGATTTGTATTTGAGTGTGCTTTGCAGCTTTTCGGGATGGGCTAGTTTAGTTCTTAATGTACCCTAAAATAATAATGGAATTTTGTTTTCTACTTTCCTACTCTCATAGATGTGTATGTGTCTATACCAACACACTTACAACATTGTGCTGTAAATACTGGATCTTAAGGGCCTGCTTACCCTGTGAGATTAGAATCTTCTGAAGGACCATTTGCATGTATTACTCATGCAAATATTAGCATCTGCTAGTCACAGGGGCCTCACAGATGTTTGTAGAACAAAGGAATGCTGACTCTGCAGTCTCATTTTTACAGCTGATGACTTACACTACACATTTGGAGAAACAGTTCAGAGACTCCTTTATCTAAGGAACCATCACCCATCTCCTTAAGCTAGCTAGTTTTGGTACTCTCTTGGTTTGTCTCACCAGGCTGCTAGGAGAGCTCTATCACTCCTCACATCCTGGTACTATTATTATTTCCCTACTCCACTAGAGGGGCTCAAGTCTCATCTACTTTGAATCCATATGTCTTCCACAGTAAGTTTGTCTGGCAAACAAGGCTGGATAATGACACGGTAATAGATACAAAGAGAGATCAAAGATGAGGTTATAATTGTAGACTGGTGAGATCTTCAGTGCCTTGTTAAATTTGCAGTGTCAGGAAATGTCTTGGTCAGGAGAGGTTTGCTGTGGTCTGGAGTTTCCACACCCTTTAGTGCTGGGTGTAGATAGTGGTTACCTATAATCTCAGTGTATTGGAGGCAGAAACAGGAAGTACCCAGGACAAGCTAGCAAGCTACACTAGCAGAATTGGTGAGCTCTGGGCTGAAGTGAGAGACTTTGCCTCAGTAAATAGAGGAGTAATGGAGGAAGGTACCCACCATCAACCTCTGCCCTTCCCATGCACATGTACAATCACACCCACATACATATATACATGCACACCACATATACACAAACAAATAAACTCACAATATCTTTTGGAGGTACTTACAGAATATCTGATTTGCTCTGCTTTTTGTGTGTGTGTCATGTGTGTGTTCACATGTGTATAGGATCATGTGTTTGCAAGAGCCAGCAGAGACCAGAGGTGGATGCCAAAGGTTTTTCTCTGTTGCTCTCCACATTATGTTTTGGGGCAGGGTCTTTCTAATGGATACAAAGACTCAGAGGACATTTTGTTCTGTTTCTGTTGCTGTTTTGAGAGGCAATAGTTTGTATAATAATGGATAGTTGGATGATTCTTCTTGAATCTCTTGAGAAACCTGTAAATGAGGACTCTATTGAGGCAGAAGGTAGGGGAGTGTGATTTGGACTCCACACTCTTTTAGCACTTATTTGATAATGTTTGTCTTCACCAGCGTTGTGTAAACTAAGGGAACTGGACATCTGTTTTGAATAACTTGACCTTAAATCACACTTTTAAGAGAAGCCACAAGTGTGTTATTGTAGCATTTTATTGCATTGCAGTGTAACAAGAATGAAAAAGTATCCTCTGATCTTCTTAAATGACCCTAGAACTTACTTGTTTGAACTCTATCAAATGTCCTACTTAAGTTTCATGTTTCTCAGTGAATCTTGGTAGTTCTTTTTTTTTTTAAAAAGAAAAAGATATTTTTGTAATGTCCTTATCTTGTATTCTGTCACCAATTCTTTCATTTATTTGAAAGAAAATAATATAACTAATTTTGGCTTCAAAAGACATCACAAGTATAGTAGGCTTTAATGTTTTTATAAATAAGAAAAGCTCATGTAATTTAAGAATTCACTAGTTTTATTTCTTTAGAGTTGTAATTGAAAATTGAAGATGACCCTAATAACTTTTACTGATTTTTTGAAATTTCTCTATTTTTAAGTTTCTCCAGTGAGCATATGCTACAAATATCTGGCTATCTGACTCAGATGTGCTATAACATCTTGGTTGTATTAAAATGTCAGTCCTAGAAACAAAAGACCAGATTCTCTTTCTCTCTCTCTCTCTCTCTCTCTCTCTCTCTCTCTCTCTCTCTTTTCCAAAGTAGGGTCTCACTCTAGCCCAGGCTGACCTGGAATTCACTATGGAGTCTCAGGGTGGCCTTGAACTCACGGCAATCCTCCTACCTTTGCCTCCCCAGTGCTGGGATTAAAGGCGTGCGCCACCACGCCCGACCAGATTCTCTTTTTGATTAGGTTTTTTTTTTTTTTTTTTTTTTGCTTCTCTGTGTAGTATGGTGCAGAGTGGTGTACATAAGTGCATGTTCCTTGTGGAGCCCCACATACTTGCTGTGGTGACAGTAGGGGAATGTTGGCTGTGCCACTTTATCACACTTCTACCCAGTCTTGTTTGTGAGTCACAGTCTCTTATTGATTCTGGAGCTTACCAATTTTTAATGAGCTCCAGTGATTCTTGGAGACTAGGGTTATAGACTCAGGTGGTCATGTCCAACTGTTTATGTGGGTCCTGGCAATTGAATGTGAGTTTCTTTCAGGCCTCCTCATACCCTCATGCTTGCACAGAAAGTAATTTTTAGCAGCCAAGTCATTTTTGCCGCCCCCCCTCCCCATAAAAACAGATATCTTTTTTTTTAATCCTGGTTTTCTGGGTTTTACTGTAATTCTTTAAAACCTTCCATAGGTAAAATGAATTCCCACAGATTTCTGCAGGTTGAAAACGTTAGGAGAAAAAGAAACCCAAAACTTTGTGTAGAGTTTCTTTATCACCAGTGTATAAATTGTTACACACTTTATAGCATATCTTAGCATTCAAACATACCATGGATATCAATGGTCATTCTTGGTTATATGCACTATTCTTAGCCACCCCTTACCAAACAAGAAAACCTAAGCTTTTCCATCCCTAGTTCTTTTGCTGCAAATTTGTAAAATCCATTGTCTCTTCCCTCTCCACTTTTTCCTTTCTGTCTATTCTGCTGTCTCTCTCCCTATTAATGTATATGTATACATAGTATATTTATGTGTCTATGTAATTCAAATAATATGTATTGATGCAAACTTATTATTATGTCATTTAAAATAGGTTTATATTGCATTTTCAAATAGCCTTTTGTGAATCATGTGTCCAATTGACTATCCTAGAAAAAATATATTAGTTTTCTGTAGTGCATTTTAGCTATATAACATGAACAATAATTCAATCCATAGATATTGATAGCTTTTGCATAGAACTTTACTAACATTTAAAATATTAACTATGAAATTAATCAAAATACACAGGAATAGAGACCATAGTTCTGTGAGCCTGATAATGTCCTCACCCAGATCCTCCTGAACTGGCTTATAACACCAATATGTCACAGTTCTAGGGGTCAGTAGTTTGGCTGGGGCTGAGCTGAGCAAACCAGCTGCCCCCAGCCTCACATGCTTGATCTTGACTAGGCTAACTTATACAGCTGCTGCTGATGCAGGGTCAGTTGGTACGGGCCTGACCTTGGAAGGCTCATCTGTGTTGTACCAGGTCTTCTCGTTACACTAACCTCAACTTGTCACATGCTTCTAACCTTCTCTGGCACCTTAGATTTATTTATCAGAAAATGTTACTTATTATTTCTGCTCATATTGTTAGTTACTGTGTTTAGCTGTTTAACTGTTTGAAAGTTCTTAATGATTGGTTAGGTGCTCTAACCATCATTAATTATTATGGCATTTTAGTCTTGTAAAAAAAAGCACATGGACATTTAAAATGCATCAGACTTGGTACAATTTCAACATTTACTTCAATAGTAGGAGACATTTTCCATACATCTAAAATGATTATTTAAACTTGAAAATTAATATATGGATATTAAATATAAGTCCAGATGGCCATATTTGGTTTATATAATAGACCTTGCTAGTTTGGATAAAGTTGTATGATGGTAACATATGTAATTACATGATCATTGATACCCATAAATATAAGTGGGTGTCAGAAATGATCTTAAAGTAGGCATTCCACTATTCATCTTCCTATATAAATGCCAGGACCAGGTAAAATTTGATGCCTTTCTGCTTTATATCAAACATCCTTAAGAGGCATTTTATGTGAGCTATATCATTTATCTCACTGAATATCATTTTTAAAGTGGAACCAACCATCTCATTCCCATTTTATTAGGAAAAGAAAGCATAGAGATGTTAGTTAACAAGCTTAAGAACATGCAACAGGTATCATTGTTCAATATCATATCAATGAGAATTAATATGCAAAAGCTAGAGCCCATCTTTTACCCCAATATTCAGGGACCCCCGCCTTGTGTCCTGTCTAGCATAGCAGTGAGTATTTGTTTACCTTATCCATGGCCAACAGACAGTCCTTTTTTGACTTTGTAGATGAGCTGACTGAGGTTGAGAGTGGTGTTTACAAGGTCACAGAGCTAGTAAGTTTTGTAGGTAAGATTTGCCTCATAGACTCAAGGGGCCCAAAGATGCTGACTGTCAGTGGTGTCTGCTGTTGAAATCCTGCAAGCAATTATGCTTTATTCGCACTTTCTTCTTGAACTCATGCAAGAGCTTTACTAGAAACTTGCAAACACCTGGTGTTGAAAAATTTAGACATTTACAAATGCATTTATGGTAACATTATGTCAGACATGTGCTTAAATGCAAATGTCTTGGTTTACTGGTGTAAAGAAGTATTTTCTCAGCACTAATTATATTTCTTCTAATGTAAGCTGATTTAGGATATCATTTGCTAATTATTTATTGGTATCTTGATGCCTTTTGTGAATAATTAATCCAACAGACTTCTTAAGAATATTGTATCATCAGTTTCATGTGGAGACCACTTTAATTTCCTCTGCTAATATTGTTAAGTATTCCTCTTAGTTTCTTCTTCCTATTCTCTGATCAAGCAGTGGAAATCCCTTTTTAGCTTGGTTCTTCACAAATGAACGTAGCAGCTCTTCATCAGGAATGTTGGTAGAATCTATGGTCTCACCAGGAGTCAATTAAGCTAAAGATGTCAAAGATACTACATTTGTTAAATTTTTGAAGCTGATCTGTGTTTTCAGAAAAACCTACTGCACATTTCTTCCTTCTTTAGGCAAATCATAAACTAACTTGTAAACTATTACTAGAATTGCATGTAAAAGAAAAAAAATGTCTCTGTATCAACAGTATTTGGTATGAAAATAAGTGGAAACTTACATTGTGATGACTTGTGTAATTCTGAGATTTAGAACAAAACCAAACCTGTTTCAGAAGATGTCAATCAATAAAAAGCTTGACTTATGGGAAATTAAGCACTCTCTTAAGAACGTTCTAAATAGTCTGCCTGTCGCTACTGAGTTGTTGTGCTCCAGGCTCATTTCTTGAGGTACAGTCAATAGCTTCTTTAGATAAAGGTTGTGTTTGTTTTACTCAGTGTTTATGTATTTTTTTTTTTACTTATAAATTTGAAAGCATACACCTAGAATTTTCCAGCTGAGCTACTAAAGCAGTTTGTCTAAATGACACAATGAAAGACAATTCCATTCTCATTAAAGCCTCACTCATATAAAACATGATACCATTACTTCTGTAAATGGAATTCCCAGGGTCTCTTCCCTTTCCCAGGAGTCTCTTCAAATACTGCTTTGTCTTTTATGACAACTTTCTTTCAAACTCCCTTTTGAGAGTGGCTGAAAGACCTACATGCTCAGTTTTTTCATGTAATTCAGTTTTCATATATGTAAATGTTGTCAAAGTTAGTGGATCTTACTAATTCTGGGATTTAAAGCATTCCTTTTGTGGTGCATATAAATCATTTAAAATATAATTGACAAGTAAGGCATGGGGTTCTTGATGAAAGACTGGGCTCCAGTCTCATTATTTGAACTACTCAAACTGCCTGACACAACCTAGGTGTTCAGATGAATCCTACCATGGCTGAAAGGGACGAGTGAAGGTGCAAGGATGTGCTTTGCTCAACTTAATATCTCTTATAAATCATAACAGACACAGATATCCAGCTGTGATGAGAATCACGGATTTCACAATTATATTTTTTGTATATTGAATAGAAATGTCTTATAGCACATGTCTTCATAGTTGTGTCCTATGGGCTGTTTTATTGTTAATTTGATTGCACTCAGCCAGCTTCAACAAATATCTTTGGTAAATGACCATATAAATAGAGATAGTGTTTACTTTGGTTCACAATTTGGGAATTTTCAGCCCATAATGGGGTTGGCCGTGAGCAAGGGAGCAGCACATCATACAGGGAATATGTAACCAAGAAAAATCACTTTTCCTCATGGCCAGGAGGAGAGATGGTAAGGGAAGAGACTAGAGTCTCAAAGTTGCCTTCAACATGGTTCCAGTTACCTTGGGACTTCCCATTGGACTTCCATACTAAAGTTTGCATCACCTGTCAACAGTGCCAAGCTGAAGACCAAGACTTGACACATGGGCCATTGGAGAACATTCCAGATCTAACTGTAGATAGCACTCAGATATGTATGGAATTCCCACAAGTAGAATGTCATGTTCTATGTATTAACTGTGTGACCCTGTGGCAGTTACCCTTTTGGTGCTCGGACAAAACACCCCACCAAAACAAGTTTATGGGACAAAATGTTTATTGAGTATTTATTTATTTGTTTGTTTTTTGTTTGAGGTAGCATCGTGCTCTATCACAGGCTGACCTTGAATAAACTATGTAGTCCCTGGGTGACTTTGAACTCATATTGATCCTCGTACCTTTGCCTGCCATCATGCCCAATTTGAAAAGGTTTATTTTGACTTACGGTCTCAAGGGGAAGTTTCAACATGGCACAGATCACATGGCATCACATCTTGCCCCACCCATCTGGGAGCTAGCAGCAAGAGTGAGCTATCAAGATTTTAGTAGGACTGGACTAATCAACCTCAAGCTCTGCCCCCAGGGACACACAGCAAAGCGCTTCCTCCCAAACTGCCACCAGCTGAGAGGACCAAATATTCAACACACATGAACCTATGGGGGACATTTTATTCAAACCACCACAGACCTTTAAGAATAGTCCATGAGAGGATGAGCCCATCAGTTTCCCTCCTAGGGATGCCACTCACTGGTCTGGTGTTCAGTGCAAGTACTGTGCACTTCAGGGACTGTGCACCTTGTAATTTTTCCTAAACATTCCTTTGCATAGTGGGAATGTGCCCCCAAATGGGTGTAGTTAACAAATAATCTTGTTCAGTAATTGTTGAGAATTCACAAGGAAGGCCAAAAAAGTGGGCACATTAAGAAAAGGGGGCTTTTGTGTGCCTTAGGAGAACAGAGAAATTTTCTCATCATGTTTTACTTCCTAGTGGCTATGAAAGAAATATTTCAAGTTTGCAGGAGGATGGATGTTTGAAACATGTAAAAAGAGACAGCAGTTTAAGAAGGATGTAATACAAACCATCTTGCTTGTGGAATGTGAACAGGGCTATGGAGACAGAGGTTTCCACAGATGACATGGGTGTTAATAAGTGTCCTCAAAGTGATCATGGCATTTCCCCATAGAAGCTGTGCTCCTGTGGAGCTTTGTTTCCTCAGCTCACTGACTTTTCCAGAGGCACTTTTTCTTTAAATTTTGTTTATTTGTGTTTATTGGAGAGCAACAGAGAGAGAGAGAGAGAGAGAGAGAGAGAGAGAATATGGGCGTGCCAGGGCCTTCAGCCACTGCAAATGAACTCCACATGCATGTGTCACCTTGTGCATCTGGTTTATGTGGGTCCTGGGGAATCAAGCCTCGAACCAGGGTCCTTAGGCTTCAGAGGCAAGCACTTAACTGCTAAGCCATCTCTCCAGCCCAGAGGCACTTTTTTCTTCTTAGTTTTCTAACGTTTCTTTCTTACACCAGAAAAGACATACATGGGAACTGGGCAGTAATAGGTGAGGGAGCAGGAGGAGAGGCATATCCTGGTATTCTGACCCTTGAGAGAGACAAGTTGAAATTTTAAACAACAGATTGAAAAGCATTGTTTCTGAGGAAGCAGAAAATGCACAGGTGTCTTTGGTTTGGGTTATTTGGGAGGTGTTCCATTTTGATCTTAAACTTTAACCATGGGTGAGCTGTGAAGTCAGTTATGGGTTGAAATTAGTACTCATTTATTTTGCAGAATGAAAGCCAGTTGAAGAGAAAGTGTGAGCATGATATATATACATTTAGTCAGAAACAGAATGATACACCTTTTCATGAAGCACTTGTGCTGTGTATCTCTGTGTGTGTGTGTCTATGTGTGTGTATATATATGTATACACACACACACACACAACAGTCCATATGTCAGCTGGGTTGCAATGTGGAATGTGAATTACAATCAAAGTATTGCTTTCAGAGCTTGAAGATAAGAAACTTTGAACTCCCTGCCATATCAGCTACTCATGGGCCCTTCTGGAGAATTCAGTTAATACATTTAATCAGGCCCTCTTTGTAGTAAGATTATTGAGCTCAACTTTATTTAATGCCTGGCCTTGGTCCATACAGGCACATTTTATCTCTACTCTTCCCCCTTCATGTAACCTGCTCATATACATGATGATTTCAGTGCTGTGGGCTACTAGGCACACTGTCTTTTTCTCTGGCTTTTAAACAGTTCTTTTTATGTTCAGAATTTCTTGAGGCCTTTCCAGCTACTTTATTCACACTTTTCTTTATCTACTTACTTCCCATTCTTCTGCCTTGTTTTCTTTCAATAGCTTAATATTCAAAGTGCTTAAAGTTTATAACTATTGACTTTGGGTTAAAAAGCCATAGAATATTTTCCCATATTTTCTTTTCAATTTGTCTCATGTACTATTAAACCAAAATGTGTACATCAGTCCTGTATAAACCTTTAAAATATTATTAAAATTAAACTAAAATCATTTTAATTAAAATATTTTGAAATACTTATCAAATATTTGTAACTTTGGGTTAGGGTTAGAGTTAAAAATTGTAACTTTCCTGAACATATACAAATATTTTTATTGTCATTATTCCTTATGCTGTGTAAGCAACATTATTTACCTTATAAGTATCATAAGTAACATAGAGATTAGGTAAAGTACATTAGAGGTTATACATAGATTTTTTTGTGCAAAATTTGTATCATTTTATATAAGGGACTTAACATCCAGGTATTTTATCAAGGGTCCTGGTCCAAGAAGGAACCACTTATCTGGTACCTCTTTTTAAATTTAACAACAATAATATTATCATTATTTGCATGCTCTTTTACTGTGTTTTTGAGGCTCTCCTGCTAAGTGGTCTGTACTGTTAAAAGTTAGCCCAGGAGAGAAACTGATTGACAGCAAGGCTCAAGAAAATGCTTACAGAATTTAGCATAGAAATTTCATATTCATTTTAATGGAAAAACACAAATCTGGGGTCTGTGTCTCTTTAGTGAATGTTCTTGTAATTTATGTTTGTAGTATTTTACCTATGTTTGGCTGAGATCTAATGAACTGTTTCCTTTTTTTTTTTTTTTTGTAATAAATTGCTCCGTTATAGATGGTTTACAAAGTGCTGCTCCAGTGAACTGAACTGTTGTCAGTGGTTGTTTCTGAGCAAGTCAGAAGTAGTCCATTGGCCTCACCAACGTGAGTCAGGATATATGTTAGTGATGATGGAACTTCCAATAGTTTATGGAGTCTTTGAATCCTAAATACACAAAATGAATGCATGCTTAAATAGGGAAAATGAAAACAAAATAGCCAAAGGGAAAGAGTGACCAGTGATCTGGATGCTTTTTCTAAAACTAAGAAGTTTTTATAAGTGTTCTGTAGTAGCTGCCTCTCTACCAGCCTAAGCATTGAGCAATACTATGTTGGGAAAATGTCCCCTCTTTTGTTGTTTGCACAGTTCTCAAATGTACATAGAGAATTCTCCCAGTTTCTTCAGCTCTTTTTTTTTTTTCCTCCACATCTAGAGCTCTTACCACAGCAATGAAAATTTTAATGATGGGGTAGCAAGGAATAACTAATCCTATGTAGTTATTACTGCTGTCACAAACAATGACAGAAGATAGTGTAATCAAAAGCATTTGCCGATGGATATGATTAAGCTAAATTTAATTCACCCAAAGATGCAAGAATGCGAACATTGCATGTTCTCAGAAGAGAGTTTTCCTCTTCAGGGAAACCAAAATAATTATTCTTCAAATCCTTCGAAGCCAACATCTAAAGCCGGCCCCCTTTGAAGCTGGTGTCCTCATGTGAAGCCCATTTAATTCGTGGGCAATGTTACCTCCTTTGCTTATAAGCAAGTGACTTAAGGGTGTTTTGTTATCTGAATACAAACAGAATTTATATGCTAATTTGAATTATGATTGCTTTTACTCATTTGCCCAGTTGAAGTGATTTATGTAGGGGGAAATTTTGAGGTAAGGGAAGTAACTATAGAAGACGACCCAATTACCCTTTGGAAATGCATCTCCTCACTGTCAAAACATTGAAGTGGAAAGGAGAACTACACATTCAGTCACGTAAGGACAGTTTTATAAAACAGACATAATAGTCCATATTTGAATATTTAGTGCTTTGAATTCTTTTAGTTCTTTAAACATTGGTTGGTGAGTTGACTTTTCTTTCAAAGCAGATAGGTAATAAATTCAAACAATTAAAAGGCATCTCTCGGGCTGGAGAGATGGCTTAGCGGTTAAGCTCTTGCCTGTGAAGCCTAAGGACCCCGGTTCGAGGCTCGGTTCCCCAGGTCCCACATTAGCCAGATGCACAAGGGGGCGCACGCGTCTGGAGTTCGTTTGCAGAGGCTGGAAGCCCTGGCGCGCCCATTCTCCCTCTTTCTCTCTATCTGTCTTTCTCTCTGTGTCTGTAGCTCTCAAATAAATAAATAATAAATAAAAAAATATTTAGAAAAAAAGGCATCTCTCTCTCCCTCCTGGGATTCTTTTATACACAACTGTGACTTTCCTGTAGGGTCTAGATTGCTAAATTTTGCTATCCACAAATGTTGCCACTTGTCTTTGTAAAGTGGCTGGATGTAAGCCTTGCAATGATGTCAGAAAACAAGCATGAGGGAGGAAAGGTCACATTTTATATTTGTAAGCCAGTTAAATCCTGATGACCACACACTGAAATGAAGTTGCGCTTCCCGCAAAATACAAGCCAAACTGAATTGAGTTGTAGTATCTTAATATTAGAGTTCCTTTCATAAAAACAGGCTACTTAAAAACTAACATTTGGTTTACTTGGGGGAGGACCAGGAGGATAAAAAAATAGACCAAAGAGTATTGCAAAAAAATTATAAATGGTATCAAGAAGCCTGTCCTCAAGAGGATGGAAGGCACCAAACCATCAAAGCTGTGTCATCATGCAGCGTTGAACTGGACTTTATTTTAAGCTTTGTCCTGAGTGCCTGACCATGCATTCATTACTATTTATAGAGGCTGCAAAGAGGAGATGGAACCCTTCAGGGGGAGCATAACCTAGGAAAAGTAAGTGCTCAGTAAAGAGGCTGTGACCTAAACATTATGAGTGTTGAAGCCCAAGTTCTGGTTGGGTTAGGGGCATATAGAAGAGTGGATTTGGCCACTACTCTGGGCCAGCATGGGTAGGATTATATCCTGAGCATCAACATAAGGGGAGCAGGAAGACTGTAGGTCTTGTTTTACCTAATGCCATGCATGGTGCTTTGAAAACTTACCACTATTTCCACAAAATTACATACTGAAAAGAAAGAGGTTGGACCAATCACCCCAAATCCTTACAATTTTGTAGCCAGAAATATAACAAAAACATGGAAAGCCTTATTAACCTGACTGTCTTGGCATGTACAGAATCCCAGGGTGCCTCTTCTTAGCCTAAAATCCTAGAACTATAGATCCTTGCCTCTCCCTGTGAAGACTCTTCTAATAGACACTGCTTTTGAGCAGCTTAGAACCCTGGGACAGGATTTTGCTTCCTACTCAGGTATTCTTCCCCCCCTCCCTCTCTCTCTCTCTCTCTCTCTTCTTTTCTTTTTGCAAACCAACATGCAAGAAGGGAGCTGAGTTTTATAGTCTCTTTACTGTTCATAAATTTCCTAGGCAGATTAGTGGAATGGAAGAAAAAATTACTCTTGATACCTTATCTTATGTCTACTGGAAAGAAGTGGGGCAAAGAACTTTGCTGGACTGTTAGCTGTGTGTGAAGATTATTATGTATTGATGGACCTTTCATTTATTTAAGAAAAGATTTATTCCTGATCATCTCAATGTCTATATTAAAAAAATGGTATGGGCCTGAGACTATATAGTGAATTCCAGGTCAGCCTGAGCTAGAGTAAGAACCCCCCCACAAAAAAGAAAAGAAAGCTACTATTTAGTTTTGGGGCCTGGTCACCCTAACTGCCTCAGTTTTATCATGTCTCAGCCCCACTTGTAGGAATTTACATGGTAACTATGTCATAGAACACAGAACCCTAATCCAAAATGATAGGATATGCAATAAATCAGCTTTGTTTTGATAAAGACGCAAAACACTGCTTGTTTCTTTTCCTCTCATCTTCTTCCTCTTTTCTTTTCTCTCTTTTTCTTACTTCCTGTCTTCCACCTCCCTTCTCTCTCCCTCTCTTTTTCTCTCCCTCTCCCTCTCTCTTGTTTTGAAAGTGTCTCTTTGTGTTTCCCTGATGAGTTAGTTTCAAGCTGTTGCTCTCTAAATTCTCATGCTGTAGTGTCCTGTGTATATTGGATCATAGGCATGTGACAGAACTTCCAGGA
This sequence comes from Jaculus jaculus, assembly GCF_020740685.1. Taxonomy (NCBI): domain Eukaryota; kingdom Metazoa; phylum Chordata; class Mammalia; order Rodentia; family Dipodidae; genus Jaculus; species Jaculus jaculus. Next base: position 28,349,827 of record NC_059103.1, read on the forward strand.
TCCAGCTCTTTGTTAAATCACTTTACATTTCTTCCCTAGAACTTAAATATACATTCCATAAAAAAAACTTCCCTTGAGCTGGGGAGAGGGCTCAGTGATTAAAGATCTTTGCTTGCAAAGACTGAATCCAGGGTACAATTCTTCAGTACCCATATAAAGACATACATGAAGTGGAATATGAATCTGGAGTTACTTTTCAGCAGCAAGAGGCACTGGCATGCATACTGTCTTGTTTGTTTTTCTGCTTGCAAATTAAAAAAAAAAATTCTTCCCTCATGTGGTAGCTGTTATATGTCCAAGTACATTATGTTCATCTCTTGAAATTTGCTTTAAAATAGCAACTATAATTCTTCCTTTACTATTATGAAGGGGCTTGTATTTTTCATGCATTTCCTATGGTAGGTGAGGTTATTGGAGTGAGGCACAATGAGTAATGAATTGAAAATATGGGAGCTCAAAGTTCTGGGTTCATCAATTACTCAGATTAAAACCCTAAATAAATAGCTTTCTGATTTCTCCAAGAGTCCATTTCTGCTTATTCATATGGTATTAAAACTAATTCACCCAATACATGGAGACATTGTTTTGCTAGCAGCCATAAGAAAGAAGACTGCACCACTGATCCCTTAACAAGAGTTTTTAAATGTATAAAGACTATCCGTGTTTATATTTTTAATTTTGGCCTTATAATTTTCTGTTAAAAATTCTTGTCATTATCTCCGTGTTGCTGAAATGAATTTCCAAACCAGTTTGTGAGAAGAAGGGATTTATTTGAAGTTTACTCATCTAGGGGAAGTTCCCTGATGGCAGAAGAAGCTGACCCCCTTTCACAGATCCAAGCAGAGAGAAACAACTAAACAGCCTAAACCACAAGCAAACACTAAACCTGCAGCAAACAGTAGGGAACTGTAGCAAGCAGAAAGGACCTGAGCAGAGCTCAGACCACTCTGCATACCTTAGGCTAGAAATAATCTACTGGATGTGCCCTCAGTGACACTTCCTTTAGCCAGGTGGCTGGAAATCCAAGTTCTGATAAAATACCTGAGTCTGTTGGGGAGCTTACTTCAAACCACCATAATTCTCTTCTTGTATGCTATTTTGGGAATCACAGTATGAGGACAAGGTAAAACTTCTATATGTTTTTATAGTATTCTGTATGTTTGTTTATAGATATGTACAGGTAAACATTCACACACACACACACACACACACACACACACACACACACATACCCTTGTCAATTATGCTTCATGATGAGGGAAGTTGTGAAAAATAAAAAGTATCCAATAGCAGCCCCTTGCCCCATAGGAATTGGAAGTCCAGCCTTATCTTGATAGTAATTTTTCTTTCATTCTAAAACACTAAATATAAGTAAACTTCCTCCTTATATTGTCAATACTATGTGTTTATCCCTGCTAAGAGACAGGATAATGTATCCTCCTATTTTTCTTGTTTGATTTTAAGTATATTTACATGGCTTATAAAATTCATACACACATGTATGTGTGTGCCTATTTAATATTCATTTCTGGTGAATTCATACCTGAGGAATGGTCAAGTTCAGGGACTCAGGAAAGCTTGTTTGCACCTGGATGCTCCTTCCTTTTGTGGGTGGGTTAGCTCCCTGGATGTCAAGATGATCGTATCAGTGTTCTGGGTCCTGCACCTTGTTATAACATCAGCCCCACTGTCAAGAAGTAACTTGTAATAGCTATGCTAGAGGTACCTGTGCAGAACTTGGAATCGTATTGCTTTAACTCCATGGAGAATCAAAGGGCCAAAGAAGTAGCAGGCTATGGCAGACTAATCTGATGCCTCTCTAGATTATGCACTCATGTAAAAGTGGTTGTGATTAACAAATGGTGGTATAATATGGTGGTGTTCCACAAAACTGTCTAAGAGAATAAAGACCTTTCACATCTATATTGTCCATGGTGGTATCAAGTAGTCACATGTGGCTATACAACACTTGAAATGTAGCTGGAGTGACTGGGGAATTACTAATAGTAGAACTTAATTAACTTGGATATAAGTGTCCACATGTGACAAGTGATTACCAGATCGGCTATGGCAGCTCTAAGAAAATAATTTTGTATGCTTGCTATTTTTCTTCATTGGTCTTGAGAAAACACTTGGGGTGGTAAATGTAGGAGGTGATGTTTGAAAAAAGTGTGAAAGAAAGAAACAGGAGTTTTCAGTGTACCATTTATATTTTCACATGCCTATAATCCCAGAACCCAAGAAACTGAGGCAGGAAGGTAATGAGTTCAAGCTCAACCTGGGTACATAGCAAGACCCTATCTCCATAAACAAATAAAAAGGATTTTTATCCCTGAGTGAAATATGTGAAATTACATGTAAATGATACTGGCTTTTTAGAGCAACCAGAAAGTATGGTTTTGGGTTGTGACTGTCCTGTGATTTTGTTCCTGCAGGTTCTTTCATGCTGGTGAATACATCTGGGAGACCTGAGGGGCAGAGAGCTCACCTGCTCTTACCTCAACTTAAAGAAAATGATACCCACTGTATTGATTTTCACTATTTTGTATCCAGCAAGAGTAATTCTGTTCCTGGCCTACTCAACGTCTATGTGAAGGTGAATAATGGGCCACTGGGGAGTCCCATTTGGAATATATCTGGAGACCCAACACGCATGTGGAACAGAGCAGAACTGGCCATTAGTACATTCTGGCCCAACTTTTATCAGGTGTGTGCTTCTTTCCCTTTTCATGTCTTGAAGTATCTTCTAATATATTTTATTTTCCATTAGTATAATCACACAATCCATAAGAAATGTTTTTTGAAAATCCTTTTTTATCATTTTTTCTCAATTTTATTAACATATTCCATGATTATAAAAAATATCCCACGGTAATACCCTTCCTCCCCCACTTTTCCCTTTGAAATTCCATTCTCCATCATATCCCCTCCCCATCTTAATCAGTCCCTCTTTTATTTTGATGTCGTGATCTTTGCCTCCTCTTATGATGGTCTTATGTAGGTAGTGCCAGGTACTCTGAGGTCATGGATATCCAGGCCATTTTATGTCTGGAGGGAGCACATTGTAAGGAGTCCTACCCTTCCTTTGGCTCTTACATTCTTTCCACCACTTCTTCCGCATTAGACCCCGAGCCTTGGAAGGCGTGATTGAGGTGTTATTCAGTATTCCAGTCACTTCTTTCCAGCACCATGATACCTTCTGAGTCGTTCCCAAGCTTACTGTTATCTGAAAAGAGAAGATTTGCTAACCAAAGTGAGAGTAGCATTAATATAAGGGTATGAATATTAAGAGAAGTGCTTACTGGACAGTTTGATAAGGATAGTATATGCATTTATCCAGACATCAGCAAATGTTACAACCCTAGGGCTCATGACCATAAGAAACTTTTAAATTAATTTATTTTTTATTAATAACTTCTATGATTGTAAACAATATCCCATGGTAATGCCCTCCCTCCCCCCTTTTATTTTGATGTCATGATCTTTTCCTCCTCTTATGATAGTCTTGTGTAGGTACTGTCAGGCACGGTGAGGTCATGGATATCCAGGCCATTTTGTGTCTAGGTGGGGAGGGGCACGTTGTAAGGAGTCCAACCCTTCCTTTGGCTCTTACATTCTTTCTTCCACCTCTTCCGCATTAGACCCTGAGCCTTGGAAGGTGTGATCAAGATGTTACTCAGTACTTCAGTCACTTCTTTCCAGCATTATGATCCCTTCTGAGTCGTCCCAAGGTCACTGCCATCTTCAAAAGAGAAGGTCCTCAACCAAAAGTGAGAGTAGCATTAATATATGGGTATGAACATTAAGAGAAGTGCTTACTGGGCAGTTTGATGAGCATAGTATATAGATTGTCAGACAGCAGCAGACGTTAACAGCCCTAGGGCTCATGACTACCACTGTGGTAGGTTTTCAGTGTCAGGGATGTATTCCCTCCCATGGATCAGGCCTCCAGTCCAGTTAAATGGCACTTGGTTTCCACTATGACAATGTGACACTATTGCACCTGTTGGCTCATTTGGTCTGGCTGGCAAAATATAAGGCTTACAGTATCCACTGTTGAGTATCTTCACTGGTGATTTCTCTCTCTCCCATTGAACTTCATGCAACATGGCTTCTTCCAGCTTTCTGTCAGCTGGTCTGCATGGAGGAAGTTATCAGCTCAGTGCCAGCAGGATTTCTCAGTGGCCTTGCAGCCCAAGTATGTGGTGTCTTCAGCAATAGGGTCTTACCATCTATTCCTGGTGGGAAACCAAGGACCTCAGCAATGCCCTATAATGTTTCGGGGGCATCAGGACCTCCCTGGCCAACAACTCACTGGAAGGTATCCCATCCCTGGCACTGAAAAATTTCTAGTAATAATCTATGGCTCCTGAGTGTTCCATTGTCCAAAAAAGTAGGTTTCCATATGATTTATTTATATCCTCTTAAATATTTGATTAGCCCTCCCTCCACCTTTCCTTTACTCAGTCTCTTCCCCTGACCTTACTTGGGCCTTTTTCAAATACCTTCTTTGTACATAAGGAATTTCTTAATGTTGTGTGAAATGAATAAAAACCTAATTCAAGTTTTGTTTGTCCCTGGCATATGTCATTTTAAGAAAAAAAGCAGTAAACCTGTACATAGACATGCAATGCTATCTAAAAGGATGTTTTACTTTCTATACCAAGTAAGCATGTTGACCCCTTGAGACAGCACTTGAAGTTGACAGAAGATGCCTCTCCTAGGACTGGCCTTAGGAGTGGATGAGTCACAAAGAAGTGAATCTTGGAGGAGCAGTTTCCTGCTTTCATTCATAGAAGCAATAGGGAGAAAATGCCACATGGTAGTCACATCTGTGTCCTGAATTAAAGGGAATTTTCCAAGTGTTGGTCATTTTGGAGTATCTATTGAGACACATGTGGCCCCCTTTGAATAAGTTCCACTTTAAGTACCTTCAGGGAAAGCTCAAGGGCAGTAAGAAAGTGGGACAAAAGCAGTCTTATACTGCATAAGAGTATAATAATGACATGTGACTGAAGGTAAAGTTAGTGACAATGGGCATTTGGGTTTTTTTGTTTTTTTTTTTTTTTTTTTTTTTTACATTTCCTTTACAACGTCTTTTACACATCCATCGTTTGGTATTGAGAAAACTCAGTTCATTATTAGCCAGAAGATAGCCTAAAGAAGACTTCATTGTCTTGCTGTTCTTTCTTAATGCCTTTTGCTCTCTCAAGAGTTACCTGTACAAACACCTATGATCACTTCTCAGGTTTAAGTAAGATGCTCTGCTAGCCTCAGGGCCAGGAGAATTGGGTCTCTGAGGGGCTACCTGTCTTCAGTATGGGCATGACCAGCATCAATCTAAAGTGCAGGTGTGCTGTTCGGCAGTCAAGATTCTCAACGAAGAAATGATAATCATAATAACATGGGCTATAGTTTTCTTGTTCAACTTATCTTTGTGTACTTGCATTTACAACCATATCTGGCATTTAATGAATGGTAAATAAATGTATCTTAAATCAAAATTAAGAGGTAGAGAAAGCTGTTACTGCACATGTGGAATGTTGAAGTCTTTATAGAGTAGCATAAATTAATACATTCTCTGTTGTTGGAAATAATGTTTTGGTCCCATGTTAGGATGCTATTTTTTGACAAGCAGGCTACAGGTGTGATATAACTTAGGATTGGTTTTGTCCCTCTTCCTAACTGTCCTTGGCCTTCCCTTGCAATTACTTTAAGTGAAACTCATTCAAACTGGACAACATGGACCTCAGTAGGTCTTCTAAAATAATATGTTTTAGAGATTTTCAAATTTAAATATATCTAAATCTACAAATCTGCTATTAGAAATTTATCCTAAAGAAATGATGAAGAATGACTAAATAACAAACTATAAGACTATGCATAATATCTTATTTATAATAATGTAAAAAATCACAAATGGCAATATTTTCAATTATAGAGAATTAAAGCTGAGGTAATGGCTTCGTTGTTAAGGCATTTGCCTGTGAAGCCTAAGGACCATGATTTGATTCCTCAGGACCCATGTAAGCTAGATGTACAACGGAGCATATGCATCTGGAGTTCATTTACAGTGACTAGTGGCTCTGGCCTGCCTATTCTCTCTTTCTCCCCCTCTCTTAAGTAAGTAAGTAAGTAAGTAAATAAATAAATAAATAAATAAATAAATAAAAATACAATTTAAAAGAATGATGCTATGGAAGATTGTCTTGTGATATATTTAATTGTTTGTTGGTAAATTAATAAAATCATGTATAAAGCAATATACTAAATTTCATTAAAGAGCAAATATAGTTTAAAATAAATACATGAAATGTAGTATCACCCTAGCCATTGAGATTTTTTTCTTTCTATGTTCTATCCTTTCGGAAAATATCCCCAATGTACATATATTGTTTTATTTGTGAAATAAAAATGAGGTTTTTGTCTTGAGGAAAAGTCTCATTTAATGACTACCCCCCTGTAATAGAAATGTACTAGGAACTGCTCCACAATACAATGTACAAGTATAGCCTGTGGATCAGAGTTTCCTCCTCAAGTTTAAAGGGCAAGCAAGGTCAGAGGGTTGGCTGGGCAAGGCCTCAGTGGCATTCTCCATGTTGGGATGGCTGGAGCTGCATGATTACAGCTTTACAGGAAGGAAACTGTCTTGGAATAGGGAAAACCTTTACTCAGTGATGTTCCCCCTTTCATCTGGAGCAGATTCCAGCCTCATCCTCAGTTCAGGCCACTGGTACATATGTTACGAGGTCAACAGATGTCCTCTCTCATCTTGATCCCAATTTTCCTCTCCTTGTGAGTATTATTGAGACCTTCAACACACAGGCTTAGTATGACATTGGCTGCTATCAAGATTTCAAATTTCTAGTTGGGACTTTGCATCCCTAACTCAAGACAATTACATACATTCAATAAATAGCTTTATATCATAGGGTATCATCATAGGGTATAAAGCTTATCAAAGTTCTTACACAATCATAGTGAAAGTAGGATTGTTCTAATTATTACCCCATTGTCCATGTCTATAAATTCGTGTTTCCTTGAACAAGTACATGTAAAATATTTTGACTTCCCGATTGTGAACCTGACCCTATCTCAGAAGCCTGACCTTGTCCCACTCGGTTTCTCACATTATTGAGTAGGGCATTGTTTTCTAAGTTAGATTAGAACTTTATTCCTCTTAGTAAAATTTTATTGATTTATTAGAGAGAGAGAGTATGTGTGTGTGAAAGAGGCAGATAGAGATAAGAAGAATGCCAGGGCCTCTAGCCACTGCAGAGGAACTCCAGATGCATGTGCCACCTTGTGCACCTACATTTCCATGGGTATTAGCAAATTGAATCTGGATCCTTTGGCTTTGCTGGCAAGTGCCTTAACTACTAAGAAATCTCTACAGCCAAATTTTATTTTTGTAGCTTTTGGTTTTATGAAGTTATTTTGCTTCACTAGTGCCTTGTCCCTTGGCTGCAGTAACAAAATACTGTTAACTGAGTCGTTCAACAACAGACGTTAGGGCCTGGGTGATTGGTGAGTTGATTACAGTGCTTACCTCAAAAGCATGAGGACCTGAGTTTGATCCTCAGTGCCCATATAAATGTATGCTTGTAATCCCAGCATGTGGGAAGCAGAGACAAAGAAGAACTTTGGGGCTTGCTGACCAGCCAATTTAGCCTAATTGGTGAGTGCCAAATTAATGAGATATCCTATTTCAAGGGGTACCTGTGTACCTGAAAATGGCATATGAAGTTGTCTTCTGGTATCTACACACACACACACACACACACACACACACACACACACACACACACACACACATCTAGAGTATGGCAAGTCCAAGGTCAAGATGTCAATTTGGTCAGATTTTGGTGAAGGCTTGTTTCCATGTTTGTAGGTGGTTATCCTAACTATGTCCTTACATGGTAGAGAAACAAGATAAATTGTTTTGCTTATGCCTCTTTTCCTAAAGGCACTAATTTATTTTTGAAATGCCATCCTTTGTGAACTAATCACTTCCCAAGCACTTCTTAATGCCAACATATTGAAAGCAGGATATGAGCGTTATCATGAGAGTGATACTTTCATTAGGTTTGTAGTACTGATTCTTTGAGAGTCACTTCATACTTGGTGTTTAGAGATGGGCTTTTTAAAGAAACAACTGAACAATATCTATAAAAGGTTTGAATCAATTATAAACCTTATTCCCCTTAATTTTTGAGTACTCCACCATGTATTAACATTGGAAATTTCAAGGGTACCATGGGTACAGCTCTTTTCTCATATTTATGTTTTTAGTTTGTTTTGTTTGGGGGCCAGTAAGCATACAGACATCAACCCTAATATCAACGTATGCTACCAGGTAAACAGCACAGAGCAGATATGCCAGGGAAGTCAGGAGGGCACATGCCAGACACTGCACCTCAACCTTAAAACCTCCATCTAACATCTGAATAATAGTTTCCATTTGTGGAGATGAAATAAAAGAAAACTATCCAAACCTACTTCTTATTTTCTCCAGTAAAGTGTTAGCATAATTGGATATGGTCAGCTAAGAACCTAGATAATAACAGTCAGGTACAACTAGGGGCATGGCTTCTGTGGGCTGGAGATATACTGCTCAGTTCTCTGAGCCAGTATGCATTTAGAAGGAATTAGTGGTTGCTTTCTGATGCTTTAAGAAATATGAGTTTTGGGGGTGGGGGAGGAATCTACCTGTGATACCAATTTCAATGTAGATTTCTCCATATACATTTCTGTACTGGCCTGAAAATATGAATCTGTTCTGTGATAATTAATATTTCCAAGTCAGAATATTAAAAATTCTGGTAGTATGTCTGCATGCATCTGCATTTTCTTTAGTGAACATGGTACATAAAGGTTAGTACCAATTTAATGCATTCTTACGACACATATCAGTCATTTCTGGCCCTTTAAGCTGAGGAAAAGATAAGTGAGCCAATGCATGGTGGTCCTTGAGGTTTTATATCCCAGCCACACTTCCCATTTATCATCTGCTTCCTGACTCTAGCTGCAGTGTAATCAGCTGATCTTCTCCTCATAATGGAATGTAGCTCCTCAGAACTGTAAGCCAGAATAAACCTTTTCCTTCCTGAACTTCCTTCTGTCAGGTATCTTGTCACAGCAACAAGAAAGTAACTAATGCAGCCCCATTTTGAGGGACTGTTTCTCTAGGGACACACTTGGGGCCTGCTGCATCAGACTCTTTAGTTGTCTTATTTCCTTTTTACATCTTTGGCCACAATTAATAGCATCTATTTCTTACTTAGGAATCTTTGAAAAAATGTGAATGTATTTTTTTTATCTTGATAAGCATTTAAGATTTGCAGTTGTTATTGGTTGGGGGAGGTGTTTAATCTAAGCAAACTCATCATCTCCCTGTGCTTTGATTAACACTGTAGATCTTTTGGGCCATGTCTTTTTTCATAGTCCTACCCCTAGTGTGATCTTTATTAAGCATTTATAGAGTTTTGGAACATTTCTTCACAGAGTAAAGCCTTCTTGCATAGCAGTCATTCTGTGTGGTGCTTACTATTTATGGTAGATTAGCCTTTTTAATTTTGCAGGTACAATCACAATGGTAGCAGATAATTGCAGGGTAATTATGGCTCCTTAAAACACAAATTGTCAAGTATTTGGCGATTAACACATATTTAATTCCTTAATTAATGTTTGGCCTAATTGCTGCTCAAGGCTCAGAAGCCTTGAGGAAGTGCAGGCTACTACTTGCCTAACCTGAGGGTACCTGCTTCCATAGATTAGATATTGACTTCCTGCCATTTGAAGAATGTTCTCCTTTCATTTCCACCCTCTTGCCTTATTGTACTGATATAAAGAAATTTTTCTCAGCCTTGATTCTGCTTCCCTTCCTGCCTCTTATGCCCCTACATGTTTCAGATGCCCCTGAAGCCAAAGAATGCCAATCGATTTCTCTGAGTTGGTTCTCAGCATGCACACAACCCTAGAAGCCTCCAGAAGCTTACTTGCATGGCCTGTTACACTGCTTCTTAAGATGATGATTCTGAGTTTAGTCCTAGGCCAGGAAGGGATGGGTGTTTCATGTAAATGGTTTTGTAAGGAGAAAAATGCATAGGTAGTCTGGGAATCCCTTCCCTAGGCTTCTGAAGGAAAGAACTCAGAAATAGATAATGTGAAGATAGAGCCATCAGGTAGGATGGTGGTGGTTCACAGGAGCCTCCTTGTTAAAATAAATTCCTTAGATATGTTGAATGGTCCTGGGAGAACATTAGGAATGGATTCCAGCTGGGACCTGCCTTGCAGTTCTTTGTGCACAGAGCATGCAGAGGAGTTTGTACTTGGCAGGAGGGTAAACCAAGATTTACACTTCACCAATTGACAGACTTGCTGGCAAAGGAGGAGGTGAGGGGATGGGAATGGCTCATTTTATCCATTGCTTCACATTTAGCAACAGCCTTATTCCCTGAATAGTTGCCTCACTTTCTTTGCTGGGATTGCCTTAGGCCTGCTTACTTTGTCAGGAAGCCATGCAGAGCCTCAGTGAAGTAAACAGCTTTTACACACTAGCTGTCTAGGGACTGCTTCACAGCTGAGGAGGTGACCATTTTCCAAGTTGGGCTTTCACAATCCATTGGCTGCAAAGAGGCATTCTTTGGCAGTGGATTTAGACAGTTGAATGGAGTCTTGTCCTACAGATTGTTTCAGGGCCTGGGGTGTTTCTGAGTCTCCATAGGTGCATGTGCTTGGTGTGGATACCTGGCTGGAGTCTGGTATCTGCTTGGGCTTTTGCAGAGCACCTCTTGAATTCTGTGTTCTCTGAAGTGCAGTTGGGAAATATGAATATGCACCAATACCTGAAATGAAAATAGCACATACCTGCACTATAAATTCCCTGGTGACAGCCCTTATTCTAAGTGCAGGATGATAGAATTGCTTCCTGCCTTTGGAAGAACTTGGGGACTTGAAGTGACAGTGATGTATCACCCTCTCTCAAGCAAGGCTGTCTAAGTCTAAGCAGCCACCCTTATACTCTGTATTTTGGCTTTTAAAAGATGAGCCGTCTGTTTTAATAAACTAGTGAAGACCCATGTGGTCGTCATTTTCTTTTTTTTAATATTTTATTTATTTATTTATTTGACAGAGAAAGAGGGAAAGAGAGAGAACAGGTGTGCTAGAGCCTTCAGCCACTGCAAACGAACTCCAGACGCGTGTGTCCCCTTGTGCATCTGGCTAATGTGGGTCTTGGGGACTTGAACCTGGGTCCTTTGGCTTTGCAGTCAAGCACCTTAACCGCTAAGCCATCCCTCCAACCTAGTTATCACTTTCTTACTGACTCGTAGCTGCATGCAGGAAGTTGAACAATTTGTATGATGGCATTTTCATCCTCACATTTGTTTCTTCATTTTCAAAACTTGCCACCTCTCTGAATTTCATTCTCAACTTACTTATCATTTGGTCATCAAAGGTAAAGACGTCTTCAGATATTAACATTCTTACACTTTTGTGTGTGACCTTTTGCTGGTCAGAACTGTCCCTTATAATTCCTGTTTTATTTTGTATTGTACCTTAATATTCTCCTATATCCTGTTTCATAAAAGAGGTTGATAATATCGTATTACTTTCTAAATGGAGACAGTAAAAAGAAAAATGAAGAAATGCATGCTGATACATAGAAAAGCAAGTTAGTCTTTTAGTAATAGACAGGGGTTAAAAACTAACATTGGTAGCTCAGTGCTATAGCACTTGTGTAAAAAAAGCTTGGATTGGATTCTCCGGTATAGCAATATGTTAGTAAATAGATAAATAGCATGGCAAAATACCATTAATTAATTCCATTGAAAATTTTGATATCCTTTGAGAACTTTCATAGTTACAAAACTAACTTATATTATTTGTTATTGTGCACCAATATAAACAAATGCCTGTGTATTTTTGCTCCTGGGTTGTTTGGCTGGTTCATTTCTTGGTTGATTTATTCCTTCCCTTTCCCCCCTTCCCTCATGCTTAGGCCTTTCTTATGCAACACAAGCACTGAGTTACATTCCTTCCCCAGTCCTGTATTTTTTTTTAATGTGACAGATAGTTATTTTGAAATTTTGCTTCATATAACAAAAATTTGTTTTTTATTTATTTTTTTATTCATTTTTATTTATTTATTTGAGAGTGACAGAGAGAGAAAGAGGCAGATAGATGGGGGGGAGGAGAGAATGGGTGCGCCAGGGCTTCCAGCCACTGCAAACAAACTCCAGATGTGTGCGCCCCCTTGTACATCTGGCTAACGTGGGACCTGGAGAATCGAGCCTCAAACTGGGGTCCTTAGGCTTCACAGGCAAGCGTTTAACCACTAAGCCATCTCCCCAGCCCAAAAATTTGTTGTTTAAATTTCTATTTCTTTCCTTACTATTTAACTCATTTGATAAAACAAGACAAAAATCTCTGAAAATGTCTATGGCTCATCTTTAGTTTGAATTTAAATCAAAAGCATAAAGCACCAAATGGGCAATCTGTGCAGATGGACACCCACCCTTCAGTCCTATGTCTAGGGAATTTACCTGTACATTTTCCTTGGTGAGCATTTGTGTTAGTTAGCAAGGCCCTTTTATTTGCTCACACATGCAGGGAAAAGTGGCAGCAGGGAGAGCTAATTTTGCCCTTCACTGAAGCAGGGAGGAGCAGGCTGCTGCATTGTTCAGCTTCTTTCCCTCTCCCTTTGTTGGCACCTGGCTGGCCAATGGCCAGGAAAGTGGTTTAGGTGAGAACAAAAGGCTAGTCTGTGGCCTAAGCAGATGTTTCCTGTCTTAGAGCAAATGACTCTAAAGTCTCAAAAGCTATAGGTAATGTAGCACCTTGTCTCCTGAGCTGTTACAAATAAGTTGAGAGACTGAGGGAATGATGATTCTATTCCACATAACCTTATATTCTGTGGATGCAGATATTATCTGTAAGCCATGAGAAGTGTATGATGATAAACATGGTAACCTGAAGGCACTAAAATTCAGGACACTCTTATTGTGTGCAGTAGTTACATTCTGCAGTCTACACTGAATTAGTGCATGCAGTCATCTTTCTATATCCATGGGGATTAGTTCCAGTTCCCTGCGGAGTATGTGAAAATCCATGGATGCTCAGCTCCCTTATCTAAAATGGTACAGTACTTGCATGTCACTTAGGTATATCCTCCCATATTCCTGAGATTGTCTCTAAATTACTTAAATCCGCAGCACAATGTAATGCTATGTAAAGAGTTATGGTACTTGTACTGCTCAGGGAATGATAATGACCACATCTACAAAAATCTCTATATATGTTCTATACAGGCTAGTATTTCCCTCAAGTATTTTCAGTATATAATTGGTTTACTTTGTGGATGAAGAACCAAGGGACATAGGGGCTGTCTGTATTGAACTCTTGCTTCTGTGGCTCCCATGGACTTGTGACCATGTGTTTGTGCCAACCTGTCAATTCACGAGTTGAGTTTTGAGTACTTGAATAAAAGATGTCTTAAATAGGGGCTGTATAGATGGCTTAGGGGTTAAGTGCTTGCCTGTGAAGCCTAAGGATCCTGGTTCGAGGCTTGATTCCCCAGGACCCACATTAGCCAGATGCACAAGGGGGCGCATGCATCTGGAGTTCTTTTGCAGTGGCTGGAGGTACTGGCATGACCATCCTCTCTCTCTCTCTAACTGCCTCTTTCTCTCTCTGTCTGTCTGTTGCTCTCAATTAAGGAAATACAAATAAACAAAAAATAAAAATAAAAAGATGTCTCAAATAATTCATATTAATTGTAAACATTGAACCCATTGTCAATGACACTCTACCTCTTGCCTGAATAAACATTGTCTATTACATGTATTTCCTTATTTCAGCCCATCACAGTCTCTTTCACTTAGAAACAAACACTAGATAGAACTTAAGTACTATATTTGATGCCATTTCAAAATGCAAAATCACCAATATAAAACCACAAAATATGAAAAATGTAAATTATTCAAGCTATTTTGAAGGTACATGTTTAACATATCAGGCTCGCACAAGGAGACAGAGCCTTGGTTTGCTTGAGCTCTACTAGGAATGTGTACATTACTCTGTGATACCTACAAAAGACCATGAATGCATCACAAGTATTGATTTGGGGATTACAAATAAATTTTAGGAAGGTGGCACATTTATAATCATGGAACCACTGAGTAATATGCATCAATAATGTTTGCTGGTGAGACAATTACAAGAACAAAAAAAATTGTAGAATTAAATATTGTGCCAAAATTATTCTATGAGGACAGCTCTATGATGCTATCATATAATCACCATGTAGATAGGGCTAGAGAATTAAGACATTCATTTCTAAAAGTTGTTTTTATAAATAAGAAGCAAAAGGTACTAGTAATCCAAACCTACATTATACTGTGGAGTGATATAAAATGAAATCTGAGGACTGGAGAGATGGTTTAGTAGTTAAGTTATTGGCCTGATAAGCCTAAGGACCCAGGTTATATTGCTGGTGAGACAATTACAAGAACAAAAAAAATTGTAGAATTAAATATTGTGCCAAAATTATTCTATGAGGACAGCTCTATGATGCTATCATATAATCACCATGTAGATAGGGCTAGAGAATTAAGACATTCTTTTCTAAAAGTTGTTTTTATAAATAAGAAGCAAAAGGTACTAGTAATCCAAACCTACATTATACTGTGGAGTGATATAAAATGAAATCTGAGGACTGGAGAGATGGTTTAGTAGTTAAGTTATTGGCCTGATAAGCCTAAGGACCCAGTACCCACTGAAGCCAGCTGAAGATGGCACAGGCTTCTGGAATTTGTTTGAAGTATCTAGAGGCCCTAGTACACCTAGTATCCCTGTCTTTCTGCACCCCCTCCAATAAATAAATAAATTATTGAAATTTTAAAATATTCAGATCTGAGAGTAAGGTATATATTAAAGCATTACAAACTTTAAGTAGTTCATTTTTTTATACAAAAAGTGACTTCTGGTTTGGTTGTGATTTTATTTTGGTATAGTATTTATGGTTCTACAAAGTAATTAGATTTTATGTTTTGGTGCATTATAATTATGTATATTAAAACTTTGGCGATTATATTACAAGCCATAGTGAGAATTCAGAATACTACCCATTGAGTAAAATTGAAAGCCAGGTAAACCAGGGGAGAGTTTCTCCCTGCTATTACTAGAGCATGAGGCGTCCATATGGAGTGGTAGGCGCATTTCATTTTGCTGTGACAGAGTATTACTTTTGACATGTTCTTTCTTGTTAACCAGGGTAATGACAGTGAGTTGGAGACCAGAGAGGAAATCCACTCTAAAAACAGGAGAGGCCAGATAGTAAATACTTCAGGCTTTGCAGGCCAGACGATCTCTGTGGCAACTAGTTAGATCTGCAGTCCTTGTCTGAAAAAACCCAAACTGTAAATGAATGGCCATGGCTGTGTGCCAATACAACTTTAGTTCATAGGCATGGAAATTTAAATTTCACAGCATTCTTATGTATCACAACATAGTGTTATTTTGATTTTTTTTTCCACCATTGAAAACAGTAGGAACCATCCTTAGCAGAAGACAGATTGGGACCATGAGCAATATTTTGCCAACTCTTGTCTCAATATTTCTGTTGTTAAAACTATGTCATACAGATTTTCCTTAATCTACATTTCAAGGTCAAATAAATGGTTACTATATTCTTAACTTAAACTGGAAGTAAAATTTTCTTATGGTTATGCATACATCAAAGGATGAGCCTGATATATGGTGTGTATTTTATATATGCATGTATATATACATATATATCCATGCGTATTCCATAGACATAATCTTCTTATGTGTAGTTAAATTAATTTGTTACCATGAAGAATTCATATTTCAGCTGCAGAGATCATATGGCATTTAAGATGCTTGCCTGCAAAGCCTAAAAACTCATGTTTAAATCTCCAGGTCCCACATAAGCCAGATACACAGTGATATGAGCACACAATGTCACATATGTGCACAATGGGGCACATGCATCTGCAATTGGTTTGTAGTATCTGAAGGTCCTTGTGCACTCATTCTCATTCTCTCTTTCTCTCTCTCTCTTTGTGTGTCTTAAATTTAAAAAAAAGAATTCATATTTGGACTGGAAATAGATTTAGGATTAACATTCCTACTCTGCAGCTGCTCATGTGCCTTCAGGAAAATGGTAACCTTTTGAGTCGATATACTTATTCCTGGGAGAGAGAATATGATCCACCTCATCCTGGCTGACTGGAGGAAACTATATAGTAAATAAAAAAGATCCCTATGATGTATGTGTATATATATATATATATATATATATATATATATATATATATGCATATCTATCTTAATTATATTATATATGTATGTATATATATGCATATCTATCTTAATTATATTATATATATGTATATATATGCATATAGATCTTAATTATATTATATATAATATATGGTATATATTATGTATATATTTTGTAATATAATATATATCATACATACATGAAGTTTTCGTTGCTGAATTACTTTTCTTTTTCTAATTCTAGTTTGGGCTCCCTGTAGAAACTGACAATGTAGAATATTTTCCATATATTCTCTTGTGTTTGGTAAAAACATACATGGCACATCTGCAAATCAATGCCCTACCCTGTTCTGTTTTCTTGTTCTGATGGTCCTGCTGGTATCCTCTCAGTATTATTTTTCTGGCCTCAATCTGCTTGGAACTGAATGTCGGTATTTTCAAATGTCCTTGTAACTCCCATTAGATTCTGTACACATGTGCTATCCTTCGCCAAAGCATTACTTGCACTTTCAATAAAGGAGTCACTTATTTGGTAAAAAAACAAAAAATATCTTTTTTGCTTTTGAAGCTTTCCTAGTAAGAGCCCTGGATAGAAAGAAATACTAAATGGAAAGCTTGCCAATTGCGAGAGTTTGCAACAATGGAACCTTTTAAGGGGGCTTGAAAATCTGTGTCTGTGCGGCCTATTGCAGAGGAGTGTCAGCATTTCGCTGTGTTTTAACCCCTTTATTTGTAGCAAATCTGTCCATAGTTAGGTGCTTTAAGTTCACAGTCTAAGCTGCTCTGCATGCTATCTGTCATCCAGGTGTCTTCATTTAATCAACTTTATTTCCAAATGGCAACCTATTCAGTATAAACCCTCACCTCTTTGTAATTGTGGTAGGTACTGAAACACATACTGAATGAAAGCTTGATAAAGTGTCTCATAAAACCTGTACTTATAAATCTTTTAACAAATACTCAGAGAGAGCATAATTTTTTTAAATACTTCCATTTTGGAAGAAGCATTGAATTCATTTAGATTTTTAACACATAATCCATCTTACATATAAGCATCTGAATGTGTGACAAGAAAATACTGATGTATATATTATATCTAAAAAGAAAGAGAGTGAGAGTTTGAGTGTGTGTGGCACACACAACCATATTAACAAAATGTTTCCTCTTGAGTCTGCAGTTAACTTGAAGTAAGTCAGTGCTGGGACCTGCCACAATAGACCTACAGACTTGACTTTTGGAAATACCTAATTAGGTAGGGCTAGAGAAATGACTTAGCAGTTAAGCGCTTGCCTGTCAGGACCCATATTAGCCAGATGCACAAGGGGGCGCACGTGTCTGGAATTTGTTTGCAGTGGCTGGAAGCCCGGGCGCACCCATTCTCTCCCTCTCTCTCTCTTTCTCTCTCTCTGTATGTCACTCTCAAATAAATAAATAAATGAAAATTAAAAATGTAAAAGGAAATGCCTGTTTAACACAGGGCAGCCTGTTGACAGTCATCTACCGTCCTCCTTTGCACCTTGTATTCGACTTGGAGCACTGAGAAGAGAAAGTGAAATATGCACACAAACACAAGCACATTTCATTTTTGCTATGACATGATGTAAAGTTGACCCATGGGGAATTTGGGCTGTATTCATTACTTGTTGAGCCCCCTTTAGGTTGTGGAGAGGAAGAAGCACACTGTTGTACATCTGTGGTCACAGTGCCAGGATGAATGACTACTGTACTGAGGGCTGCATGGCCATGTCACAGGATGCCTAGTATTGCAGTTACCTTCTCGCTGCTGGGACAAAACACATTACCAGAAGCAGCTTACAGGAGGAAAGGATTAATTTCATGATTAAAGTCTCAAGGGGAAGTTTCCTCATGGCATGGAAGAACAGAGGCTGGACATCACATCTTGCAATGACAGTAAGAGTGAGGTAGCTCTAGAACAGGGTGGAGGGCCTCGGGCTACACCACCCCAAAGTTTTCTCCTAGTGACACACCTCCTCCAGCAGGCTCCACCTCCCAAATTTCTGTCATCTGGGGATTGAATACAAGGCTTAATCGCAAACACATGAGGCTGTGGGGGACCTCTCACATTCAGATCACCACACCTGGTTTGCATGGGGAGAAGTAGGTAAAGACCCAAGGTGAGAAAGACCACAGTCCTTTGACTTGCTTGTTCTTTCATTCTGTCCTCTGGCTATATCATGTGCTGTTTGTTCATTTTCACCTAAACTCATATTTCAAAATGGGTGTATTGCAGGGAGAATCTGGCACACATTGTAGTAAACATTCTATCACCATTTGAAGAGCCCTAGAATATTTAAGTATAAACCTTCTGAGTGTCCCTATGCTTTCATGGGAAGAATGAAGACCCCCACATTCACAGAAATGAATGTGGCTTTTCTAAGTCTCTATTTTTTTCTCTTCCTTCATTTCAATCTTTATTTCATTCACTAAACAAAATACTATGGATCAAATGTGTACCTGCAGGTGAACTTTTACAGGGATGCCACACCAGCTTTCTTTTAAGACTAAAGACACTTCTTTTCACAGGACATTCAGCCTCCTAAAGTAAGGAATCATTTCTGCAAGAAGGGAAGTGGTCTTCACGAAGAGGGGGGTTCTTCACCTCTTCCATTCCCGATATATTCACAGTGCTTTTCACAGTATGTTGAAGGAGACACAACACACTGTGGGACATACAGCTGCATAAATGAGAGAGAGACTGAAAAATGAAGCAAGAAAGAATATCTGATGGAATGAAGTAAGATCTCATGAACATTTCTGTGCTTGGATTTCAAAATCTGTGTTTTTATTTTTTATTTTTTTAGATTTTGAGAATTTATCATAGTCTAGGGTCTTGGGTCTTGTACTCTTGGCTCAAATGATTCTCCTGTCTCAGCATCCCATTTCGCTGGCACTCAGGAACTTGTTATTGTTACTTCACCCCACCTGATGAGAATAACAGTGCTTCTAGGTACTGCTACTCACCTTTTTTGCCTGTCCTGGTAGTTGCCATCACACCAGAGCAGCCTCAGCTGCAGGTCACTCCTCCTGTTTACAGTTTTGCGACATGTGACTGCTACCTTGGCCTTGCTTAGAAGGGTCACAGGGATGCCTTTTGTCCACTTGTTCTTGAAACTCATCTTTCTGTCCCACACTTGTACTCTTATGGTCCTTAGGTATAGGAAATAAATTAACTCAGTACCATTGCAGGTATATTCAGGCATCTTCTTCTCTTGTACCATCAGTGAAAAAATACATTAAACTTATGAACAGGACAAAGTTTTATTTCATCCCTGTTCTTCTGTGATGCCACTCTCTGCCCCATGTGCATCATATTTTGAAAATCTTGTAATGCAGTGTTATTGATTCTAACAAGAGGTTCTGGGTTGGCCTCTTGTGCCTGGATTCTGGACCCTTGCTCCCAACACTTCCATCCAGGTTTGTGCTGATTGCTGCTTCTGGATTTGCATAACACAAACAAGAATGTCATAAAAGCCAAGGCTTTGTTCAGTGTGCAGGAATGACACTGTGGTACTTGGAATCAGATAGATATAGTTTTAGTAATATATCTACAATAGAGTGATTGCATGTTTTAGATAGTCACATTGTAACTAAAAGCTCTTCAGTTTTGAAGAATAAAATGAAGAATTTTGAATATAAACAAAGAAGGTGAGAGATGGCTGCATAATTCATGAAACAATTACATTTTTGAGATATTTTTAAAAACTTAAGTGTCATTTTTAATTCTTGGACTTTATGAAATTTGATCACAATCACTTCCCAATACTTTGTTTTATCCTTCCTTCCTCCTCCTATCAACTAGACTATTCACCCAGTGCCTCTTTTATTTTGATGACGTTTTTTGCCTTCTTCCACCGTCCATGTAGAAATGTTAATGAACTTAATATCTGGAGTTCTAGTGGCAATAATGATTTAGCCACCGTGAGGTTATGAAGGAATGGACATCTTCAAATTGCCCTCTAAAATTTATATCATGTTTAGGTACACAGTTACTTTTTTTATTAATTAATTTTGTACTCAGTGAATACAGTCAATTTGGTACTATTGTTAGGCTCATCCATGTCCTTCCCCCTCCCCCTGGCCTCTCCTTGTTGAGGTATATGGGGCATGTATTCTGGAGTTAGCCCATAGTTATGGGTAGGAGAAATGTCCCTGCATATCGTGACCCAACATGTGGCTCTGACATTTTTTCCACGCCCTCTTCTGCAAAATTTCCCTGAGCCATGTTGGGTTCATTTTTGGTCTGCTTCAGTGATGAGGTGTTGGGGGCCTCTGGGTCTCTGATTTGGTAGGAGTTGATTTTTCTCTGCGTTGATCTCCTTCACCCTTGTGCTGGTACCCAGTTCATCAAGAAAACAGCACCCTTGCTTGTTTCACCAATTGTTCTTAGTTTCAGCCAAAGGCCTTTTGAGGTATGATGGGGTGGCTCTCTCCTGAGGATCTACATCTATCTGAAAAAGAGAAGCAGATTCTTCAACAAAGAGTAAGTTAGCACCAGACAAATGAGATAACCCTTACTTTCTTTTTATAGAGAATTTAATAGGTGTAGGCCCTCTTGTCGCCCATGATTGGTGGTAGCTTGTTGTTTGAGAGTGGGCTTATGTTTGGGTATGTTTCTGACTTATTTCCCAGCTCCAGCTATGGGTACTGTACCACTGAGAGGATCAGTTAGCCAAATCAAGAGCAGTTGGTTCCCACCATGGCTGTGTGCCACTATTGCACTATGTGAGCATCATGACAGGTTATTTGCAGCTAAGTAGGTTAGACCATGAGTTGCTTGGATAGATATTGGTCATTTTCCCCCAGTTGCCCATGTAGCACCTTCTGGCACTCGACCCGCTGACTGTCTGGGGACTGACTCTCTTCCAGCTTCCAGCCATGCCATTCCATTTTACATGTCAACCACATGAGGTGTCTTCAGCAGTAAGGTCTTACCACTAACTTTTGGTAGGTAATCAAGTACTCTGACAGAAATCTGTCTTTCTTTTAGGAAACCTTGTAGGTCTCTCTGATTAAAGCTCATTGTGGATGATAGCCACATGCTCGTACTGGGAGTTACAGGTCAGTGCCCACTAAGAAAAGGAAGAAAAAGATAACTGATATATTAGAGTTAGAGAGAAGAGAGAGAGAGAGGGAGAGGGAGAGGAAGAAGCTGTAGAAGATTAAGGTCAGTCTTCATCATAACCTGTACAGTGTCTTGTGGCTCAGGTATTCCCTTTATGGGCCTGATGAAGGTTCAGCCATTTGGTCTGCCTTTTAGGATGTAGAATTTTATGGTACCATTGCCGTTTGGGTATAGATTTGTGTTTCCCACCCCCTCCGTTGCCTCTCCTCCCTCCCCAACCATCCTATTGTCTAGTCCACGAGATGCTTGCTGGTAAAAGAAATTGAGGAGGACTTGAAAAACTGGAAAGACCTCCCATGCTTTTGGATAGGCAGAATTAACATTGTGAAGATGGCAATCCTACCAACAGCAATATACAGATTTAATGCAATTCCAATTAAAATTCCAACAGTGTTCTTCACAGAGATAGAAAAAATGATATCAAATTTCATATGGAAAGGCAGAAGGCCTTGCATATCCAAACATATCCTCAGCAAATAAATACCTCTGGAGGCATCACTATCCCTGATCTAAAGCTATATTACAAAGCCATAGTAATAAAAACAGCATGGTACTGGCATAAAAACAGGAGTATAGACCATTGGAATAGACTTGAGGACCTGGACTTTGTCTCAAGAAACTATAGCTACTTGATATTTGATAAAGACCCTAACAATATAGCCTAGAAAAATGATAGAATCTTCAACAAATGGTGCTGGACGGACTGGATAACCATATGCAGGAAATTGAAACTTGATGCACACATTCGCCATGCACTACACTCAAGTCCAAATGGATCAAAGACCTCAATATAAGACCAGAAACTCGAATACTACTGGAGTAAAACTTAGGAAGTACTTTCCATGATACAGGAATGGAAAAAGTCTTCCTAAACAAAACCCCAGTAGTTCATGATTTTGAACAGTCACTCAACCAATGGGATCACATGAAGGTGAAGAGTTTCTTTACAGACAAGCACACAATAAGCAAAGCCAATAGACTACTCTCAGAATGGAAGAAAATATTTGCTTGTTATCTAACTGACAGAGGCCTAGTCTCTAGAATCTACAAAGAACTCAAAAATCTAAACAGTAAAAAGTCAAACACTCCACTCACAAAATGGGGCAAATAGCTGAACAGGCAGTTTACAGAGGAAGAAATATAAATGGCAAACACACACTTAAGAAAATGTTCCTCATCTCTAATCATCAGGGAAATGCAAATTAAAACAGCTACGAGATTCCACCTTACCCCAGTAAGGATAGAAAACATCAAAAAATCAAATGAAAATAAATGCTGGTGAGGATGTGGAGAAGTAGAAACATTCATCCACTGTTGGTGGGAATGTAAGATGGTACAACCACTTTGGAAACCAATATGGAGACTTCTGAAAAAGCTGACTATAGTGATACCAACAGACCCAGTTATTCCCTTACTGGGCATCTATCTTAAAGCCTTCAAACCACAGGCCTGAGAAATTTGCTCAATCATGTTTGTAGCGGCTCAATTTGTAATAGCTAAGAGCTAGAATCTACCCAGATGTCCATCACTAGAAGAATGGATAACTAAGATGTGGTATATCTACACAATGGACTTCTATACAGCAGGAAGAAAAAATGACACAGTGAAATTTGAGTAAAAATGGTTGAACCTGGAACAGATCATTCTCAGTGAACTTACCCAATCACAGAAAAAAATCACCACATAGTCTCACTCATCTATAGCACCTAACCTGAATCTACCCAAGATGCCTTACATACACAGTTACTTTTTGAAAATTAAAGATTTTATGTGGGTGATCCTAGAGACTTACAGTTGTAAAAAATAATGGTTCCTGAATACATAACACACAGTTTCACTCTTGTGGTGGATTTTTACCAAATAACTGCCTAGCTATCCCAAACTGGGTGCTGACATTGTTATCATCTGTATTCCCTATTCAAATCTCTGTTTTCCTGTATGTGAATAGACTTCTGTACAACTCAGTTACCTGCGTGGACTGGTATTCCACCATCACAGTTTCAATACAACAGAAATTACTTGGGTTGTTTTATTTGTCAGCCCATCCATCTTCATCTGACCTTTGTTCCTCTATCCATTACTCCCAACAACCACCAATAGCTTTGGCATTACAAAAGTCTAAATTTGTGGAATCATATAGTGTATAATGTTTAGGCATTGGCTTTTTTTTTTACTCAGTGTAAATCTCTGGAGATAAATTTGTGTTATTGGATATATCAGCTGTTAGTTTATTTGATTGTTGAGTAGTAGTCTATGGATGGGCCCTAGACTGTTGAAGTATTTTCTGTGTGTTTCTTGTGTTTGGTTATTATGAATACAGTTTTCTAAGCAATAATGTTCAGGCTTTTATATGAATGAGTCTTTTTGTTTCTCTGGAATAGATATCCAAGATTATAATTATTGGGTTGTATGACACCTTTAGTTGCTTCATTAGGTTAAGCAGATGTATAGCCATTTTATACTTTATCTTTTCTTTTCAGCCTTATTTTCTCTTAGGTCATCCCTCTACCAAAAATGTCAATCATTCTTTTTTTTTTATAGTTTTTATTTATTTATTTTGAAAGAAAGAAAGATGTACGGGGGAGGGAGAGAGAATGGGCATACCGTGGCCTTCAGCCACTGCAAATGAACTCCAGATGCATGTGCCACTTTGTGCATCTGGCTTATGTGGTGGGTCCTGGGGAATTGAACCGAGGTCCTTTGACCTTTCAGGCCTTAACCACTAAGCAATGTCTCTAGCCCTGGCCTTGAACTCTTGATTCTCCTGCCTCTGCCTCCCAAATGCTGAGGTGGCAGGCATGTGCCACCATGTGTGCTTAAAATTTCAGTTGTTACATTAAGAGGGACAGAAGGGGATTTAGTTTCATTCTTCTACACATGGACATACATCTTTCTAACATGATTTGTTGAAGAGGCTATTGTTTCTCCAATATATATGTTTGTCACACTTATATTGAGAACTAGGTAACTGCAGCTGTGTGGTTTTGTTTGTGGGTTCTCTGTTCTATTCCACTGGTCTACAGTAACAGGTTGCTTTATTTGAGAAGAATAAAGCTTTGTATGATTTAGAGGTGTTTTATTTTATTTTATTTTATTTTTCGAGGTATGGTCTCACTCTAGATCAGGCTGACCTGGAATTCACTATGTAGCCTCAGGGTGGCCTTGAACTCTTGGCGATGCTCCTACCTCTGCCTCCCAAGTGCTGGGATTAAAGGCACGTGCCACCACGCCTAGCTAATTTAGAGGTCTTATAGCAACTCATATGTCACCTCTCCACTCACATACACTGAGTATCTTACAAAAGCACTGGCCACCAAGACAACTCCATCCCGCATGAGCCTGGACAGGTTCAAACCAGGTATTATTGAATTCTTAAATTAAGTAGGTATGACTATCAAGGAAAAAGTATAGATTCATCTGCCTCTTTTTATTTATTTACATGTGAGTGTGTGTGTGTGTGTGTGTGTGTGTGTGTGTGAGAGAGAGAGAGAGAGAGAGAGAGAGAGAGAGAGAGAGAGAGAGAGAGAGATGTGTGCCAGAGCTTCTTGCCACTGCAAGCAAACTCCAGAGGCATATGCCACTTTTGTGAGCCTTATGGTTTTACATGAATACTGGGGAATCAAACCCAGGTTGTCAGACACCGCAAGCAAGAACTTTTAACTGCTGAACCATCTGCCCATCCCCTCCCCCCGCCAAAAAAGTATGGAAACTGATCTAGCTGTTAATTACTGGAAGATGCTCTCTGAGCGTCTGGACAGCTTCCTGCAAGCGCCAAGGCCTTTCCAGTAGAGACCGATTCCTAAGATCTCAGGAGGGTTCATCACACAAGGCTCTTGATCACAGCGATGCACGTTCCAGACGTCCCCCGCCGCAGCAGCTGAGGAAGCCTCTCCAGCTGTCATTACGCTCCTGGACAAGGAACCTCCGGGCAGAAAGCAAGCCCTGCAGGCTCTGTTGAACCGTGCCAGCTGGGCTACACACTTAGTCCCTTTGACGATGGGTTCTTGCTCCTCTGCCCAGCAAACCATTCCTCCTGTGCTCCCTCCTTGGTAGGTAACCTAACCAAGCCACAGCCGGCGGGGACCTAGGGCGTGCGCCTCTCCCCGCGACTATCCCGGCGCGCCCCAGGCAGGTGGCTCCCTCCATTTGCAAAGAAAAAGTAGCGGCCCTAGAGGCGAGGAACCTGGCCAAGGTCACCCGGGTGTTTTCTCCACCCGAGGTGCTTCATCTGTGAATGAGAAGAGAATTAAGCGCTCCATTCTCTTCCACCAAGGCAGACTTGCGAAATACAAATGCAGTTGGTGAGTAGGTCTGGGCCTTGATTTTCAGAGGCCAGCGCGTCCCAGGGTCGCAAGTGTACCTCAGAAGAATCAGCTGGGGACAATGGACGTTTGCCCTCTTGGTCCCCGGGGCAGGTTTGATCAAGCCTCCACGCAGGATTGGCTCCGCGCGACCTCAGGTCCGGAGGACAGGGGGACGAGGGTTCAGGGTGTGTGCGTGTGGCTGGAGGGCGGGCACGAGCTCTCGGGGGCTCCGGGGAGGGTTTGGAGAACTGATGAGTAAAAGGGCGACCTCTGGGGACCTAGGGACCAGGCGAGCGCCAGCCAATGGCTGCAATGGGCGGGGAGAAGACTGATCTCCCCCCTACCCCGGACCTGCGTGGATCTGACCCCCTCCCCCAGCCCCACCCTCTAGGTGCACAGCCACCACACCCGTTCTCCCTCCCCCTGAACGCCCGCGCTGCCCTCGGGGTTTGCCCGGAGCCAGCCGGCCCTGACCCCGGCCCGCAGCCCCCTGCGACTTCTGAAGACTTGGGCCGCAGGGAGGAAGGTGGCTGACGCGGCGCCGGGGGACTCCTGGGTGGTTGTCATCCTGCACGACCCCCGGAAGGGTGAGCGGCCAAATGTCAATCATTCTTGGAGGCATCTATATCCAGGTACCTCTTGTCTTCCTTTTCTCAGGACCATGCATTGACTCAACCCTTCTTAATTTTTCTGTGAATGTGCTTATATCAACCTCCTTTTAAATCTATGTACCTCTCATCTTAATGTCAGTCTATACATTACCCTCTCATGTGATGAGTACTCTGTCTTTCTTGCCCTATAAGCAGAATCTTCCAGCCATGTCTGACCTTTATACCTGTAGTTCCTCATTATCCTCTTCATGATCTTAGTCACACCTACCTCAAGACCTTTACACAAGTCTTCAAGTGAGAATGCCCCTGTTTACACAGTTATCTCACTCTCATCCTTCAGCTGTCTACTCACTCATTAGCTTCTTGTGGAGCATCCTCTCTGTATGTTAGCCTAGCAGCAGAAATAGTGCCCTTCCTTATCACTGTGACAGAATAACTGCAAAATTTAAGAGGAAAGGGGTGATTAGCTCATGGTTTCAGAGTATTGTGGAGAGGATGTGCTGGAGGAGCAGCTCACCTTATAACAGCCAGGAAGCAGAGAGAGAAAATGCATGTACCTCTAGGTTCTATGCTTACCTCTTCTTACTCCTTCTGGACCCCAAGCCTATGGGATAGTAGCACCCACCTTCTAGGTTGGTGTCCCTTGTATAGTGAGTCCTTTCTGGAAACACTCTCAGAGACACACCCAGAGGTGTCCTTTAAGAATTTCATAGGTGCTTGTCAACCCAGTCAAGTTTATTTTTATTTATTTATTTGAGAGTGACAGAGAGAGAGAGATAGAGAGAGAGAGAGAGAGAGAGGAGAGAGAGAGAGAGAGAGAGAGAGAGAGAGAGAGAGAGAGAGAATGGGTGCGCCAGGGCTTCCAGCCACTGCAAACGAACTCCAAATGTGTGTGCCCCCTTGTGTATCTGGCTAACGTGAGTCCTGGGGAATTGAGCCTCGAACTGGGGTCCTTAGGCTTCCCAGGCAAGCGCTTAACCGCTAAACCATCTCTCCAGCCCAAGTTGACAATCTTCATTAACCACCCTGTGCTTTTCTTACAAAATCCCTCCCTTCCTCCCACTCTCCTCTCTTCTTTCTTTACAACCTCTTTGCCCCCTTTCTTTTTTTCCAAGTTCTTTTTCTTTATTTCTCCCCTACTTCCACCCTCCTCTTCTTCCTCAGTGGTATAAACCCTTAGATCCTCCCTACATGATTAATTTTGGTCAGCTGCTTTCAAAAATGTTATCTAGGAGGGCTGGAGAGATGGCTTAGCAGTTAAGTGCTTGCCTGTGAAGCCTGAGGACCCCAGTTCAAGGCTCGATTCTCCAGGACCCATGTTAGCCAGATGCACAAGGGGGCACATGCATCTGGAGTTCGGTTTGCAGTGGCTGGAGGCCCTGGCGTGCCCATTTTCTCTCTCTATCTGCCTCTTTCTCTCTCTGTTGCTCTCAAATAAGTAAAAACAAACAAACAAAATTTTAAAAAATGTTATCTAGGGCTGGAGAGATGGCTTAGCGGTTAAGCACTTGCCTATGAAGCCTGAGGACCCTGGTTCAAAGCTTGATGCTCCAGGACCCACATTAGCCAGATGCACAAGAGGGTGCATGCCTCTGGAGTTCAGTTTGCAGTGGCTGGAGGTCCTGGCGCACCCATTCTCTCTCTCTCTCTGCCTCTTTCTCTGTCTCTCTGTCGCTCTCAAATAAGTAAAAATAAACCAAAAAAATTAAAAATAAATGTTATCTAGGGCTGGTGAGATGACTTTCAGGTTAAAGTGCTTGCCTGTGAAGACAAAGGACTCAGGCTCTATTCCCTGGGACCCATTTGTGGTAGTTTGAATAGATGGCCCACAATATTTTCAGTGTTTTATTAGTTTGCACTTTGCATCTGCAGCCATCTGGCTGGAGGTGGTGTCACAAGGCAGATCTTAAGGTGTGGTGGTAGGTTTGAGATTTCAATATAAAGATTGGCAAGTGTGCTAGCTGGAGTTCCTGAAGTGTGTTGTGTGTCTTTTGGCTTTTAGGCTTGTGCTTCTCTTTCTCTGTGTTTGGTCCTGTGAAAATAGGCCAGCTTCTTCTGCCATTATGGAACTTCCCCTGGATCTGTAAGCCTTAATAAATATTCCTTCCTCCATAAATGTGCCTGGTGTGGAAGCTCATCTCAGTGAACCTGAAGCTGTCTGCTACGTTATGTAAGCCATGGAGTTTGTTTGCAGTGTTTGCAGTGGCTGGAGGCCCTGGTATGCCTAGTCTCTTTCTCTCTCTCTCTAATCTTTCTCTCATAAATTAAATTAAAAATATTTTTTAAAGTCTTCAAAAATGTAATCTAATCCAGTATCAATCTTAACCTTGTCCCTTGAGGGGAAAATTTTCTTAATGTGTGTGGCAGGGTGCTGGACTTAACATAGTAGAACTTTATTATTTTGCATGATTTTCTTAGCATTTCTTAAGCTTTATTATTGTGAAGAGTTTAGCACTTTGTTCCCTGCTGTCTCTTTTTCCCCATGCAAGTGAATCCAAGACTCTGGTTTCCATATATCTCTTTCTAAGTGCAGTTTCCTATCCCTTTAACATGTGACTCTTTGAGGCAGTTGCTATCTGATTCACCCACTGCCTTGTAACTACCCTAGAGACCAGGTTGTATCTTAGATTGTCTTTTTTCAGTCTAGGACCAGTAGCATGGTTGCTAGGCACTTACTGAATTATACCTGTCAGAATGATTGGTACATTCATAACCACATAATAAACACCAATAAATCCACTAAGAAGAGTCCTCCATGGAATGGGGGCAGAAGAGAGGGAACATTAAGATTATAGCCAATGGAAATATGACTGGTATGCAATATATTTATACAGTAAAGTTCACAGCCATAAAAAAATGAATGGATGAATAAGTGAAACTCTGCCTTATTCATAGTGGACATCAGTAAAAATCTGACAATGCAACTGAATGACATTGATCTTTCTTAATTTTCCAGGTGGTTTTTGAAGTAGTAACCTCTGGACATCAAGGCTACCTTGCAATTGATGAAGTGAAGGTGTTAGGACATCCATGTAGTAAGTTGTTTCTCTTTTGAAATGTTTGGGTATATAACTGGGAATACATTATGTCACAGATATACAGATAGGACCAAAACCCAAGGAAAAACTGCCCTGGGAATAGAGTTTTGTGACCAGCCTCTAAATGATGGTGTATTTGTCCAGAAGCCATAAAGCATGCAGTCACCTGTACATGTTATAGTTTGTATATATCTCACTAGCTTTGGAAATAAAAGACAGAGGTGGTGATTGGGGGGGGGGATAAATGACCCTTTGGGAGTGCTTATACATCCCAGCAGAGAATTTTCTGGATTGTTGCCTTCTTCTTTGGATTTCCATTTATAGTAACAGAAGACAAATATTGAGAAGTGATGTTACACACCCTAGTCAAGTATGTTTCTGTTACTGTTCCATAGTTTGGTCATTTAATTTCAAACAGTATAGACTCACACAAACTTAGAGTCTGTCAAATATAAGACACCTGGTTAAATAATCTGCAAGCCTCAGAAATTACCTCTTTCCTGTCTTTTACAAATTAGTATTTAAAACAGTACAGTGGGAGAGAAACATACCCATTATGAAAAAGCTAATATGATCAACCCTTAACAGTTACTATTATTCCCTTAACTTAATACATAATGCATATTACCAAGACCATTTGTCCCTTTCACTTGTTGTCACCTCAGTAGTGAGCTGAACAGCATATAGATCCCCATTTGCAGTTTCCAGCCGTGGTGCTGCAACAGCAAGTGATGACTACTCTGGCTGTATCAGGTGGGAAAAATAAAAAAAAAAAAAGAAGAAAAAACTTGTTAGCAAAAGGGAATCCTTGAAAATCAAGCTGGTCTAGTCTCTTCCCACAGGCATGCCCCAAACCTGAGGTCATATAGGTGAACATGGACACCATAGTAGAAGATCGGGCCATGCCTCTGTCCACTGCCTTTTGAGCTGTGGCCCTGCCTCTAGAAGCTGGGCATTCTCTACTGTCCCTGTACTTTTGTATCCCTGGCATCTCCCAAGTAATCAGGGTGAGCAAGCAAGAACAGGGGCCTGTTTTCTTCTGGCATTTGGCATGATTGGGAAAGCAAGGGTGGTTTTACCACTCTCATGGGATCTAGACCTGTATTTTACCAAGACACATCATGCTAGGCAATCATGGCAACTGTGTGTATAAATACACCATAGTGGGAAAATACTCTGTGTGCGTGCGTGTGTGTGTGTGTTCGCATGTATGTGTGAATATACAATGGTGATCTGTCTTATAAATATACTACATTCTATCTTTTGTGACTACTTAGTACCACCCTTTTCATTGATAAAAATATTATTGTAGGTAACATCTGTGGCTGTGTGTCCTGGTATGAAGTGGGAGCACAACAGGGGGTAGTCAAACACATGTCTAAAAAGTCAAATTGCTTGAATGTAGGGGAGACACATTTTTAGTTTTACTAAATTCTGCCATATTGCTATGGAATATGTCTGAATCAGTTTATATTCCTACCAGTAGTGCATGGAAGTTTTATTAAGCTACATCCTTGCCCCAAATTGATATTGTCAGACTTTAAAATTTGGCCATCTGAGTGATGGCAATGTGCTGCATTGTGACAATGTCTGGTGTTCATGGATTTTATGAGTCTCTGCTGATGGCCACTGCACAAGTTCTGAAGCAATAGTAAAAAGGTAACCCCTTGCAGTAACATGTCAGCTTCTTTTGAATTGCATGGATTAGAATAGGGCCTCAAGCTGCTCTCTCTTTTGGTTATAAAGACCCATGTTGTCAGATAAAGGAATCATGATTCACTTTTCTCATTCCATCCACAGCACCTCCCCCCACATCTCTCCCTCTTTCTCAGGTCATTATTTGGGGCTCTGAAGTTTGTCACATGTACAAGTTCCCACACAACCCTCCTCACATTCATGACTAAGACAGCCATTGCTTTGGTAGCATGCTACATTTGCCTCTTCTCTGTTTTTGCAAGACTGGGGAGTTAAAGAACTTTTTCCTATTTTTCTTTTTCTGAAAAGGCAAGGAACTGAACCAAATTAAAACAGCAGGGCAAATTCCGGAAGCAGAGTATAATTACCTGAGTTGGAACTTAGCCAAATGCTCAGAGTTGGAGCTTCCAGCTGTGATCTCATATGCTCAGCATTCATGGCTTTGGATTCACCACACGGGATGAGGGAGCACAATGTGCACCAGCCATCCTGCACTCCTACTCAGTGCAGAGCTCAGTGACGTGTGCTGCCCCATGTGTCTTAGAGATACTTGCCTGCAGGGCAGATATGGCTGCCACGCTGGGCACAGGTGTCCTGGCTGCAGACAACTTTACCCAGATCATCTTAAATCTGTATCCTGACTTCCTTTCTTCTACATTTGGCCTGGGCCAACATAGGAACACCTCAAAAATAGCCTCTTATTTTTCATTGTGCACAGCAAAGACAAAGACTTAATGCTGAGCTGCCTGTCTTCAGAGATGTGTCTGCTGTGACATTTGTGTGTTTCGGGGAAACCAGCTTCCCATGGCAATATGAACACATTGATGGGCCCTCCTCTGGAGATAACCTGTACTAATGCCTAATTGGTTTTGTGAGCTGCTGTAGGAAGCATAGTAAGGCACAGCAGTCTCAGGGCCAAGGGGTTGCATGCTGCTTTCACAGCACTTTGGGCTGTGATCTTTAAGTGGGTTTGATGATAGCCCTTCAAATAGCTGTTTTCTTCTGGATCTGTGAGTTTATGGGGAAAGCATGCAAATAAAGATTTGAAAGATTAAAGCATGAGTTCGGTCTCAAAACATAAAGCTTTTACAGATAATATTTTAGGAGATTTCCTATGAGGATTTCTAAATAATAATCAATAATTTTTAGTCTGATTCTCCTTAAATTTAGATCGCAAAAGAGCATCAGTAGTTCATATCCAAATCTGTGGTTTCCAATGGATGAAGGATTACTGCATCTCAGTTACTTTACTGTAAAGACTCCTGTTTGGACTCATAGGTTTATAAGCAGGCAATACAGTGTTTTAATAGTAGCTGTTCTTATGAAAGTATATAGTTGCTCATAAAATTGATTCTAATGTAATGACAAGATGATGTAGGATCAATGTTGAAATGGTTGTGCAGAACCAGCAGCTCTCTGCTTAAACCCACTTCTAATAAACATAGATAACTCATATTTTATATGCACAGTAAAAATATATTTTGAATTTTTCTCAATAATCTTAGTAGGAGAAACTGAAAAAGCATATTATCCAGATTATAACTCTTCCCTTTTCAGTACATTATGAGCTGTGCATCTACAGGTATTTCATTTATTATGTTTGTAGTGGCTTGAATGTGAAATGTCCCCATAGCTTCACGTGTTTGTGAGTAGGCCTTATACTCAACCCCTAGCCAGGGAGCCTTTGGAAGGTGAAGTCTTGCTGGAGGAGGTGTGTCACTGGGGATGGATCTTGAGCCTGATTTATCCAGCTGCACTGGGAGTGTACTAGCTAGCTTACTTTTTTTCTTAACAGGCATTTTATATTATTTGTTTATTTGAGAGAGAGAGAGAGAGAGAGAGAGAGAGAGAGAGAGAGAGAGAGAGAGAGGGAGAGAGGGAGAGAGGGAGAATGGGCATGACAGGGCCTCCAGCCACCACAAAGAAACTAGATATGCATGTGCTACCTTGTGCATCTGGCATATGTGGGTCCTGGGGAATTGAAACTGGGTCCTTTGGCTTGTCAGGCAAGTACCTTAACCACCAAGCCATCTCTCTAGCCCTTGGTAGCTCACTCTGGCTGCTCCTGCCATGCTGCTTACATGTGACAAGATGTGAAGCCCAGCATCTGATCTGTCATGCTTTTCTGATTGGGCCAGAACAGCCAGCCAGAAAACCCCAGGGATTCTACTCTCTTTACTTCCTCAGCATTGAAATTTCAGATGTATTTCCCTGCTCCAGGATTTTAAATGTTTGACAGAGACCAGAATTTAGGTCCTCTTGATTTCATATAAGCATTTTACCACCTGAATAATCTCTCCTCAGTCCCCTACATTTCTATTTTTAAAATATTTTATTTCCATTTATTTATTTGAGTGAGAGGGAGAATGGGCACTCCAGGGCCTCCAGCCACAGCATGAACTTCAGAAACATGTGCCACCTTGTACATCTGGCTTATGTGGGTCCTGTGGAATTGAACCTGGATTCTGTGACTTTGCAAGTAAGCTCCTTAACTGCTAAGGCAGCTCTTTAGCACTAAAATTAGATTTTCTTAATGAAAATTTATCATGCAGTACAAAATTAATGACAGTGACAAAGTACAAATTATAATTATTTTTGGAATTGTGTTATTGAATAATGAAAGGTTCTTTGGTAGTAAGTTATATAGGACTCCAAATAAAGAGTTAATTTCCAACATGTAGGAATATACCATGAATTTTTCTCCAAAGAAAAAATTCTTCAAGAATGTATATAGTATGGGCATAGTAGCTCTTTTGAGGTAGGAGGATCATTATGAGTTTGAGGCCAGCCTGGGGTTACAGAGTTCCAGGTCAGCCTAGACTAGAGGGAGAACCTGCCTCAAAACAACAACTACAGGGCTGGAGAGATGGCTTAGCGGTTATGCGCTTGCCTGTGAAGCCTAAGGACCCCTGGTTCAAGGCTCGATTCCCCAGGACCCACGTTAGCCAGATGCACAAAGGGGCGCACGCGTCTGGAGTTCGTTTGCAGAGGCTAGATGCCCTGGTGCGCCCATTCTCTCTCTCTCTCTCTCTCCCTCTCTCTGCCTCTTCTTCTCTCTGTCTGTCGCTGTCAAATAAATAAATAAAAATAAACAAAAAAAATTAAAAAAAAAACAACAACTACAACAAAACACATACACACAAACAAAAAAGGATGTATGTAGTTATTAATATATAGTAACTAGCTCTTTTTAATTAATAATAACATTAAATCTATACTCGAGTATTATACTGTTAAGATCTATTCTTAACCTTCAAGCAAAACAAAAATAAGAGTTTGAAATCTATTAAGATCAAAGTTTTCTGCTTCAATCAAAAGACTCAGTCACCTTTAGAGCATGTAATGTTCATTTGGTGGGGCAAATAATAATAATGACTTACTCATAGGTAAAATATAGGTACAATAAAATATTAAAACCATGTATAGCATAAAATAAGAACTTGATAAATGTTAGCTAATTATTCTGAAATTAATTTTACAGTGAATATCTGTAATATAGCAATTCAAGATCTGCAATATTTTCAACTCTGAAAATTATTGAGCACTATACTAGACACAATTGGAAAATTTTGTACCTGGATTCATGATGATTCTTTGAAACATAGAGACAGAAAAAGTATTATCAAAGACTACCTTCTACTACAAGTATAAGATGCATATTAAACATGAATGAATGTCTTATTTTGACTTGGATCCCATCAACAAGGCATCTCATATGAAAATACTACACAATTAGAAAATATTTGAAATTTGAAACAGTTCTGGTCTTAGCATGTTAGATAATAAATATTGAACCTACATTATTATTATTATTATTATCATTATTATTATTATTAGGCATTGCATTTTAAAAGTATTTATTGGGGAGAGAGCGAGTGAGCGAGAGAGAGAGAGAGAGAGAGAGAGAGAGAGAGAGAGAGAGAGAGAGAGAGAATGTGTGCACCAGGTCTTCTTGCTTCTACAAAAAAACTTCCCAATAAAGCATCACCTTGTGCATCTGGCTTTACATGGGTACTGAGGAATCAAACTCGGACCTGCAGCCTTTGCAAGCCAGATATTACATTTGAATAAATACCCTTGAATTAGTAACCTTCAAATATTAAATTTTAATTGCTACACAAATTAATTTCTTTGATTATAGAAATTTGTGTCCATTTTAAAATTCAAAGAATGTGTGCAAAATATATTGCTATATAGTATTGAGTGGGCAATACCAGGACTTTCTGTTTGGCAATACATGGCGTCCTTGATTGTGATGACAGCTCTGTCACACAAATAGAGAGGCATGGACTCTGACTATTCCGGCTGTTGGGCATGCTTCCAGTTCATTTCAACTTTTGCCATTACATTAAGATGTAAATGAAAATGAAAGAGTTAGGACCTACTAGTTTTCTGTCTGCTGTAACTTTGCACTTTGATCTTGCCCATTACTCATCTCTGATCTTGTTGCTAGTATTTTGATTCAGGCTTTGAAGAATCAATACTTATGAAACATCTCTGAAAATATTTGCATCTTGCTCATTGATAACGAACACCTTTGTATCAAAGGATGGTTTGAGATCAGTTAATACACACAAACTTATGTCTTTGTGAGAAGCAACAAAATGTGACAGGCAAGAGAGGAGAACTGTATAGAAGCCTGTTTGTTATTCATGGAAGAGAGTTTGCAGAGAGCTCCTGTAGATTTCATAGGAAAACTGGCAAAGCATTTTGAAGGAGTATCCAGGAAATAGATAGACCTATGAATTTGGAGAATGAGGTCGGGAGAGAATGTTTATTTCTGAGTATGAGATTTAAATTTCCCTCCTAAAGGTACTATTCCTGGAGTTATAATTAAAGTAGTTTGGTAACGTTGGCACTCATAGCTTAGCATGAGATCTGAACTTTTCTGGCTATAGAGTGTTTTACTTGGTCTCTTTTCCAGTTTCCAGTGGTAGGTCAGTCATTTCAAACAATACAGAATATTGCTGAGGGCTCAGTAACTACCAGGCACAAAGGATGCTTGCCTACATAATCTTATTTAATCTTTATGATAACCCTTTGATATGGGTACTTGAAAAAAAATCTCTACTTCACAAATGAAAAAAAAAAATAAACACTAAGGCTTGGATTTAGGAACTTTTGCCTATATTCAGAGGTAGTAAAATTTAAGGTATCGATGCTTGAATACAAATGTGCTGAAATCCATATCATAAAATAGACTCTACCTTATGTTGCTAACCCACTGAAAATAGTTCAAGGAATTCAAGCTCTGGATATGAAATTTTGTGAAATTATCCAGTCCTGATTTTTATTGCAAGACCATATTCATGAGCTGAGTATGGTGGTACACATCTTTAATCTCAGCACTCAGTAGGCTGAAGTAGGAGGGTTACCATGGGTTCATGGTCAGCCTTGAGCTACAGAGTGAGTTTCACATCAGTCTTCACTATAGTGACCCCTGACTCCAAAACCTAAAACAAGGGCTGGAGACATGGTTTAGCAGTTAAGGCACTTTCCTGAGAAGCCTGAGGGCTCATTTTGGACACATAAGCCAGATGCACAATGATGCAAGTGCATATCACTCATGTGCACAAGGGGGCTCAAGTGTCTGGAGTTTGATTGCAATGGCTAGAGGCCATGGTGTGCCAATTCGTTCTCTCCCTCTCTCAGAAATAAAAAGAAAAGAAAAGAAAAGAAAAGAAAAGAAAAGAAAAGAAAAGAAAAGAAAAGAAAAGAAAAAAAGAAAGACAAAAAAACCCTAGTCCATTGGGCTTGCCTCCAAAAAAAAGAAAGAAAGAAAAGAAAACATGATTGACTCCCATGATCCTAGAGAATGCTGATCCTGGAAGTAAAATCCCTCTGTCACTCTCTTGGTCACCCTGGTAGATGGATTTGTGTCTAACATCCAGAACAATAGCTTTAATATGAAATTGATAAGTTTCTTGTGAAAGTGTATAAGTTTACTAAGTTTGCTTGCCTCATCTGATTTTCATTTGAGAGTACTTCTGTTGTACTAGCCAGATTTTTTTTTTCCTGGCAGTGTGTTTATGAAACATGCCATAATATTTCACTATTTCCTAAGCTATGAGCAATTGGTATTTTCAGGGGAGGCCATTCTCCACGTGTAATTTGAACAGAAATATAAATATTTGGGGGCTTTCATAGTATTGTGTGTAATGGGTAGGTTCGGATCATTGAGATGAACTTCCAGACCAGGTATGGTTATGGAGAAAGGGATATTTATTGAAGCTTTAAAATCCAGGGGATGTTCCATAATGGCAGAAGAAGCTGGGACACTTTGATAGGTCTGATCAGGGAGTGAACCTCCCTCCCCCACCCATTGCCAGCACAAGCAAGCACACTTCAGTAACTCTGGGCAGAGCTCAAGCAGCCTGCACATCTTTAGGCTGGAATTCCAAATCCACCCACTATGATAATGAAACACTGGAGGGAGGCAGTCTAACTCTGTAGATGAATCATTTTATTCAGCTCACAGTTTGGAGGAAGAAGCCCAAAGGCCAGGTAGGCTCTTTGGTTCAGCTCTGGGAGCACATGTGGGATTAAAAGATAGTGTCACAAGATATGGAACCTGAGAGCCATGCAGAGGCTTAGGCTTGCTTTTGCAATAACTTAAGTTTTTGAAACTTGCTTTGTTTATATATATTTTAAATAATGACTAGAATTTTAACAACATTATACCATTGTTTTTTATGACCTGTCAGGGCACTGAGATATGAGTCCTGAAATATTTATATTACTAAAATTAGTCCATGCTGATGCCAGCTACAGTAGGCTAAAGTTCTTTCTCTATATAATGCTTTTCTTGCCAGTTACCATATCAAAATACCTAATTATCATTATTGTTATTCTTAACTTATCTCCTTTTGCAAAAGAAAAGAAAGTAAATTGGGGCTTTCAGAGTTCCTTTGAGAAATCTACAAATCAATTGAAGATCAACATTTTATTTTGTATTTGATTTAAAAAGACAAAATGTTAAAGTTTGTCAAAAAAAATCAAATACATGATTAACTGGGATCACAGGCATGGTGAAAAAGTAGCTTTCTATTTAACCATAGTGACAATACAAGATTTTAAAGGTAACTATGAGGTAACATGAAGGAGAGAAAATTAAATTCAACCCTTTAGGTCATTTATTACTGAAAATATTCCATTCCTTTATATACTCCAAAAGAATTAACACAAAAGCCTAAGCTAATATAAGACAGAATCTGCTCTCTATAGGTGGTTACTTTAAAAAGTAAGGGAACCCCCACTTCTAATTTTTTATTAAGAGCGGGCTAGTCATACAAATATCCAAAAACACACAACATGTGTGTGTGTGCATGTGCACATGCACATGTATGTGTGTGTTCACGTGCTATAGTGCACATGTGGAGGTCAAAGGACAGCTTTGAAGGGTCTGTGCTCCACCTTCTATGACAGGATCTTTGGCTGATGCAAACAAATTGTCAGACTGCAAAGGAACCTCAGACTAGTTGGTCCATGACACTTGGATTCTCTGGCTGTGCAAAGTTGTATTTGGCCGTAAGTGGATGCTAGGGAATTGAACCTGAACTGGCAGGCTTTGCAAGCAAACACTTTAAAAAATATTTATAATATTTATAAGGAGAGAGAGAATGCTGGGCACAACATGAAGGCCTTTAGCTGCTGCAAACAAAATCCAGATGCATGTACCCTTTGTGCATCTGGCTTTATATGGATACTGGGGAATTGAACTCTACTCCGTGGGCTCTGTAGGTGAGCACCTTAACTACTGAGCAATCTTTCTAGCCCCAACAAGTACCTTTTTTCTTAACTTCTGGGACATCTCCCCAGTTCTAAACTTGATTTTTGGACAGAGAAGCAAGCAGAAATTATACTCACTTTGCATTTGTATAGTGTTACTGTTTGTTTTAGCATAAATTTACAAATCCAGTCAAATACAAGCAGGCTGTAGTTCAAAACTTCCCATACCCATTCAGATTTCTAACATTTTCTCTCCAACTTGTAGTTTTTCAAAACATTCTTTATTCTCTATTAGAACTTTCTCAAACATAATCCATCTGTTTCCTTGTGTGCTTTCATTCAGAGTGCTTCTCTTCATTCTTTTTTGTTCTACTATTTCCACACATGTGTGTAACATAAGTATGTGGGATATGTATACATATGTGCACACTGAGAAACCCATTTCACAGAGAAAATAGGAAATAGGTTTGACTTGTGTTCATGTGTAATCATTCTGTATTTCATCAAAAATTTTGAATATATGCTCTTTACATCTTGTAAAAGGTGCATGATTGTTCATAGTTAAAAATTGTATCAAGGGGTTGAAGAGATAGCTTAGCAGTTGAGATGCTTGCTTGTGAAGCCTAAAAACTGAGGTTCAATTCCCCAGTACCAATTTAAACAGGATGGACAAGGTGACAAATGCGTCTGGAGTTCATTTGCACTGGTTAGAGGAAAGGCCCTTGTGTGCCCATTCACTCTCTATCTGCCTTTCCCCCCTTCTCTTAAATAAATAAAAATAATAAACTTGTGCCAAAAGAATCTACTTATTAACAGGTCCAATAAATTTGTCTGTTAGGATGAATGAGAATCCAAAAATATGGAAACATAAATTATGAATACTTAAGTACTTTTTTGTACTTAGGAGTTATCTAGATATTTAATGGATATCTGAATCTTAACA
This sequence comes from Jaculus jaculus, assembly GCF_020740685.1. Lineage (NCBI taxonomy): Eukaryota > Metazoa > Chordata > Mammalia > Rodentia > Dipodidae > Jaculus > Jaculus jaculus. Next base: position 28,389,594 of record NC_059103.1, read on the forward strand.
TAACTTTCAGGTTACAGCTTATTAAAAAGATTGTTGAAGCTATTTTTAGGCAAATGAATTATAAAAATTATTGTTGAGATAAAAGTTATCAGAAGGATCAAGTTCATTTAATCATTAATCATTTAATTAATCATTTAATTCATTAGTTTTATAATCTTAAACACCTACGAACTATAACATTAGCTTATTAAAATAAACTTGAATGTTAAAACAGTGTTTCGTATTCAATACTGATTACTCAGAGCCTGTGATATTATTTTTTGTATTAAAACTTTCTTCCCTAAGTTGATAATACCCAGAGGTAAAGAAATATCAAATATGCATAGGGTCTGTAGGCACGTATATATGATAATCCCCAAAGGTACAGAAATATCACATGCATAATATCTCTAGGTATGTGTATGTATGTGTGTATGTATATGTATGTATGTATATATATATATATTTATATGTATGTATGTATGTGTGTGTGCATATATATATATATATATATATATATATATATAAAATAATACCCAGAAGTAAAGAATATCACATATGCATAGTATCTGTAGGTATGTGTACATGTAACAGATTCAAGTAGAAATCATATAGCATCATGGTAAATTTTAATCCATGATTCAACTGTAGGCATTAGTAAAAACCAGTATTTCTAAATATTTACTTATTTATATAAATATAGTGAGAGAACTGGGAGTGTATTCTTCTCTTTGACTCTCTTGATATTTTAATTTCAGTTGTGTATCTGGCAGATAAAACAAGTTACCACCTGTTCAGTATGAAGGCCAAAGCTTTTTTCCAATTATTTTGGAAGTGACAATATTTTCTCTTGTCCTAACATATAATTTTATACAGGCTGTGGACTAAATTGTGCTTATAAGTAGGCTGTTTTTTTTCAGGACTTAGATGGCTGCTTTGAAGGGATCTCTGACTCCTGAGAGTCCATGAGGTGTTATATGGGAAGTGTGGTAGTTTGATACAGGTGTCCCCCATAAAATTAGGTGTTCTGGATGCTAGGTTCCCAGTTGATGGAGGTTTGGGAATTAATGCCTCCTGGAAGGAGTGTTTCTTGGGGCGCAGGCTTATAGCCAGTTCCCTCCCCCAAGTCAGTGTTTGGCACCCTCTCTTGTTGCTATTTTCTACCTTATGTTGGCCAGGGGGTGATGTCCACCTTCTGCTTATGCCATTGTTTTCCCCTGCCATCATGCAGCTTCCCCTCAAGCCCTGTAAGCCAAAGTAAGCATCTTTTTCCAAGAAGCTTCTCTTGGTTGGGTGATTTCTACCAGCAATGTGAATCTGACTGCAACAGGGGGCTTTTACTTCCATTAGAATGTGAAAATGCTTCAATGAAAGAAGAAAGGTCTTCCAGGAGTTAATGTGGGATGTTTAAAGTTTTTGATAGTGCTATTGAAGTTCTAAATTCTCACAGCAAGAAGAAAAGTTGTGTACAGTATTGTTATGGAGTGAAGGAGCATGCAGTCAGCAGGGATTTGAAAAGTTGGGGTTCAGTGGGCTGAAAACTTTCCCAACGGGAGAGAGTCCTAGCAATTAAGTGCAGGAAGGAAAAAAAAAAAACAAAAAACACTGCTGGGAATATAACCCAGGTCTTTTGAGTATGTGCATACAAGCCTGCCCTGTTAGGGTTCATCCTGGACACAGAAATATTCCCAGAGAATGTAGAATATGTAGTCCCTACCAAAGAGAGCATGGGCAAAAGAAAGCAAGGACCCCATTGGCATACAAAGCTTAGAGGCATTTGGGAAAGAGAGCAAGTGCCTTCTGAGCTAAGAACATTTCTTTAGAATTGAATAAATCCCCTGATAGCTGGTAACATTTGATAGGATGCCACCCCACATACAGGGTAACTCTGTGACCACAAATTCTACCTCTACAAATAGCTGGCTACCTCTAGCTGGCTCATACTGTGTTTTGTGGACCTAAGTATTAAAAACCTTTCTTTACTTTTGAGGAAATAATGTCTCCCTATATTCAATGCATATTGTGTACTTGTGGTAATTTGAATAGATGGCCTCCAATATATGCAGTGTTTTATTACAGTTGAAATTTAGATCTGCAGCCAACTGGGTGGAAAAGGTAGATCTTAGGATCCAGCCTTAAGGTGGTAGTGGTGGTGGATTTGAGATTCTAGTCTAAAGATATGCAAAGTGCCTAGTTCCACCTGGAGTTCTTGAAGTGTGCTGTGTGGCTTTTGGGCTTGTGGCTTCTCTCTCTATGCTTGGACCTGTGAAAGCAGAGCCAGCTTCTTCTACCATTATGGAACTTCGCCTGGATCTGTAAGCTTCAATAAATATCCCTTCCACCATAACTATGCCTGGTTTCAAAGATCATCTCAGCAAACCTGAAGCTCTCTGCTATAGAAATTGGTATCAGAAGTGGGGTGAGATGAACCAAACAATATAGATTGTGGTCTTTTGGAACTTTTGTTTTGGCACAATGGACATGGACTTAGTACTTACAACTGATGATGCCTTCTGGAGTGGTAAGCCAAGTTTTGTGGACTATGCTGATGAGAGTGTGAGAATACTAAGTACAAACAGTATTGAACTCGAGACTTGGCTTATGAGCTTTCTAAGGGGAAAGAAAGACTGCAGAGGACTTTGTTAGAACACGGCTACTGGCATAAGGGCTGGCTGCATTCTGCTACCAAGACCCAGAGAGTCTGATCAAGATTAAATTTATAATGGACTGATGTGCTTGGATAAAGATATTGGACTGGCATATTTAAGATTTTATGTTAGAAAACCTCAAACAAGACTGGTTTTAGGCTACTGAAGCTGCTATTGTTAAACACATTAGCAATCTTAAAGAAAATGGCCCAGCTGATTTACATTAAAACAATGGAGAGGATGCCTGAGGAAAGACTATGATAAAAATACAAACTCTTTTGGGAAAGAGTTTAGTGGAAGTGGAATATACTTTTTTCAAGGTTAACATTTATGCCATCCCTGAATTAAGAATATGACTGTATCCTGCATACCTGATATTAGTTTTGGGAGCATGAAAGTACATGGAGTGGGTCAAGAAGTGCACACATGGTTCCAGGAACCACTGCTGAGATGAGGAATGAGCCAGGGCATGATAACCCTGATAGGCTGGAAGAGCCTTTGGAAGATGGACCATGGTTTACACAGAGACCTAAAGAAATTTTTGATATACCAGGACTGTGTAAGGGCTACATGGAGGCTGATAACCTGGGATGGAAATTTTCCCAGGCTACTAAGCCAGCTGGAGTGGTGGGATTGAAAAATCTGGACACACTAGGATTGAACTTGAACTGCAAAGGTTTGATGTTTGTTTGATGGTTGTTGAGTCTGCATTGTTCTAGTCTCTCCCTGTTATGCCTTGTAGCAATTGAAAATGTTTACTTTGTGCCTTTATATGTTGAAAGTATATAACTTGTTTGATTTTACAAGAGTCACATCTAAAAGACAATCTCAAATCTCAGAGGAGACTTGGGACTTTGGCTCTATTTTAAGTTGGTAAAGACTGTGGGGACATTTAAAATTGGACTGAATACCATTTACAATGTGAGATAGTTTTGATTCTATTGTGGGCCATGGGTGGAATGTGGTAGCTTAAATAGATGACAGACACCCAATATATTCAGTGTTTTATTGCAGTTTGTAATTTAGATCTGCAGCCAACTGGCTGGAGGTGGTGGATCTTAGAGTCCAGCCCTTAGGTGGTGGTGATACATTTATGATTCCAATCAAAATTATACAAAGTGCCTAGTTCCTCCTGGAATTCCTGAAGTGTGCTGTGTGGCTTTTGGGCTTGTGGCTTCTCTCTCTGCTGGGACCTGTTAAAGCAAGGCCAGCTTCTTCTGCCATTATGGAATTTCCCCTGTATCTGTAAGTGTCAATAAATACCCCTTTCTCCATAAGTATGCCTAGTTTCAAAGTTCATCTTAGCAAATCTAAAGTTGTCTGCTATAGTACTTCTCATAAATTTGAAGCCATTCATTATTCTTTTATCAGCCAATAGATTTTCTGTGCCCAGATTTTCTTTCACTACCTGGAAAGGCCTGCTTTAATTAAACTCATTCACTACAAAAATAAAAAAGGTTTCCAGTTGTATTTTTCATCTTCTCAACACAGAATTCATCTTCTTGTGGTTCCACTGGAGAACAAGGTGGTGGCTACTTCTCCCCTGCCCTGCAGGCCTACCAGTGGAGCGGCATCATCTCAGGGGTGCCTTTTCAGGAGTTTCTGGTCCGTTTCTGGAGGCAGATTGTTGACTGAAGTGCTTCTATATTTCCTTGTAGTAAGGCCCCTCTGCATGGTTGCTTGGATAAGTCCCCTAGTATGTGCTTGTATAGGTCCCCTGTCTAAAATCCTCAGAAGTGTTATGTTATGGACACTTGATTGTAGTGAGATTCAGAATTAAGATATGTTTCTCAGATTGAATAGAATTGCACATTTTAAAATAAGTTTTTGATCATTTTTATTTATTTATTTGAGAGTGACAGACAGAGAGAGAAAGAGGCAGAGAGAGAATGAGCATGCCAGGGCTTCCAGCCACTGCAAACAAACTCCAGACGTGTGTGCCCCCTTGTGCATCTGGCTAACGTGGGTCCTGGGGAATTAAGCCTTGAACCAGGGTCCTTAGGCTTTACAGGCAAGCGCTTAACCACTAAGCCTCTCTCCAGCCCAAATTGTACATTTTAAAAACAGCTGTCCCATATAGACCATGGACAGTGGAAACCATGTCTCTTGGCATTTGAAATCTCTTAGACTTCTTGAATTAGAAATAAAAGTCAGCAAAAACTGCTGGCTATGGTGAGTGAGCATCATTCACAGAGCCTGTCTATAAGAATAGTATTTTTGGTAACGGGCAGATATTACACAAAGAATGTTGCATACCAATTAGTTATATTAAAAATATATATGTGAATAGCTCTGTATTTGGATTTCAAAATTTCCTTGACAACATCATTTAACTTCTTACTGCTCTTTTCATGTTGCTAATATAAATATCTAATATGTTTTTGTTCAAAACATCAATTAGGCCTTTGCATAATCTTATTAATACAGATCTGTTATTACAAGAAGACTGCTGAGCTACGGTAATTTGCACAGCAGGAACAATGATATATCTTCTCCTTTGGTCTTATCCCAGATTGCCTTGCTTTCTTCTTCTCTTCATGAAGCACCCGACGAACACCTTCCATAATATGTTTTACAGCTGCAGAGAAATCTTTAAAGCTCGTGGTGCAAAAGCATTCTTTTCTCCCAGTGTAAACGAAATGGACGGGCTCCAACTGGAAGGTAGATTGGGAAAGACATGCACTTGTTATAGATCTCCACTTTTAATGCCTTGACTTCTTTTGTCTTGTATAGCCAGAACACCCCACTTCCTGCGGATTCAGAATGTGGAGGTGAACGCCGGCCAGTTTGCCACCTTCCAGTGCAGCGCCATTGGCAGAACCGTGGCTGGGGACCGGCTCTGGCTGCAGGTAGGAGCACTGACTTTCAGCTCTGCAGGCAGACCCCAGCCGGAGAGACACATCACCCTTGAGGAAGGACCATGGGCTGTCATGGTCCTAGGATGTTGTCTCCCCATCAGTAAATTGTCAGGTTCTCAGATATTCTACAGAAGCCAGGTATTTTTCTTCACATGCTTTTTATGAATTTCCTTTTGAACTTCCTTTTTTCTTATTAATTTCCTTTGTCAGATTCTGTCAAGTTAAGAACAGTACATTAAATTCTATTGTTTCCCCTACTCATTTTCTTGGGTAAGAAAATCACAAGAATCTCACTGGCAATTACTATCTCATTGCTGGGTCAAACAGCCAATCAAAAGCAACATAGGGAAGGAGAGAGCTTACTGGGTTGAGAGCAAGTTTCATCATGATGAGGAAGCATGGTACAAGCAGGAAGGTGGCTCACATCTTCATACATCAGTGGTATGGAGTAGTCAACTATCCATACTTCCAGAACCAAGCATCAATCTCAGGACCCTGTACATGTTGGGCAAGTGCTCGACCATGGAGCTTCTTTGAGGCCTTTTACATTTTATTCTTAGTTTACTTTTAATTTTGTATTTTTTATTGTATTGTATTTTATTGCATTTATTGTAATTTTTTATTCTGAGTTGAACAACTCTTTGTACTTTTAATTTTTCTACATCTGCTGTCCCCATCACATGTCAGCTTCCACTTTCCTGTGCTGAAGTTTTCTCTGTACCTGTCACTTCTCTTCCTCCTTCTAGAATTCTTACTTCTTTCATGACCTGATGATTATGATATGTTATATTTCTGTGGTGCTGTGAACATTTAGTCTTTTTCCCTTTTAATCATCAACACTTAAATAAAAGGTTATTTATATGACTATATTTTCTTGAGAAAGTGGGAGGTAGCCAAACATACTCTTCTAAGAAGAGTCTACCTTAGGTTGTCAAGTGGAAGTGTAGTATGGGGCGGGGCCTCTTCACCTCCTCTGCCCAGAATGCTTTACTCTGATGCCTGATGTCATTCTCTTTTTTCTGTTATAGAAGCTTTCATTGCTAGGAAGAAGAGATGTATACATTACAGTGGAATTGTATGTGTCAAACCCATTTTTACTTTTTTGTTTGTTTTGTGTAAGGGCTCATCACAAAGTATCTTATTAAATGTTCTACAGGTGATTCCATTGTGAAGCAAGGGTTGAGAATCACAAGTATGAAGCAAGATGCAACACATGCTGTTAATTGAGAAAGGAAAAGACGGTCATAGCTTATGACTGGTAGCTACAGCATATCCCTCTGTATTCCCAGGGCTTGTTTCCAAGAACCATGTGGAGATACCATTGTCTTAAGATACTAAAGTTCTGTATAGAAAATGGTATTACAATAGTATGTAACCTATACATAAATAATTTCTAGAGGACCCTTAATACCTAATACAAATTAAATGCTACATATCAGATACTATACCATATTATTTAGTGAAAAGTGACCAGAAAATATCTCTACCTGTTGAATATAGATACATAATTCTTTCCCTTTTGACACAGGTCTCAATCTGTAGCCCAGATTGGCCTATAACATACTATTTAGCCCAGGCTAGTCTTGAATTCACATCACTCTGCTTGAATTTCAGGCATGAGTTACCATTCCCAGCTTTCCAAGTATTTTTAAAAGTAAGCACCTTTAATCACTGAGCAATCTCGTCAATCCTGCCAAGTATGTTTTGATTCAATATTTGGGTATATAACCTGTATAAATGTCCCTTGTTTTCTGTTCTAGTAGATTAAAATTATAGTGTTAGGGAATTAACTCCTGTTTGAACCATTCAATGCATTTCCCTTTCTATTGCCTAGGCTGTTCTATCACTTTATATAATATGACTGCACAGTACCCTGATGCTTTTAGTGTGGTGGAGGAAAAGGTGGAATGATAATGGCATACATGATATATATTTTTTATTTTACTGTTGATTTTTAAAAATTTATTTATTTATTTATGAGAAAGAGAATGAGGCAGATAAAGAGAATTGTGCTCACCAGGACTGCTAGCTACTATAAATTTCAGGTACATGTGCCACCTTGTGCATCTGTTTTAAGTGGGTCCTGGGGAATGGAACCTAGTTCCTTTGGCTTCACAGGCAAGTGCCTTGTCCACTAAGCCATCTCTCTAGCCCCACATATTATATTTTTTAAGTGAATCTTAGCTTAGGCTTCACTAAAGATTCTATTTGGTTTGTGAGTTCTTATTGTAGAATAACTTTATTGTTAAATAATTTGTATCCTGGATGAGCAGGCGTTTTGGGGGAAGATGTTTTTTGTATTAATAGGTTATGTAAGAAGACTCATATGCCTTATTCTAAAGGATGCTTTCTATAAATCTGAACCAATGGCAAGTGGTTCTCAGTAGGGATGGAATGTTCCAGGACAGGATGGTTTCCCAGAATCATTCTTTTCCTCTACAGTCATAGGAGCAAACCTATAATCATGGACCACTCTCTCTAATTTGGAGCCACAAAGACTGAGCATACAAAATCCAAAGTTCCCTCAAAGTCTAAATGTAAAACATATTGAGTGCCACCAGAATGCCACAAATGGAAAACTTTATACCATGGAAGAGTTTTGGGTACAAAACTATCTCTTTCTGTAAGTTTCTCTGTCTCTCTCTCTCTCTCTCTCTCTCTCTCTCTCTCTCTCTCTCTCTTTTTTTTTTTTTTTTGAGGTAGGGTTTCACTCTAGCCCAGGCTGATCTGGAATTCACTATGTAGTCTCAGGGTGGCCTTGAATTTTCTGTGATCATCCTACCTCTGCCTCCTGAGTGCTGGGATTAAAGGCATATACCAACTTTTTCTATATTTTTACATCTTTTCTATGATTTTCTTTCTATCTTTGTCTCTCTCTCTCTCTCTCTCTCTCTCTCTCTCTCTCTCTCTTTCTCTCCATATATGTATTCATACATATGAGTGTGTGTGTGTGTGTGTGTGTGTGTGTGTGTGTGTGTGTGATGCTGGGATTGAAGCCCAGGACCTTAAACATACTTACCAAGTACATTACTACTTAACTATATCCCCATATACAAACTTATTAAATAATTATAAAAAAATAACTTCAATCTATGTGAATAAGGTACATATGAATTGTAAATGAGGTTCCTGTGTAGCTTTAGATGTATGGTGTATGCTAATGTATTAAAATTTGAATAAATATCAAGCCCTAAGCCCCTATTATTGTAAGCATTTCTGATAAGGTATACTTAACTGGCAGTGCTGCTAATTTTATAACAGTTGTAGAAATGATTTTCTGCATGTAAACTCACTAGAGTTCTTAAAACAATTCTGAGATCCAGACACAAAATTGGAAGAAGAAAGAAAGTGTTTAGATATCTCTGATTTGAACTTCTCCAAGAGCAAGGAAAGATTTATATGGTCTTATAATCTTTGATTTGAGGGACAGCAGTGCTTTTGAGTGTAGTCACTCACAAACATTCTCATTGTTTGTGTCACAGTCTTTTGAATCCTACCATAGTCATTTGGCATAGTTTCTTGAATATATCTGTTGATAGAAAAGCATCTTCTGTCCATAGAACAGATGTATATGTGTGTTACTTGCACACGCTGATACACCTATGAGAAATAGCCAAGGATTTATGTGTATGACATATATTTGAAAAATAATTCTTATTGTAGTCATCACAAAGTCATAATGCAAATAAATCTGATAATCAAAACTATTAAAGAAAATTTCACAACCTAGTTTCAGTTCTCATCTGTAGACTACAGAAGTTAGCAACAAAGTTATCTCCATGTTGCTGGAATTAACTTCCAAAGAGACACAGTTTATAGGAGGAGTGGAATTTATTTTATGCTTTATAGATCCAGGGAAGTTACATTATGGTAGAAGAGAGGGACCCCTTTTCACTGATCCAAGCAAAGAGATACCACCATTAGCCATCAGGCAACAAAAACAACAGCTGGGCTGGAGAGATGGCTTACCAGTTAAGGCACTTACCTGTGAAGCCTAAGGATCCATGTTTGATTCTCCAGATCCTATGTAAGCCAAACATACAAGGTGATGCAAGCACACAAGGTTGTACATGTACACAAGGTGGTACATACATCTGGAGTTCAGTTGCAGTGGCTAGAGGCCCTGGCATGCCAATTCTCTCTCTCTTTAATAAAAAATTACAAAAAAGGCAACAACCATCAGGAGTCCAGGCAGAGCTTATAAATGCATAATTTTGGGCAAGAAATCAGATGTGCCCCCAGTGACACCTCAGGGATGGACTCCAGGATCCTCCTCCAGTGATATCTCATTCAGCTAGGCAGCTGGAGGCAAGCTTTAATAATATATATATATATATATATATATATTAATAATATATATAATATATATTATATATGTATAATATATATATTATATATATATATATAATAATATATATATATATTTTCTATTGGGGACATACATTTAAACTACCACAGGTGGGCTTTTCTAGAATAAAGAATTATAAACTAAAATATTTGTTCCTATAGAGAACTTCAAACACCTTCCAGACAATCTGTGTAGTAAAGCAACATTTGTATTTGTAGGACTGCTTTCATGTACTGTAAGACTGTTGGGCCTTGCAGTTCTTAAAGGTATCTTATACAAGTTATCAGATATGGCATCATATAAATTTAAATGTGGTATTTCACACATGAGACACAAAAATGAAATATGTTCATGAAAATTACTCAAGCACCCCAAACATGACACTTATAGTCACTTGCATTTTAAAAAAAGTTTAGATTATTTATTTGTATAGTTATATGTATGTATAACCATATATATATGCATTGAGAAGGATAATTAAATTTTTATTTTCTTTTATTTTTATATATTTTATATTTTATATATCTTTTATAGATCTTATACTTTGGTTTGTTCATGGAGAATTTTTTAAGTTTCTGAGCTTTTATGTAGTCAAACTTTTTTATTATGTCAGAGAGCAAGAAGGGGTGGTGGGAATTGGCACGCCAGGGCCTCAGCCACTGCAGCTGAACTCCAGACAATGCACCCACTTGTGTGCCTGTGTAACCTTGTGTGCCTGCTGGCTTACATGCAACCTGGAGAGTTGAACATGAGTCCTTAGGCTTTGTTGGCAAGTGCCTTAACTACTAAGCCATCTTTCTAGTCCTTCTTTATATATTTTATGTATTGGCCACATCACACTCAGAGAAATTAAAAGGTTTAGTCTGTAGGACAAATTGCAGGAGTTGGGAGGCAGTTGACATATCTTCCTCACAGCATGGGAATCGGGAACTTGGGTCACTCTTGCTTCCTTAAAGTTAAGAGTGTCTATCAAAGGAAACCTGAAAGAAACCTAATTCTTCAGGGCAGGTATTGGTCATTGCCCAGTTCAGTTTACTTTCACAGATGATTTATATCTAAATGGAAAGTTTTCAAGCTGAATTCTTAATTTAATTAATACAAAGAAGAATTCAAAAATAGGAAATTTATATGCAACAAAACATTCATTGTTGATGATAATTATTACGGGCAATGTCATCTTATTCAGAAAGTCAGTCTTATGTGTACAATTACCTATGTATGTTTTTGTGTTATATATAAATTTGTTCAGTGTTGTTGCAAATTAGTAATTTTGGTCACTGGCATATTTTTTCCTCATTGAGTGACCTTGCATTTCAAATAGCATTAGCCTTTTAACCAGATAGGTCTCATATTTGCTGTGATAACATCTGTGTTTGAGAATCCACCAGCACAGGCTCATTGAGAGTTTTACTCTTTTGTAAACAAGTCTTGATACTTCTTTTAAATAGTTTATTGAGATAGTTTTAAAATCAATTTTATCATATACATCAATTATTAGAAATAGAAAAGGAAATAAGATGAGGTCCCCATGAAGTCCTCTATAGAAAACATCATTAAAGCCTGGCACCCAGAATAGTACCTGTCAAATACTTGCTGGTGCTCAGAGCTTAGTGACACCCTTCACAGACCAGGTATCTCCTGCAGGTGAAATTCGAAGTCCACATGATGTTGGCTAGGATGATAAGCACAAAGAAGGCATGCTTACTTAGGCATCTAGCTCCTGTCCATAGGAAATCCTTGGGTGTGATGTAAAACCTGGTGGTGTCCCATATTGTGCATCAAAATATGTAACAATATCTCACAGATTTGTCAAAACAGACATAGGTGGGAATAGTTTTACCAACAAATACATTTAATATATTATCTTTAAAGCTTTCATTCTTGCCTATGTTCTCTAGACTTTCTGCTTTATTAGAAAACTTTTTATCCCATCTTATTAAAAAATTTTATTACCATAGCACCTGTTAAAAGTAATAGGAATGAATATACCTAGAATAAGGGCCTTTCATTGGAACTTGCCTGCAGCAATACTTGTGCCTTAGTAACAGTGAATGAAACTTCTCCCTTTCACATTTGTGGGAATGCAATTCAATCTAAGCTCTTAATTTGGGTAGTGTAATTTTATTCAAGGAAAAAAGAACCTCACACAGAATTAGATTTTTTTTTCAGTTGTTGGCCTAGAGATGGATACATTTTTTTTTTTTTCTTTATGGAGGTTGACATGAAATTTCATTTAGTTGACTGTAAGCTCTCAAATTGTGAGAAAAAGTATTTCTTAGCCATCTAATAAACTTCTTGTATTTCTGTTACGATTTCAGGTAATTTTAGATTTTTTTATTTATTTAGAGGGTGAGGGGGAAAAAAGGAAAATGTTGACATTGTGACCTTAAATGATTCTCATAAGATCAGGTTTTCTGATCTAAGATAGTATTAGGCTTGTGAATGAACACATTATATGAGCAGTATTTGCATTACTAATCTCATCAGATGTTGAAATAAAATAGCATTTTCAGAGCACTACTGTGTGCCAGGTACCTTGCTCAGTGATGTCTGAGAAACACTTTTTGTTGATCCTTATACAAAATTTCTACCCATTTCCCAAAGAAGAAATTGAGGCTCATGAAGTTTCAGTATTTTTTTTTTTCCAATGGCACACTCCTGGTGACAAGAGATGGGATTTGCATGCTATGCCATCTCTGTCTTGAATCTGCCTAGTGCCATTTGCAAGGGCAGAGCAAAACATAGACAATCTTAGGTATTAATAAACAGTAGGAAGTAACATAAATGGTCACTTAAGTCAGAATGTAAGGCTGTGTTTGTGTGTATGTGGTGTTGTCCATCCTGGCTTTTGAGTTAAGGATGCATGCATGTGGTCAACTTTTTTGGTGGCTTTTGCTTTATTTATTGATTATGAGGGGAAAAATTACAACTGTGTATTAGAACCATTTTGTTATTAGGTATAAAAGTCACAAAATGATTTGTAAAGTGGTAAAAATTATGGTTCCCTTAGCAAACTTGAGTATTTTACATTAAAGCATAAATTTAACATCACTTACCACTAGAAAATACTAAGAATACAGAGAGAGGACTATCTTTGGTTGCTATAGGAACCGTTTACTGTCTAAAACATTGAGCGGTGAAAATTACATCCATTATTGTTTTAGTCAGTTACCCATCGGCAGCTGCATCTGTATGATATGATGTTGAATATTTAGGCTGAAACAATTGAATACCTCTGAGCTTATCCATGTGTCTTAACTTTGTATGATTTTGAAATACCTAAATTTAAAGTTGTATTTTATGTTAGTGAAACCATATGAGTTGTCTAGGGAGATCCTGGAAGAAATTAAATGCTCATTTACTTAACTCACTCAAAGGAAGAGGCAAGAACTAGTGATCTCTGTGGGATGGGCAAGAGGTGTCAGGGCAGTGATTTTCTTGTTCCTCAGCAATTGCATGGTTGGGATTTGAAATTGGACTTTCAGATCAGGAAACATCTCTCCAGAGGGCAGAAGGGAGATGTTGACATCAGCCACTGATGTCACAAACCACTTACTTTTGCCTGTTAGCTCTAACTCCTGTGAAAGCCTTTTCTGTTGTTTCTTTTCTCATACTCACCAGGTTTACTTGTTTATCTTATTTCAACATTCCAGGCTATTTTACTAGAAAAGGATAGGCATGGCTCTTGATTTACATTTGCAAGAGGGAGACTTGCAGACTGCAAGACACTAAGCTTTACTGTGCTTAATTATTAAACCAAAGTCCATGGACTAGAGAAAGAGGCAGTCTGTTAATGTTCAATTTAGATTGTGTAAACTGGTTTAAAGAGAATCACCCCTGCCTTGCTCATGTTTATTAGTGATCTCAACAGCAAGAATGTCAAACAGTGTCATACAGATAGTCATATTTGAAAGTGAGATAATGTAGACCTTTTCTTTTGTGGAGGACAGGGGACTACAGTTCATCCCCATCTATATGGCTGAGAAATGGCCTTGCTTATCTTTCTCCTAAGCTCATCCACTCAGAGAAGCTCCAAAATGCCCAGATTGATTAATTCACTGCAAATGGTACTAACTTCCCAGGCCTCAATTTCTTTCAATCATTACTCTGATTATGGCAAAACTATTCCTGAAAGCCTTAATGTCTATCTTTTTGCTGGTAAATTACGGTTCATTTAGAAGTCCTTGAATTAGTCCATTGCCTGAAGAAAGTTGTAAGTATAATTTCAATAACTATCAGTACTTTTTTTGGCTTGCTCACATTGAAATATGTGCATGCTTAAAGATGCTTTTGGCTTCATAAAGGGCTGTATTTAATCCAGTGAGATAGTTTTCTCTAAGGCACTTTCATTATGGTTCTTTCATTAAGTTAACAACAGCTGGGGCAGCAATTTCATTAACTACTCTGGACATGTGGTTGTCTTGTTTTGTGTGGAACCTTGAGTTTTAGTTCTGAGTAATCTTTTTCCATGCTCTCCTGTGTGATAGATTCTTTATGTTATCAAGAATGACCTGCATGTTTGCTCTTGGTCACTGATGATTGACCTGCCATATTGTTAAGAAGGTAGGGAAGCATGGGCAAGGAGATGCCTCCATGGGTAAAGCACTGCTGTGCAGTTGGGAGTCCTTTTGTCCAGTTCCCCAGAGCCCACATCAAACCCATGTGGTAACTCCCATCTGTAATCCTAGCCAGTCAGATGGGAGATAGAGACAGGAACATCCCCCTATAACAGGCCTGGTGCATGCAGAAATGGGCAACAAAAGACCCTGCTTCAAACAAAGCAAAAGGCAAAGACTGACACCTGATGCTGTCTTCTGATTTTCTAACATGTACTATGGAACATGGCCATACACAAACATGAGCAAACCACACACACACACACACACACACACACACACACACACACACACGTACACAGACACCTGAATTAAAGTATAAAAGGGAGATAGGGCTCTAATGCTTGGGCAAGTTACCTTTCTCTCTCTCTCTCTGGGAAAATTGGGAAAAAGCAGCTGAATAACTTGCTACCTCATTCTGAGATGCACTTTCATCACTGCTATGCAAGAATGACAAAAGTTTCCCATAGGCTTCTGTCTGTTCATGCTCTAAACACATTGTCCTCTCAAATCATCACAAGCATGAAAGAAAGGCCATCAGGGAGGGGACTCACGTAACTTTCTGAACCTCAGCTATGTCAGAGGAATTCTGTCAAGCACGTCTAACACTTCCAATTAATTCAGATTAGAGGAAGGAAATCCAGGGACTTCTGAAAATTAACTCATTTAGTTACTAGTCATACCCCAAAAGCCATTTGCTTTTACCACCAGGCCATACTGAGATGTGCTGGGCATGGTTGCCATACTGGAAGTATAGCAATAAAATACATGGCAAAGCTTCATGCTGTCCCCAGATTGCATCCTACAAGGGGAATGCAAGGCTCCGAGAGTGACCACTGTGACTCCAGAAGGAGACTTTGGACAGTGCCTGCTGGAGCCACCTATAGTAGTTAGCTGTGCAGAGTTCATGGCTGAGTCCTGTGGGAAGGAAGTCATATTAATATTAGAAAAGCATAAAGTTTTGTGTGACACACAAACCTTCAGTAAATGAAGACTCAAAGACCCAGAGAAAACTGTTTGTACAGAAAGAGCGTAGAGAAGGACATTCCTAGGCGTTGTAGGAAACTGGAAAGGATATGGAAAGAAAGGTCTCGGTTGCCTGAGAATTGACTTGGGTCTCTTGGCTTTGCAGGCAAGTGTCGTAACTGCTAAGCCATCTCTCCAGCCCTGCGTCTTTCATTTTGCTCGCTTTTTAACTCGCTAATTTATTTATCTACTAACCACACACTTTATTTTATTCTTTGTGTGTTTGTATGGGCATGTGCATGACATAGCCTGTGTGCGGAGATCAGAGAATAACCTTGGTCCTAACCTTCTACCTTGTTTGAGACAGCGTCCCTCTTATAATTTTGTTGCTAAACAGGCCATACTAACCGTCCAGAGACCTTTGAGATTCCTTTGACCCTCCTTCCCATTGTCTCTTTGGGGTTACAGACACGTGAACAGCTGCACATCTAGCTTTCTTTTTCTTTTTTTTTTTTTTTTGGTACTGGAGAAATGAACTCTTTTTGACAGGCTTGTATAATAAGCACTTTAAACCACTAAGCCACATACTCATATTCCCTTATTTTTTGAGACAAAGTCCTGCTACGTTGTCCAGGCTGACTTTGACCTACTGGACACAAGCATCTTCTTTTCTCAGCTTCTTGAATGTGTGGGATGACAGACATGCAGTCCTGTGACTGACTTAATTGGTAGCATTTTAAATATGTATCCAGTTTAATTCTGTGAATCTTCAAATGGACGTTTAAAAGCAAGACTTTATGTCATTGGGCTTTATTGAATCTTGATGACTAATCTTTTTAATTGGGGAAAAATACAGATAACATAAAATTTACTATTTTGACTTTTTAAGTGTATAGTTCAGTAGCATTATGTACATGGTCAATGTTCTATACAAATTATCACATGTTACCCAAATTTCCAAAACCTTTTAATGACCAAACCAAACCTATTATGAATTGATTCTATTCCTCTCTTATCCATTACTCTTGGTTGTCACCATTTATTCTGTCTCTGGATATTTATTCTAGATATCTCACACAAATACAAGTATATAGTATTTGACTTTTATAACTAATATATTTCATTCAACATAATGTTCTTAAAAATATTCCATGTTGTAACATGTATCAGAACTTCCTTCTTATTGGAGACTGAATACAATTCTGCTATGTGTATGTTTCACTCGTGGTTCATTAAGTCTCCTGTTGATGGACAGTTGGATCGCTTCTGTATTTTAACCATTGTGAATAATACTGCTTTGACCAAATGCATGTATCTATTTACACTCCAGGTTCAGTTACATTGGATTATAAATAGACAGGGACAGTTGCTGGATAATATGACAGTTTTAATTTTAGCCTTGTGTGGATTTGCCAAAATATTTTCTACAATGAGTGCATCATTTTCCATAACAATGCACAGGGGTTACAGTTTCTCTGTATTCTTATTGCCATTTTGTACTTTTCATTTATTTCCTAATTGCCATCTTACTTGGTGTGAAGTTGGATGCTTTTGTGATTTTTACTTGCATGTCCCTGAAGACTAATAATATTGACCATCATCTTATCTGCATATTGGCCACACGTATTCCCTATTTAGAGAAATATTTAAGTCATTTGACCAGTTTTTAATTGAAATCTTGGTAGTTAAATGATTTTTATTATTTCTTAGAATGGTAAGGATCTTAATTCCTCATCATATATATCAATATGGTATCACAGGTATTTCTCCCATTCCGTGTGCTACTTTTTCCCTTTCTAGGAAATAAGTTTTTAACTTTAAGAAAATTTAGTTTGTTTTTCTTTTGTTGCACATAATTTGGCATCATAGTTAAAAAAAAAATAAGTTGTAGATTCCAGATCATGGAGATTTTCCCTTCTGTTATCTTGTAAGAGACTTAACTGGTTAGCTCTTGAGATTCGATACTTGTTTCATTTTGAGTTAGTTTTTTCCTGTAACCATCAAGCTACTTGCTTTTATTCATGTGGCTATCCAGTTTCTCCAGAACCATTTGTTGAAAAGCTGGCCTTTCATAATTGAATCACCCAATTCTGATGAAAATCAATGTGGGATACATGGATGAGCTTATTTCTGAGCTCTTTATTCTATTCTTTTGAGCCACGTCTGCCCTTATATCTGTCCTGCACTGTCCTTTTGATTACCGTTGCTTTCCATTGAGTTTTTAAGTTGAAAAGTATGAATTGTCCAAACTTGTTCTTTTGTTTTAGATTCAGTGATAGCTTTGGATTGAACTCTTGCCAGTGTCTGAGACCCAACACAACCTTAGATATTTGCTGTGCAACTCTGATAAAGTAGGATATGCAATGACAATATACCTTCTAAAGCTGCCTACCTTTGCATTACCGTGACTCTCAGTGTATTAATTTCTTATTGCTATATTAAATTACCAAAATTAAGGGGCTTCATTATGACTTCTGAAAGTCAGACAACCTAAAATATGTCATTGCCCAGGGGAGTTTCTTCTGGAAACTGTAGGGGTTAGTCTGTTGAGTAACTTTGCTATCTTCTTTCTTCTCATCTCAGCTTCTGGTCTGTTACTCCATCCTCTAAGTGTATCAATCCTACCTTAGCACCTATCATTACACCTCCTTCTTCCACATTGCACTCTCATGTTTTCCCCTTCCAAGGTCCCTTGGAATGGCACTGGGTCAGCCAGAAAACCCAGAAACATCCTTCTTTTCTCTGGATCCTTACCTTAATTATATCTGCAAACTTTATTTTGCCATGTAAGCTAAAATATTCAGTTTCCAGAAACAAAATTGTAGATATGATTAAAAGCTTATGTCTACTTGATGTTAATTAAGAAATAATCCAGAACCTCTAATATATTAGTCAAAATGTCTAAGAGGTAATGTTATATACATTTTAGAAAGCAACAAGGAGAGTAGAGCACTTTCTTAGCTAGTACAAGGCCATTAATTCTATCCCCAGTACCTTGAAAAGCAAAAACTATAAGAGGAATTTGAATGATTTTACCATAAAGAAAATATATGAAGAGTTGGACATAGTCTATAGTCTTATTCCCCTGAACACACCCCATCTTGTCTGAAGAGATGGATATATTTAACCTGCTTTAAACATTGCACGGTGTATACATGTATTGAAGCATCACATAGTGTCCCATTAATATGCATTGTTAATGTATTTTATGTATCAGTTCCAATAAATTTAAAAATAAAATGGGATGAATAAATTTCACCTATATGATATGAAATAGGTCATGGTCGTGTTTTCATATTCTTTTAATGCCCCTATTGGTTTCTATGGTGATTTATATTATAATGTTCTCCATTGCTCCAAGTGCTTATGATTAAGCTTCCTACTTAGTGCTAGTGGTAGAGCATTTGAGTGATAGAGCCATTTTGGAGGTGACATGTCACTATGTGGGCCTTGAGGATTATTAGAGCCCCACTGGATGCTGAGAGCTGGCTCACTTAGAAATTTTCCTTCCTGTTGAGTATGGAGATATAATACTCTAGCTGTCTGCTCTGCCATCGTGTTAAAAAGTCCCCTCAAACTATAAAACCTGTACTGGACATGGTGGCACACACCTTTAATCCCAGCATTAAGGAGGCAAAGGTAGGATGATTTCTGTGAGTTTGAGGCAAACCTGAGACTACATAATGAATTCCAGGTCTGGACTATAGTAAGACCCTACCTTGAAAAACCAAAATAAAACAAACAAACAAACAAAAAAACCTATAAGTCTGAAATAAGCCCTACTTTCCATAAGCTGCTGCTGGTGGGATGTTTGGTCTCAGAGAAAAGATAACTGCAATAGTCTTTCATGTAAGTAGAGATAGTTGTCCACTTTGGGACTGCAGGATATCAATCTGTTAACCAAATCTTTTTTCTTCTATCTATGGAAATATTTTTTCCATTAAGATTGTAATTCTCTGAGTTAATAAATTGTTTGAGCTCTATTTATATTGTACATGTAGAAATCAAATGCATAAAATAAGAGTTGTAACCTTGAAGACCCTGTGGTTTGCTAGTGGAAAGAGATATTAGTATACTATTAATACACTGAAAAAACTTTTGTTTCTCTGGGTGTGACGGCCCATGCCTTTAATCACAGGACTTGGGAGGCCTAGGTAGGAGGATTTCTAGGTAGGAGGAGTCAAGGCCAACCTGAGACTACATGGTAAATTCTAGGTCAGCCTAGGCTGGAGTGGAAGACACTGCCTGGGGGTGGGGGGTGGGGAGGAATGCCCTTTGTTTGCTAAATATCTTCAGACTTCTTTCTTTCCCTTGTGTCATCTGTTATTATGATATCTGGAAAAAAATAATAACCAGTTCCTCTTGACATTGATTGATCTCCCACAGTGCTTTAGTCCATTCTTACATGCACAGCTATGTCCCCACATTTGCCCAAAACTTTTCTTTTCCTGGCCTCCACACAGATAACAATCCTCTCATTTCATATTCCACTTTGTGCTCTATCACAGCCATAGGGAGGGAACAAGTTATTCCTCCACTTCAGTCCTGAGTTCCGTGTTCTCTCCTCTGGCTTCTGATGCTCAAGAGCTCCTCTAGCTGGCCTCACTTCCTTCTCTGCTCCTAACCAAGATGTTCCTGTGTGCCTTCAGGGCAGATGCCAGGCACTGCTTCTCTTGTACTCACACTGCACCCTGGTTAGATCCTTCTTCCTCTACACACTGTGAAAGGCAGTTAGTGTGCTATGTCATGATTATAGCCATGTCTGTGTCTCTAACCAGATTACATTCAGTTATATAAAGGATTGTCCTTTAAACTCTTTGCCACTTTATATGACAAAATGAATGTGCCATAAAAGATGTTCACTGAGTTTTAATTAAATGAATGTAAAGGATTAGGTACAAAATGACCTGCAGATATGAGCAGTATGTGTGATTTGGTATACCTCTGTAGATTGTGTGCATTCTCTGTCCATGTTCTATTCTTTATGAAGAAATTGTCTAACTTTCTGTGTGAATAAGTACAGAGGGATTTTTAAAGCTCCTTCCTGGGTGTTCATCAGATGCATCAGGATTATGTAAAGTTCTAGGTAAGAGGCTGTATAGGATCAGGCTCTGACATGTAGTGCTGCTCTCCTCACACACCTATAAATGAGGTTTTGTCCCTTGTAGCCCACAGTACAGCCTTAAGTTGTAGTCAGGAAGTACATGTTAAAATTCTTTTCAAAGGCTGGGCATGGTGGCCTTTAAGCCCAACACTTGGGAGGCAGAGGATCGCTATGAGTTCAAGAACACCCTGAAACTACATGCTGAATTCCAGGTCAGCCTGAGCTAAAGTGAGACCCTACCTCAAAACAACAACAACAACAACAAAAATAAAATTATTTTCAATAAATAGACACTTCAAATAGAAAGCATGTTACAGGATTATTTTACATAAGTTTATTCTTACAGATTCATGCCACAATTAAAAATTAGTTAATTCCTTAGGCTTTTGTTGTTGAATTCTTAAGCCAAATAAATGGCTGTCAATATCTATCTATCTACCTGCAATCTATCTATCTATCTATCTATCTATCTATCTATCTATCTATCTATCTGTCTTTCTTTAGTATGTTTACTTCTCAACTTGGAAAAAGAAAAAAGCTTCATTTTATAGAGTAGTAAGTCTAAGATTACTCCTAGTAGCAGAATTTGATTATTGGGAGTAGGGGTACACTAGGAATTGGGGATATAGAAAGCAGAAAGGAAAACCTTCTCTTGTATTTATTATTTATGATAAATTTTGTTGGGTTGTTTTGTGACTTAAAACAAACCAAAACATAAGATATATGGGACTTCATATTCTGACTTACGGGTTTTAAGCTATAAACAAGAGTGTAAGAATACCTTACTCTTAAAATAATGTGAGTGGAACCATTTTTTCCCACTTCTTATGTTTCTTGTAAGTGGCAGGAACTTCACTAGTGTAACACTCCTGACTGCTTTCCCCTGCCCAAGCAGATCCTGCCTGGGAGGAAACACAGAGCATGTACAGCCCAGCCTTTTCTTTAGGGAGTTGACGGCTGTGGGAGTTTGCATCTTGTGAGTTTTACAGCAGGACCTAACATAATGGGGGTCAAGAGAGCTTGTTATTTTCTAGTCACTGGGTGAGTCTGTTAAATTCTGTGCTTCAGTATTAGCAAGACCATTGTTTCTGCCCGCTGCAGTCTGAGATTGCAGTCTCCGGTATATCAGTAATAAAGGTGAAGTTTTGATAGCCTGTCTACTTTCCTCCCGGGATTCATTGCTTATTTTTTCCAAAGCTTAGGTGGGGATCTATTCTGCCAATAATGATGTCAGTATCTTTCAACACATTTTTTTTTTTTTATTTCTTACCACACCTCTGAAAGTATCAGCTTTTCTTTTCAGATGAGAAAAGTGGGAACCTATAGAAATCAATCTCTTTTAGTGACCAACTTCCATTTGGTACCTTAGGGAGACCAACTTCTAAATTCATGTCTTTTGGGACAGACTGCTGGAAAATATTAACAGATGAAAGCTTTTTTCATAATATAAATCACTGAGCCATACAAAAGAGCTTTAATATTTTGTAGCCTTGCATTTTTACAGCTAGAAATAAAGCATGTTAATATAGTTGTCAAGGTCCTGAAATGCATGGGGATAACTTCCTTCCCTGGCTCCTCTTGCCTTAACTTTGTCCAGCTCATTCTAACTCTGTTGGGCTTTCTATACTATTTACTGTATCTAGAAGGCTCTTTTCCTCCATTATCCCCCTTTACTTAGTTAAGGTCACTCTACACTTCAGATCTATGTTCACATATCTTCTTGCTGGCCTTCCATAGCCATACCTACAGTTGGTTCACCAACCATCTGATCTTCCTTTAAACACTCAGGCTGTCACTGATGGTTACCACCAACTTGTTCTATATTTTGACCCTGGGTCTTAACATATAAGCAGCACCAGGTTGGCACTTGAGACAAGCTTGCTATGTGAACAGTGGGCATTGTTCTTGACATCATGCATAAATATCAATCTTTGCCTATTCCGTTTTACTAGTACTTACAAATAACAGTGAAAATGACATCTTTCCCAATACTTATAAAAATACAGAATTGCATTTTTTAATCTTTCAACTCTTTTAAGAATAGCATAAATTTCTAAGAGTATGTAAATGAAAGGCTGACTTCTGTGTGGGATAATGAAAGACAAAACTGTCCAGCAATAGAACCAGCCTCATGTGGTTCTGGGAGTATAGGCCATAGAAAAGGGCTTCTTCATTTCATAGTCAGATAATATTTATTACTCATCTCCTTTTTTTTTTTTTTTTTTTGGTTTTTCAAGGTAGGGTCTCTCTGTAGTCCAGGCTGACCTGGAATTAACTATGTAGTCTCAGGGTGGCCTCGAACTTATGGCAATCCTCCTAACTCTGCCTCCCGAATGCTGAGTGCTGGGATTAAAGGCATGAGCCACCACACTTGCTTACTCAACTACTTTTGTTTGCTTTATATTCAACCAAACAGGCCAATTTATTGGAAATATTGCAATTCTTATTGTATACTTCAGTGTTAATTTTGTTCATTGTTTTCTTGTCCACTTACAAATTGAGGCCCATAATAAGCTAGTAGGTGACTTTTTTAAACTAAACATAAAAATATAAAGTGTTATGAGAAGATTCAATGTTGATAGAGATCAAAACAAGGTTTCCATGTGCCTTGTTCTTTCCTTATGTGTAGCCAATTTAGCATAATTAATATGTATAAGAGATATGAAGGAGATATTTCTACATTCTTAACTTTGTTCCCTTAGTTTTCAGTTTGTTGATTGGACAGAATTGCAGTTTTCTTGATGACTGAAACAACTGTCCATGCAACCTATTGGAGATCTACATGAAAATGACATTGATATTGTGCCATTGGGTATCTTATTGTTTTGATAGACTACACTATGATAACGTTGCTTCTTTTTGTTTCCCCACACTCACTGATACAGGGCATTGATGTCAGAGATGCTCCTCTAAAGGAAATAAAGGTGACTAGTTCCAGAAGATTCATAGCTTCATTTAATGTTGTGAATACAACCAAGCGAGATGCTGGGAAGTACCGCTGTATGATTCAAACAGAAGGAGGTGTTGGGATATCAAACTATGCAGAATTGGTAGTTAAAGGTATGTAATTTTGTATACACACAAATAGCCTATTAAATAGATATTTTTGTGGTTGTTAGTTCATGATTTGTTTAATCTCAAACTTACCATGTTTCTGAACCATGATTTTGTGTTAGGCTATATTGATAGAATGCATTTTAAGTAATTTTTTATTTCAGCAATATTTTTGAAAAATATGCATTATGATGGTTTCGTTATGTACAAAGCAGTGAATGTGCTCTTGACAAGGTCTTCTGCCAGCTCTTGCTCTATATATACAGATTACATATAACCTACAAGGTTTTTTTTTAATAAGAAATAAAACTTTTCCTGATGGAATATCACTTAAAATTCAAATGTTCACCAGTGTTGATGATAGCAGGGAGTTTAATAAAATGAAGCAGTGTCCACATAAAAATGCTCTCATATCACATAAGCCATATTGATAATACTGTCTTAACATTCATAATGTTCCACTTAGGCTCTATTACAATATTTTGCATGACTGGAAAATTGAGTCAATATATTCAAGAAGTAGGAAATGAGGGAAAAAAGAGAAGGTAAATAACTTTCCTTTAGTTGGTTTAATGTATTTTTATGGGCAGAGAATTATATGCGTTAAAGCTGCTGAGACAATTTTGGTGCCAGATGGCATAATTTGGATGTGAAGATGTACTATAGTGGTAGTATTTTAAGCAACTACAGAAGGCCATTTCTGTTTTTCTTATGAAAAGAGAATGGTGTCTCATATTATGTTTTATTTAATTTTTACATGATTTTGTTTAAATTGTTTTGGTGATGTGAGGTGAAACTCAAGGCACATATCCTTTACCATTGAGCTACTCTTCCAACTATGTGGCCTTTATCTAAACTTTTGCTTTGCATTTGTTAAACATAGAGCACCAGGCTTGAGATATGGCTTAGTAGTTAAAGCATTTGCCTGAAAAGCCAAAGAACCTCAGTCTGAATCCTCAGTACCCACCTCTAAGCCAGATGCACAAGGTGGTGTGTGCATCTAAAATTTATTTGCATTGGCTGGAGGCCCTAGTGCACCCATTCTCTCTCTCTCTCTCTCCCTCTCTCTCTCTCTCTCTCTCTCTCTCTCTCTCTCTCTCTCTCTCCCCTCCCTCTTTTCTTCCCTCCCACTTTCTCTCCCTCAAATAAATACATAAATAAAATTAAGAATATTTTTTAAAAAATGAAAAGAAAAGCATAGAACATCAAATGGATTACTGTAATATGGACTGTTACATTTAAGAGCAAATTTCCTCTTTTCTTGCAGTGTTAATGAAAGCTGGGTTTATATGCCAGCATTGGATAAATGGGAACAGGCAGAGATGTGTCCTCCCTGTGCATTTATTCCCTTATATGTAAAATATATAATGTTGCCTACAACTGATGGCTGTTAGTTGCAGAGAGCAACTGTGTGCTTCCCTCTTATACCCAGGAGTGTGCTAAGTAAGATGCTGGTGCATATCAGGCCCTGATAGAGAGGAGGAAGACAGAAGGTGTTCTTTCTGCTGGAGCTAGTATATCCATAGTTTTCACTTGGGAATACACAACAGGACTACCTTTCCAACTTGTAAAAAATAAAAATGCCAGCTCACCTCTTCTTCCCTCCATCCTTCTGCCACTTCCATGTAGAATCAATATCATCAGGCATAGTTTCCATTATAAAAGCTATAGTGGGGCTGGAGAGATGGCTTGTAGGATAGATAGTATTTGGCTCCCTAGCTTGAGTACTGAACTGTGGTAAATAAGAGACCTTGCCTCAAATAAAGTGGAAAGTGAGGACCCAGACCATGGTTGTTCTCTGACCTCTACATGCAGTGAGCAAAGGACTGTAATCTGAGCTACTCAGGAGATTGAGACAAATGCATTGCAAATTCAAGGCTACCCTAGCCAACTTAGCAATATTTTGTCTCAAAATAAAAAAAGAAAGATTAGAAAGAGTTGCATACACACTCAGTGGTAGAATGACCTAACATGCATGGGAGGCCTGAGGTACAGTCTTACTGACAGAGTGTCGGGGTGAGAGGGGAGAGGGAGAGTTTTTTTTTTTTTTATTACTTTGTATGAATTGAGGTCCTTCCTCATTCCTTTTGTGAATATTTGTTCAAAATTTAAATGTTGACTTATTTTTGTGTTGATTCTTCCATAAGCCAAAAATCTTTTTGAATGACTGTTTCTGGATTCTAGTT
Source organism: Jaculus jaculus (assembly GCF_020740685.1). Classification (NCBI taxonomy): domain Eukaryota; kingdom Metazoa; phylum Chordata; class Mammalia; order Rodentia; family Dipodidae; genus Jaculus; species Jaculus jaculus. The sequence goes on from NC_059103.1 coordinate 28,415,353, forward strand.
GAATCTTTCATTTGATTTAGCCTATGAGTTTTTTTTTTTTTGTTTGTTTGTTTGTTTTTAATGCTTAACTGATATAGAAAATAGTCTTTGGATAAAATGCCTTAAAGCCATGTCTATTTTAGGGTGGTAATAACAGTTTCCTGTGGGGGTGTACTCATGACACTTTTGACCTTGCCCTGAGCTGTGTTTGGAAAAGCAGTTCAGAAACCCTGGCTCACATTTGTGACTTAAAGTAATTAGGTAATATTTCAGATATGATAGCTTTATGTTGCATTATATAAGTCCCACTGCATGTCTTGATTCAAATAATTGACTAATGTAATCTCTCAATGTTAAGTCATTATAAGTTAGGACAGAACTCTTTAAAACATAGTTTAAGTGTCTAAAACAATGAGGAAAATATTTTCGTGCATACATATGACACGTGAAATCTCTTAAGAAAAATTCATTCAAAATTAGTTTGACTCATTCTAATGAAGTGTTTTATAATCAGTGTGATGTATCACACCTTGAATATAGAAACAAAGACACTGAAAGACAATGAAAACAATTGATGTGGCTGGTTTCTCATCTGGTGTAGGAATCTACCTTCAGTCATGTCAGATGAAGACTCAGGCAAACCAGCTTCCCTATATTGTCACTCATCAGGGAGCAAGGCTGAGTTCAGCTGTCTGTGTTTGCCCTGTGAGAGGGCAAGGGAAGTTGCAGCAGGCAAGTGGATTTATGTCTGTATGCTAGAATAATATCCATACATCTGCATAGGTAAACTAGGACTTAAAAAGGTAAAACCACCAACAAGGGGCCACCTGTTGGAACATGAGAAAATTTTTGTTTCAAAGTCATTTTTTTCTTAGTTATATGTAAAATAGTGTGGTGCTTTGAGTGTAATATGTCCACCAATGACTCATGTATTTCAGTACTTAATCCCCAGCTAGTGATGCTGTTCTGAAAAGTTTTTCAACCTTAAGGAAGTGGAGCATTGCTAGAGGAGGCATGCCAAGGGGGTAGGCCTGGCGTGTTTAGAGTCCATCTTACTTGCATGCATCTCTTTCTACTTCCTCCCTGCTGATGTGACTCTAGTTTTCCTTTTCCTGCCATACTTTCCCTGTCATGGTGGACTCTTCCCCTCATAACTATAAGCCAAAATAAATCCTTTCCTTCCATGAAAAAAAAAACAACACTAGATCACATTCTTTCCTTATTGCAGTACAAAAATGTAATTTGTACAGAGATATTATTGATCATGTATGTTCACAACTTATTAAGTGACATTAGCATGTAGAATGGCTTTATTTGGTGACTAGAGGGTAATTCAACTAACATTTAACTGATATGGTGGACAAATGATTTACTAAACTGGTAAGATTGCTTATCTTCCCCTTTTCAGACAATGATAAAGAGAAAGAGACAATCTCAGGTTATAAACAGTGCAAGAGAGACCCTCAGGCTGTACAGTGTTTGCTATTGATTTCTTAGACTTTATCAAGCTTAGCATAGTGTGCTTTTTGATTTGGAGTGTTTCTTTCTACTCTCAGCTTTAGTAGTACTGAAGGTTTCTGAAGCAATAGTAGGAATGGACTTACTGTCTGAATGCTCACTTTCCTCCAACTTAGTTGAGCCCATTGTGACAGCTTTGGGGAATGAGTCATCCCAGAAATAGCTATAATTTCAGCAGTGTTTTTAAAATGATGACATCTTAGGAATATGAATGTAAGGAAACTCAATTTTTAACTTTTAAAAATTTTTGAGAACTTTAATATGTGAACATACTGCAAATTAGTGAGTTTATGTGTGGGCATGCCAAGCACTCTTGATGCTGCAAACAAATATTTTTAAGTTTTATTTTAGAGACTCTCATGAACTCTGATTTGGCTTCAGACTTCCTGTATACCTGAGGCTCACTTTGAACTCCATATTATCTTGCCTCTGCTTCCTGAGTGATGGGCAGCTTGTGAGCTGCTGAGGATTGAGTTTGGGTCTCTATTCATGCTAGCCAGACACTCTGCCAACCGAACAACATTTCTAACTCCTTGTTTTGATACAGTGTCTTGCTGTTTTGCCTAGATTGGTTATGAACTTATAGGCGTAAGTGATCTTCTTGCCTTAGCCTTCCAGGTAGCTGATATGTAGTACCCAGCTCATTAGGTTTTTGAAGGTAGTTTGTTTTACAGCTGTGAAGCTTGTTAAAATATTTGCCACTATGTTTATTCTTACTAAGCAAAACAAAGCCCCTCTCACTGGTTAATGCCCAGAATGTCAGTGTCTTCTCCATTTTCATTATAGATGCATGTTTACTTCTTTTCAGACTGAAGATAAGAGTATCTAAAAGATGGCTGTCTGGTTTGCCTTTCAGAACCACCTGTTCCCATCGCCCCACCCCAGCTTGCATCCGTGGGAGCCACCTACCTGTGGATACAGCTCAATGCTAACTCCATTAATGGGGATGGGCCCATTGTGGCTCGTGAGGTAGAGTATTGCACAGCCAGTGGAAGCTGGAATGACCGCCAGCCAGTGGATTCCACAAGTTATAAAATTGGACACCTTGATCCAGACACAGAATATGAAATTAGTGTGCTCCTCACCAGGCCAGGGGAAGGTGGCACTGGATCCCCTGGACCAGCTCTTAGGACAAGAACCAAGTGTGCTGGTAAGTATGAAGAGACCTTCCCCCAGTGGTCAGTCTCTTGAAGCATTGACATCAACATTGGGTTCAAGATAAGGCTGAGCATCCTGTGTGGTAATAAAAATCTCCATAAGGAAATCAGTAGGCCAATGGCTTGGGAACATCAGGACTCATGAACTTGAAGACTTTTTGATTGCCTCTATTTCTTGTTTTTCTATGTTTAATTTGCATCTTATTCTAGATGTCACATAGTTTATAATGTGATGTTCCCTAAGGATAACAGGGACTGTCTCCTTCAATGACATCTGCTAATGGGTCAGATCATCTTTGTCTTGTGCCTTTGTTTAATGTTCATAGATGATGTTCTCATCACTTGAGGGAGGGATGCATTGGAATAATAGACTCTCTCATAGAGCTTAAAAGCTGTATTTATTGATGAGTATATGAGACGTGGCTGCTGGCCAGTGACTGGCAGCCCACTTATAGCATAAGTAGGAATGATTTGTTGGCTGCAGGGCAGTCTTTGAGTTCTTGGATTATAAAGTCCTAATTGTACCAAAGTCATTCTTTTGCTTAAATAGAATGGGGATGATGGAGAATGAAATATTACATTTTATAAAAATCAGAATCTGAAGGAAGGTAAGATGTTATAGGCTTGTTCTGAGTGATGGGTCTTTGGGAGGAAGAGTTACACTAGTTGGGAGCCTAAAGTACTCTTTTATCATGGACATGAGTCCTTGTACTGTGTACTGAGCAGAAGAGATCCTTTAAAGTGTGATGGAGTTCCTTAACTCTCCAGATTGTGTTAATTAATGAGACAGTTACCAAGGTTTCATTTTAAAAGAATATGTTTTCATGGATTTTGCAAATGTAGATTCAATAAACTTTAGACTGACAATATTCAGAAAAATACATCTGTAAAAGAACATGCACATTTTCCTTGTCATTGTTCCCTTAGCAGTAGTGTAGCTACACTTTACATAAAATTTCCATTGCATTAGTTTTGTGAGGCCTGCAAAATCCCGTAAAGTATACAGAAGTGCATCTGAGGTTTCTGTTATCCATGAGACCTTTGGAACCACTGGCCCCTCAAAAGAGCTGTGGGGTCTTTATTTACCACCTTATCCTATCTGCTAATAGTAGGAGAAATTATTTAACTTTAACATTTGCTGGTGTTTCATTTTATTTTTTGTAACGTAGATGAAACTGCTTCTATAAGTATAATTTTCTAAAAGATAATTCTTTTCTTTAAAAAATTGATTTTTTTTAGTGAAGACGATGGGTTTATTTTTTTCCTCCTGGCAATCATGCCATCATATGCAGTGATCAGCCTGTTCTAGGCCTTTGGCGACTTTATGCATCCTATTTGTGCTCCCTACCCCATACCCCTTTGCAGCCTCTTTCACTCTGGATTATATTCTCTTCCAGAATTGGGTTCTTCACACAACATTCTGAAAAAAGGACCTCCCCAGTCCCTTATAGTTCTCTCATAGTTCCCCTATTATAATGCCTGTGTGTATTTACTGGAAGCCTTTTCATAGCACTGCATAATAGGTAAATGCATAGCTCTCAGAGACAGGGCATCATTTGCAACATATTTGCAGTGTCTTTTAAGACAATTTTGAGTTAGTATTTTGCACACCAACAAACGGCCTTAAAAATTAAACTGCAGGGCTGGAGAGATGGCTTAGCGGTTAAGCGCTTGCCTGTGAAGCCTAAGGACCCCGGTTCCCCAGGTCCCACGTTAGCCAGATGCACAAGGGGGCGCACGCGTCTGGAGTTCGTTTGCAGAGGCTGGAAGCCCTGGCGCGCCCATTCTCTCTCTCTCCCTCTATCTGTCTTTCTCTCTGTGTCTGTCGCTCTCAAATAAATAAATAAATGAAATTAAAAAAAAATTAAACTGCAGCTAAGCAATGAAGTATAGCAAGGAAGCCCCGTCATCCTCCTGCTTAAGTGCAGCAGTGTTCAAAGTGAGCATTCCTGGTGTGTCAGGTACTGGCAGAGAATGTTTCTGAAGGGCTGCAATTGAGGAAATAGAGGGAAGTATGTTAGGTGAGGGGGTCAAAGTTGAAAAATAAGGGGGGCATGTTAGGTGGGTGAAGAAATTGAATTCATGAGATGACTTAGTGTAAGAAGAGAGACAGCTTGCCCTTTCTTGAACCTGCTCAGCAAATATGCAGGTAAGACTGCAAAAGCTACGATCTGTGTGGAGCTGTCAAAAGAAGACCAAGGGGAAAAGACAGGCACTGCAAATTACAGACTTAAAACCTGCTATTGGTCCCAAAGTGTTGTTCATATGATATGTGAGCACTTATAAACACTTACAGTGTTTATATAGAGCAAGTCATAGACTTTGTAAACCTGGGAAATTTACCCTGCAGTATTTAAATAGAGCACAGCACAGAAGAACTTAATGCCCAGAGAGGCTCACCCAAATCAGATAGGTTGTAGAACCTTGCTCTACCATTGAGAAGTGGTGGAAAGATGGCCGCATTAGTTACCTTTCTCATTACTGTGGGAAAATGAAACCTGACATAAGCAGCTTAGGCAGGAAGGATTTATTTTTGTCTCACAGGTGAGTTTATAGTCCATTATCGCAGGGAAGGCATGGTGGCAGAAGCATGAAGCAGCCAGTCACATTGCATCCTCAGTCAAGAAGCAGAGAGGAATGAATGCTAATGCTTGGCTTGATTTCTCCTTCTTCTTGTCTGCATGCATATGCTTGTGTGCTGTGTTCGTTCTTCTGCAGTGTGTTTATATATGTATGGGAGCAAGTGTGTGCAGGACATAGTTTGCTGTTAGGTGTCTTCCTCAATCACTCCCCACTTTATTTATTGAGGTAATATTTCTCATTTGAACCCAGAGCACTATGCTATACCTAGTCTATCTAGCCAGTTTGTCCCATAGATCCCCTAACTATGCCTCTCAAGAACTGGGATTACATGCAGACTCCTACCCCCAGCCAAAATTGACTAGGATGTTGGAGACTTGAACTCAGGTCCTCAGGCTTGGGCAGCAAACTATCCACTGAACCATTTCCTTTAACCCCTTGTTTTCTCTTTTTTATTTGGATTAGAAATTCATCCCATGAAAAAGGTACTACCCAGACTCAGGATGGCTCATCTCATTTCAATTAACCTAATCTAGAAAATCCCTCACAACTGAGATTAGTTTCCATGGTAATTCTAAATTCTGTCATATTAACAATTGATATTAGCTATCACAGTAGGTTCACTTGGCCATTGAAAGGGAGCCCAGTCATTAAGAATAGTACATTTCCAGCTGGAGAGATGGCTTAGTGGTTAAGCACTTGCCTGTGAAGCCTGAGGACCCTGGTTTGAGGCTCGATTCTCCAAGACCCACATTAGCCAGATGCACAAGGGGGCACACGTGTCTGGAGTTCAGTTTGTAGTGGCTGGAGGCCCTGGCATGCCCATTCTCTCTCTCTTTTATTTTATTTTATTTTTTTCTTTTTTTATTTGTTAGTTTTCAGCAAATACAGGCATTTTGGTACCATTGTTTAGGTTCATCCATGACCTACCCCCTCCCAATGGCCCCTCCTTGTTGATGTAAATGGGTCGTGCATTGTGGAGTTAGCCCACAGTTCTTGGTATGATGTCTCTGCATATCATGACCCAACATGTGACTCTGACATTCTTTCCGCCCCCTCTTCCGCAAAATTTCCCTGAGCCATGTTGGGTACATTTTTGGTCTGCTTCAGTGATGAGGTGTTGGGGGCCTCTGAGGCTGTGGCTCTCTGGATGGTAGGAGTTGATTTTTCTTTGTGTTGTTCTTCTTTCCCTTTGTGCTGATATCCGGTTCATCAGGAAAAGAGCACCCTTGTTTGTTTCACCAATTTTCCTTAGTTTCAGTCGGGCCTTTTTTGAGGTATGATGGGGCAGCTCTCTCCTTAGGATCTGCATCTATCTGAAAAAGAGAAGCAGATTCTCCAACAGAGAGTAAGTTAGCACCCGGAAAATTGATATAACACTTACTTTTTTAATAGAGAGTTTAATAGGTGTAGGCCCTCTTGTATCCCATGATTGATGGTAGCTTGATATTGGAGAGTGGGCTTATGTTTGGATATGGTTCTGACTTGTTTCCCAGCTCCAGCTATGGGTTCCGTACCACTGAGGGGATCAGTTAGCCAAATCAAGAGCAGTTGGTTCCCCACCATGGCTGTGCACCACTATTGCACTTGTGTGGGCATCACAACAGGTTATTTGTTGCTAAGTAGGTTAGACCATTGGTCATTTCCCCCAGTCGTCCATGTAGCACCTTCTGGCCCTAGACACGCTGACTGTCTGGGGACTGACTCTCTCCTGGCTTCCAGCCATGCCATTCCATTTAACGTGTCACTTGCGTATGGAGTCTTCAGCAACAGGGTCTTACCACTAGCCTTTGGTGGGTCATCAAGTACTCTGACAGAAGTCTGTCATTCTTTTAGGAAACCTTGTAGGTTTCTCTGATCAAAAGCTCATTGTGGATGATAGCCCCATGCTGGTAGTGGGGGTTACAGGTCAGTGCCCACTAAGAAAATGAGGAAAAAGATAACTAATATACAAGAGTTAGAGAGGATAGAGAGAGGGGGGAGAGGGAGAGGGAGGGAGGGAAAATGTAGAAGATTTAAGTTAGACTTGATCCTACCCTCTCCAGTGTCTTATGGTTCAGATGTTTCCTGTAAGGGTCTAGTGAAGGTTCAGCTATTTGGTCTGCCTTTTAGGAAGTAGAATTTTATGGTACCATTGCTGTTTAGGTCCATTCTCTCTCTCTATCTGCCTCTTTCTCTCTCTCTCTGTCACTCTCAAATAGGTAAAAATAAACAAAAAAAAATTATAAAAAGAAGACTAGTACATTTCTTGGGGATGATTTATTTAGTTGGTACCTGGCATTGTAGAAGGTGATTTTTATATTCAAAATCACAGGGCTGGCTGAACTGAAGATTTTGTGATTCAGTTGTTATTCCCTTTCTCGGGAAATGATCCATCATATTCTTTTCAGCCTGAAAGCCTTCCAATTTCACTTTGATCGTATCCTTTCCCAAGTACTCCCTAATCATGCTTATCAAGCACAGCTCACAGCTGTGCAGACTGGTGGAAGTCTAGGGTGACCTTTCCAAACCTGAACAGAGTAGGAAGCATGTCTGTGTTTCTATTATGGCTGCATAGATTACATTAGAAGGTTGCTTCTTGAGATTAGCTGTCAATTTTGCATCAGAACATCACTTCATTGATGAATCCACATTGTGGGTGGATGCTGTAGCCAGATTTGGCAGTTGAAGACACAGATTCAGGGACCAACTGCCCATGGTTGAGCTAATACTATCTTGAGATATACCTGTGGTCATGGAAAATTGTTCTTTGTACAACCCTTGCCTTACCTATAAGGCATGTGGATAACCATGTTATGCATCTTAAAAGTGTTTCTACAAAGCCTTCACTAGCCAATGCATAGAGGGTGAGTAGAACAGAGCTGTGCCTAGAACAAATGATCAAGCAAAGTTAACTGCCACCTTTCAAAAAAGTTTGTGTGTGTGTGTGTGTATAACTGCCACATTTTAAGTGTGTGTGTGTGTGTGTTACAGTGGATTGAACCCAGGGCCTCACCAACACTGGGAAAGTGCTATTAGTATTGAGTTGCACCTCCAACACCTCCAACCAACTCCTTTTTACCTTCTTATTTATTTTTATTTTTATTTATTTATTTGAGAGCAATGGAGAGAGAAAGAGGTAGAGAAACAGAGAGAATGGGTGCACCAGGGTCTCCAGCCACTGCAAATGAACTCCAGATGCGTGCACCCCTTTGTGCATCTGGCTAATGTAGGTCCTGGGGAATCAAGCCTCGAACCAGGGTCTTTAGGCTTCACAGGCAAGCACTTAACCACTAAGCCATCTCTCCTGCCCCTAACTTTTTTATTTTGAGGTAGGTTTCTTCCTAAGTTACCCAGGCTTGCCTTTAACTTACTCTGTACCCCGGGCAGGCCTTCATCTTGCAATCATCTTGCATCAGCCTTCTGAGTAACTGAGTAACTTTTCTTTCAAATGAATTTGATGTTGAAAGCCCAACCTTGTTAACCCAGACCTTTTAGAAATACTAATTTCATTAAAAGCTGAGAACCACTATTTGATATCATGAGTTCATGGAATTCTCTAGCATTGGTCATGAGGTTCTTTGACAGATCTCATTCTGCCATCTTTGTTTTAGCCAAGGTCTGTGTCTCCATTTCTATGCAGCACTGTGACCTATCCTGTCATGTCGTGTGATGCCATGCTGTGGTATCACCCACGACATTATTTTATTTCTGACATTAAAATGGCTTTGTTAACACTTACTGGCCGACTGCTCCATGCCTCATGAGGACACTGTTATTTCCTGGTCAGGTATAGTATACAGGTATTGTATGCAGCTCCTTGCAGAACACTTGATTCTGTTGCTTCTGACAGTTATTACCAAGTTACAGGCACAGGCTATACATGTCGGTATGATCTAATTGTTCATCAGTTCTGATTCTACCCACTTCTTCATTTCTAACCAGAGGCAGCAGCACCTGCCCCTGTAACACCAGAGAAGTGTTTGAACATCAGATTAAGATCTTAACCATAAAGGTATTTTAGAAATTATGACAAGCCCTGCCCATAAGTTATTTAAAAATAATTGTAGCCAGGAGCTAGCTTCATGGTTTATATAGTACAGCTATAGTCATGAGCTAGCTTCATATCTTAACATACATAGAGAATGACTTCCCAGCTTTGCTGTTCAGCCATAGTTGTACAACTTGAGAGAATGAAAATTACCTCAGCATCCAGTTAAACAAAATGAAACTTAGTTTGCAATTTATATTATACATTATATTGTTATGATTATGAGCATCCTGCATGTATAAAGACATTTAATGGTAGCTACTTGAAATAGAAAAATGAATGATGTTAGATTTATTTTCACAGCGGGTTTTTAATGTGTTTTATTTGGGGATATTGCTTTTATGTGTGCTGATTGTTGGTTAACTGTGGTAAGTGATTTGCTAATAACTTGCCCCAGAAGTTAAAGAATGGTGATAAACACCAGTAGAACAATTAAGATTGGTGAATATGAAAAGAAAAATTGAGCTCAAGAGTGTTCCTTAGGATTAATGTAACTACATATTGGAATGAAAGAATAATTACTCCTTTTAAAAATACTCATAAGACATTTATTTGAGCATCAGGTATCATTACAAGCTCAGAGACTACAGAGTAGTCTTTCCTTTAGAGTGTATGCATCTGATGGTTTTGGAGGAATGGAGTAGAGGTGCTCAGTATACATGCACATTCAAATGTATATCTAATGTAATACAGTATCAGGTAGTGACAAATGTTGTGAAAATGAAAAAGGAACAGTAATTATATTTTTTCTTCTTCTTTGTTCTTTATTGTGATAAAATACATTGAGCATATATTTACCACCAGTTCTGGGTGCAACTTTAGTATTGTTGAGTACATTAATCTCTAAAACTGTTTTATCTTCCCAAAGGGAAACTCTGCCTTGGTTAAAATGAATTCCATATTGCCCCTCAGCAGTCTCTGGCAACCACCTCTCTCCCTTAATATGCTCATGCAAGTGGAATCCTAAAAGATTTATTCTTTCTTGAATAAATATTCCAATTAGCACAGAGCCCAGGTCCATCCAGGTTATATCATGTACGATTACATCATTTCATTCAATTCCCCTGATGAAAAACAAGGAAAAGCTGCACTTAAAAGTGGCCCTTAAGATTCATACAAGTGCATGTATTTGGATAAAGAGTAATTTCCCTTCTTAAAATCTACTAAGTATCCCACTTGTAATTTTCATGGAATTCTTTAGAATTATTCTGACATGTTAAGGACTTATTTGGCTTTCAGTGAAATTAATATTTCTTGGTTTAAAGGTACACCTTCATGACTTAGACAGATTTCAAGTAATAGAGCATGCATGGCTGTGTTCATAAGGAGTAGAAACATAAGCAAGTATCCTTGAAGTACTTTGTTGGCGTGTGAGATGCCCTGACAGCCTGTGTCTTGTTTTTATAGAGAATGAACTGTAGGAAGTGTTTTATAACCTTCTATTATGTAGGTACAGTTTTATGTCTATGTTCAAAGGCATGTATTTGTTGTTTATGGACCTCATTAGAGCCTCATGCATATTTGCAAAAAAAAAAAGGTGGGATATGCATTATGTTAAAATTCATTTCTTTGGTGACATGCAGTGACTTGCAACTTAATATACTGTTCTCTATGAAAAAAAATATCAGGTCTTCTTTTCTCTATTGGGAATTCTTTTCCTGGATATATACTTTGCTCTGTGGAAGGCTGAGTACACCAACATACTATGGTTGACAACTTTGTTTCTCACTGGATTTTCATGAAATAGGTGTTGTTTTTTTTTTTTTTTTTGCTTGAATTAAATATACTTGTATAACTATTATGTGTCGTTTACATTACTTTTCATGAGGGTTTCACATAAATGAGGATAGTTTCATTCAGTGTAAGAGCTAGCATTCCAACAGTGGGAATAATTTTGTGCTAATGACAAATTTAAAGAATCACTATTTCTCTTAGAGTCTCTCTGAGTCCATACAAGGCATGCTCTGGCATACCAGATCCAATCTAAATATTGTAAGATTTGGGTTATATTGATTTTGAAATATTAATTTCCTTTCTGTGATACTAGTGTGACTCATTTTAAATATACCCAAATAAAATTTGTATAGCAGAAGTGAATAGTGATACAGTTCTTGGCAAGAGAATAGTACATGAAGCTCACACTGTATCTTGCAGCATTCATCTGCAGGCTGCCTCTGTGCTAGCTTTTGCTTATTATCCTTCGTCACTTCTTAGGGGATAAAAAATATATATACCATTGTTGGTATGGATTTGATCTGCAGTTAAGAGCCTGTCAAAGTCACATTAGTTCTCCTACATCAAGGATAGCTGGATTCATGTTTGTGTCCACAGTGGTCACTGCCATTACAGTGTGTGTTTGGACCTGCACTCCTGACTTGGGGACGATGGAGAAAGAGGGAGCTGATTTCAATATGGCTGTTATTCCAGACTGATAAAGGCCAATGACCTAATAGAACAGAACATAATTTATTTTTAATTTAAGTTTATTTACAAGAGAAAAAAATAAATCTGTTCTAATTCTAAAACAGCTCTGCCAAAGGGCAATATGCTTTTAATGCATTTCTAACACATTAAACCATTAAGAACCTTTTAAAATGTTGAACATTAGAAGGACATTAGAAGGAACATCCCCATTAGACTGCAAAGGTAAACTCTTTTACTTTGGAGTGCATGGCACTATGTATGTAAGACAGAACTGTATTAGTAATATGGCATCTTTTTCATTATAATCTACCTTTCTTACAGCTGTTCATTCCCCAGAGTTATATAACTAACACTTCAGGCTCCAACACTGCTGCTTGCAGTGATTGGGCCCTTTCCCTAAGCCTGAGCCCTGAGGCAAAGGCAGAGCAGGAATAGAATAGAACTACTTCAACAAGTCTGTAGGTTGAATGTGACATGCTCCCCATAGCATCATGTATTTGTGACTAAGCCTTATATCCAATCCATAGATGGTGACAACAAACTGGGAGATGGAGTCTTCCTGAGAAGGTGTGTCACTGGGGATGGACCTTAATGTTTATTAACCCATCTCCAAGCCCGATACTTAGACTACTTCCATCAAGATATTTAATAGCTTGTGGCATGACTTCCCCACTGTGGTGGTTTGATTCAGGTGTTCCCATAAACTTAGATGTTCTGGATGTCAGGTTCCCCAGCTGACAGCAGTTGGAAATTAAATCCTCCTGGACGTGGTGTATTATTGGAGGCAGGCTTATGAGTGTTATAGCCAGTTTCCTCATGTCAGTATTTGACACACTCTCCTATTGCTAAGATCCACCTTATGATAGCCAGGTGGTGATGTCCACTCTCTGCTCATGTCATCATTTTCCTTCCCATTGTGGAACTTCCCCTCAAGCCTATAGGCCAAAATAAACCTCTTTTTCCCACAAGCTTCTCTTAGTCAGGTGGTTTCTACTGCAATGAGAACCTGACTGCAATAGTAAAGTGGTACCAGGAGTGGGGTTGCAGCGCTGTAAGTACAGCTTGATGGAATATTCTGGTTAGAGTTGAGAGACCTGAATGCAATAAGAACTATGGACTGTGAGGTTTGGCTTATAAGGGTGAGAAAGAGCTTTGCCTGGACTGGGCCAGAAGCAGTTTGTGTAAGAGGCTTGCTGTTGGAGCCATGTCCTGAGAACTTGTGCAGGGTGGTTTTTCATAGAAATGAACTGGTGTGAGCAGAGGGATATGGCACAGAAAAATAAAATGAAATCTTTAGGCCTAAATTGTTTCCCATTCACCTGCAAACTGAGAGATTACAACCTTTTTGATTGGGCTATCTGACCTGCACTGGGCCAACAGGAAGAATGTAGACTCTTTTGGAGGGGCCTGAGTACTCAACGAGTGTCTAGTTCTTCAAAGTCTGCTTTATTCCCACCCCACCCCCACCCCCGCCCCCAGACTAACAAATAGGCCCCCTACCTGGTATTGTAGAGTATAAGAAATGCTGGAAAGAGGTTCATTGAGTTTGAAACATGGTCTTGTGTTTTCCATGAGCAGTGTGAAGCAGGTTTTCTGGTTGCCTGCATAGAGACCCCATGGGGCCATAAGGATGAACCGTGGATTGTAGTGGAGATGCCAGGACCATGAGATGGCTGCTAAGTAGCTGCCAGCCCTGATGAAGTTATCCATGACTGTGAATATGATAGCTGGAGCGGCAGAATTGAAAGTTCAGAGACTTGTTGCTGGTTAGAGTTATCAGACTGGGAGTTTTGTCACTAACTAGAGTTGTTGGACTTGGAGCTACAGAGTTTGGTATTTCCCCTGTTTAAATCATGTATTGCTTGAATATTTATTTGCTATGCCCAGTGCAATCTTTTGCAGTGTGAATAATTATAATGTGCCATTATGGGTTGTGGGGGAATTTTTTTTGGTATTATGGCTCTGTTAAAAGATCTTGGACTATGGGGATGTATGAACATCATTGGGATTGATAAACACTATAGGGACTTTTGAAGTTAGTCTAAATGCATTGTATTTTACAATATGTATGGATATCAGTTATGGGGCCAGGGGTGGAATGTGGTGGTTTGATTCAGGTGTCCCCATAAACTAAGGTGTTCTGGATGTTAGGTTCCCCAGCTGATGGCAATTGGAAATTAAAGCCTCCTGGAGGTGGTGTATTGTTGGGGGCATGATTGTGGGTGTTATAGCCAGTTTCTCCATGCCAGTGTTTGGCACACTCTCCTGTTGTTATGGTCCACCTTATGTTAGCCAGGGGTGATGTTCACCCTCTGCTCACATTGTTGTTTTCCCCTGCCATCGTGGAGCTTCCCCTTGAGCCTGTAAGCCAAAATAAACCTTTTTCCCACAAGCTGCTCTTGCTAAGGTGATTTCTACCAGCAATATGAAACTGACTGCAATACCCACTATAATGAAACTTCTTTAATCTGTAAGCCTGAAATCATAGATGCTCTTGAGTGTGTGCTTTATCCTAGCACCAAGAAGGGAAGCATTAAAGTAGGTGTGATTTCAAAGTTTATTTTGTAAATGTGGAAAGATGGGGTGGGATGTTCTTGAAGTTATTACCCAGTAACTCTTGACATACTGTGGTCATTCTCTGTATGGGGCCATGCAGACCTATTGCCTATAGAAAATGAGGGTATTTCTTATCTTCCTGTATGGTCTTTGAAATCTGGGACAGTAACTTCCTGAATAAACTATGGGTTTAGATAAAATTAAGAGAAACTGGATTTGCCTTGTTGTTTCTGTGGTGGGTCGTCTGACACAGAAGAAATGTCACAGAACCCTTTCAGTTAGGGACTTGGCTAGACTTCTTGGTATGGTATTTAGATTTCTTCAGCCTCTGGTGGAAACACCATTGCATTGGTCCTTAATTGAGTACTAATTTCAGTGTGTTGAATGTGGCTCTAAGATTATGTTTGAGAATCCTTCAGTGTTCTTCAGAAGTATCATTTAGAAAAAAAGAAGACATCTAGTATCCATAAGCTTTCTGCTATTGTTACAGTATACCTTAGGTTACTTATAAGGAGGAAATATTGATACTGGCTCATTGTTTCTGAAGATTCAGGCCATGTGTAGTTGGCTTATTGTCTTGTGGCCACAGGCAGCCTAGTCCATTTTGATGGGGCATATAGCAAGTGTATAACTCATGATAGGTTTGGACCTCACTGTAGATGCATGAGTTCCAGGAGTTGAGAAGGAAAGAGAAGGAGAAAGATGACGGTCTGTGTTCCCAGTATTGCTTTTAAGTGCACACCCTCGGGTATCTGATTTTCTTCCACTAGGTCTTACTTGTCCAATGTCCACTCCCTCTCAGTACTGCCATGGGATAGGCGCTAACCTTTAACATATCGTCCTTCAGCTAGTTTTGATCTAAATTATATTGATCTTCTCTACACCATTTCTAAAAAGTTTCTGAGCCATCTAAATCATTCCTAAAATGTCTGATAGATTTAGCAAGAAAAATGATTAATGTTTTGATTAGAACCAATAGGGTTATAGTTTTTTTCTCTTTGTTGATACCCTGGGCTCCACCACATAGTTGATACTTATTGCTTACTTTTGAATTTTGATTTTTTTTTATAGCAGAACATCATTGACCAATTTGAATGATCACAGATGCTTTAATTTTGTCATTGTCTTTGTGAACCTCCAGAGAGGACTCTGTTCCACTTGGGAACTTGCTTTCACTTTACCCTTCTGATTAGGATTGAATGCTTGTTTTGACATTAACCACTAAAAGTCCCCAACAAATTACTCTTTCTTCCCAAGCCCATTTCCTAATGCTTCTGCTCAATGTAGTATTAACAACAGCACCTTATTCCTCACAGTGCTTGTGGAACTGTACTTGTTAATGCGGGATTCAGGCTGGCAGAGAACCTGGTAACCTAGTGCTTTCAGATTCCTAGGCAGACCTGCTATCAAACTCTTAAAAATTCAAAAATTAATATCTGTTATAAAGGGTACATACTGTTCTGGTAAAACCTTGTAGTAAGAATTTTAAGGGCTGGGTTTCATATGACAGTCATATATCATTTTTCTGTTTCTTTATGATACGTATCTAATACATATATATCTTTAAGAAACAACCAGGAAATGATCGCATGCTCCTGTGAACCTGGGGGAACACTTTATTTTTGTTCTTTCAGTTGATATAAGACTGTAAAACAGCTTAGTGACCCCAGGTCACTAAAGGCTAGTAAAGGAAGTAGGAACATGTGTGACTGGTTTAGCCATGTGTGAAATGTTGCTGTTCAGTGGTAGTGGACATAATATAGTTATCCATGGACATTGTGAATATTTTCAGCACTGTTAACCTTTGGAAGGGCACGGCCCAGTCTTTAATATGTCCAAAGTTTTCTGAAACATTTAAAGCTGAATAGTAACAGTTTGGTTAGAGCAGCAAGGCCAAGCTGACTTAAGAGACTGTCTTTTTTTGGTTATTCATGTGAAAACCTTTAGAAAAGCAGTCCTATTTGGTGGGACTAGAGACAGTCCTGATGCTTGAACGCTAAACTTTTGGACACCGAGTAAAATCTCTTCCCACTGAGGATTTATTCTGAGCCACCCTTGATTCAATTTAGAATAACCTAGGACATATGCCTGGGCATGTCTTTAAAGGCATTTCCTAAAAGGGTTAATAGAGGAAAGAAGATCCATTCTAAGTGTGGATGCCCCCATTCTGTGGGCTTGGGGCCCAGGCTAAATAATGGATAAAGGAAAAATACAGTTGAGCACCTGCATTCCTTGCTGTCTTCTGATCTTTCTAGATGTGAGCATGCAGCTTTACACTCCTGTAGCCACAGCTTAGCATCACTCCTGCTGTCATGCCTTTCCTGCCATGATGGACTGCACACTCATACCAAAAGCCAAAATCAATCTTTCCTTAAGTTATTTTTTGACAGGTATTTGGTCACAGAAATGAAAAAAGTAATTAATAGATATGTACCTTATACCCTTGAATAAGGATCAAAAGAAGCTTGTCTCAGGATAACTTTATGTCTTCAGACCATTTAGGAAAAGTTCACTCATGCTTTCCGTCCATCCCAGGTATCATGTGCTGTGCCTGGAATCTGTAGCACCACATGGCCAAAGCCAGTGTCACACATTGGAAACCAGATAGGTTTTGTTTTCTACATTCTGTCGTATATGCTTTTGTCCATTCTCCCTCAGCCAGATTCACTTCTCTTAACAAACCAGCCCCCAGGATATTTGTCCCCATTCACATTGAAATGAAATTTGCAGAAGCATATTCTGTGACATTTTGTCTTCCATTTGGATATGCCCACTTCTTCTGTAAATACGATGCTGTAAATTCGATGAAAGCTTGATTATATGTCAAAATTTTAGTTTATGAAGGTTAACCATGCTTCTTTGTTTGAGTAGCATTTTTATAAGTTAATTTAAGAAAAATATGGAATGAGTAATTACATTACCTACTAGAATAAATTGGAAGTGAATAGAAAGCTTTAAAATGAATAATGAATATTAATGAAATTAAAACTACAAATATGAGACAATTTATGAGGAAGCATGATTATATACTTATTATTAAAATAGGAAATAATAGAACTGTTTGATCAAAATTGATTGTCTTGCAGACATTTTATTGTCATAATAGAATGAGTTACACAAGAAATAAAAGTCTTCAGGCAATATATTTCTACTGACCAAATAGCAGTATTTCTTTGTTATAAATTTAGACAAGTGATTCTAGACACTTATTTATAGTTGCCACTGAAAATCCTTGCCAACATAATTTATCTTTACAATGGACATAAATGTGAAAACGTATTCCGGTTACACATTATATATTGGCATGTTACTATCCTTTATCTAAACTATATTTCTCCTAATTTGAATTGTGAATTTACTATAAAAAATGTTTCATTTGTTCATGGTTGAGTTTAATGAGTGTAGCCATGAATGTCATAAAAGAAAAAAATATGGACATGTATGGTACCAAAATAGTAAGAATACCTTTAGTCCCTTTCCTGGGAGAATGATCTGTGTGAGTTTTGTATTAGTCAGATTTTCATCACTATAACAAATTCCTCAAATAATTTACACAGAGAAGAGGTTGAGTTGCACTAATAGCTTTCAAGTTACCAGTGGATGCTCAGCTGAATGTGTTGCTTTGCGCCTATACAGCATGACAGGAGCTAGTGCTGCCAGCAGAATAGTTGACACACAGAATGGGTAAGAGGAAGAAAAGGAAGAGGAGGAGGGTGGGAAGAAAGAGAAAAGGAGGAGAACAAAGGAGAGGAGAAAGTAGTGGCAGCTTTGGTCTCTGTATTTGCTATGAAGACATTCCTCCACTGATCAGAGTTCCTCTGTCCTGCTTCTGAAAGTTCCCCTGCCTCTTGGAGAGATGAGCTGTAGAGGAAGCCTTTACCACATGGGGATGTATCAGATCCAAACTCAGGTAGATCTTTTTTTACATTTGTTTTCTGCCACATCACTATCTGTTCTTTTCTTAGTAAGTCTAACTAAATGGGACCTTGTTAAAAATATCACCTGCACCTCTCTCATTCTGTCATCACTCTGAACATCTCCTTAGTTCTGTAGTATAGTACAATTTACAAGATCTAATTCAATTTTAATCTACTTAACCTATTTTAACTAGTTCCACTTAACTTATTTGAACTGATTCTAACTTATGTTATTTGTTGTTCTGGAATGTGGACACCCTCTATATTCAAACTTTCCTCTCCTTATAGTAGGGTGCTTATTGTATATATTAAAAGAAATACTTCTATAAATACCTATAGACCTATCTTCTTATATTTTCATTTAGTAGTTTGCAGTTTAAATGTCAAATAGCTGAACCTACAGCATACACATTTAAGAGTTTAGTAAAAGCTAACTTACCTTCCAGATGGTTGTATCAAGTTATACTTTGCCAGAAAGGTGTGAGAATGATGATTTTCTGGCATGTTTTTGATTATGAACTTTTAAGCATTTTTATTAATCTATTGGTTGAAAATTAATGGCATGTTACATTTTAATTTGCATTTCCCATTTTCATTTGTGTCAGATTTTTTATATTTCCTCATCATTAAGTTGTCTAATTTTGTCTTTACTCTGCTTTTCTAATCTTTTCACCTTTTTTTTTTTTGTTTGTTTGTTTGTTTGTTTTTCAAGGTAGGGTCTCACTCTGGCTCAGGCTGACATGAAATATACTCTGTAGTCTCAGGGTGGGCTCGAACTCTCAGCGATCCTCCTACCTCTGCCTCCCAAGTACTGGGATTAAAGGCGTGTGCCACCACGCCCAGCTTAATCTTTTCACCTTTTAACTCATGCATATGTAGTATAGGGTTCTCAGCTATTTGTCTGATCGCTAAACATTTTCCTCATGCCACATTTGGGGTGACTTTACTTATGGTTTATTTTGTTATTATAGATGTTGTCATACTTTATCTAGCCCAATGTATTAGTTATGTCATCTAGGGCTGTTCCAGTATACTACTATATGATAGAATTACCATGGAAATCTAATTCATCCAAATAGATATTAATTTATTCCAGGAAAGTATCTATATATGCAGTTATATTAGCTAATTAAAACATTGTATGATTTTTTTCCTTAATTACTTATTACTTTCAAGCCTTATTTTAGAGGGTATTTTCTATATTTTCATTTCATATTTTAGTTAATTTTATACTTAGTATGTAATCAACAAAATTTTGGTTTAAAAGAACTGAAGAGAAAGGACTATAGAGCTGAGCAATTTTCTAGGGAAGGTTTCATTTCTTTTTAATGATGCTCAAATAAAATTGTACTTTCTTACCTTTGAAAGTTATGTGATAAGAACCCACTCAGTAAGCCAGCTACCATACTCACCCCTGTGGACACAGAGGAGATGTCATAACTGGATTTAAATACCTTCTGTTTTAGTTACTTTTCTGCTCTCTGTAACAGAATACTTCACAGAAACAGCTTAAGGAAATAAAACTTTATTTTGGCTCATGGTTTCAGGAAGCCTCCAATGAAATCATGGAGAAATCAACAGAAATTCATTTCCAAAATGAAAACACAACAACCAGTGAGACCCTGATTTAAAGAAAAAAATCACTAAACTTGAAGTAAACTATCAAAGATCTAAAATCGTATCAATGAAATTGAGCAGAATCATCTCCTAGAGTGTTCAGCCTTTGACAATAGGTTTAACTTGATTGAAGAAAACATTAGAACCCTCCAAAGAAATATGAATAAATGAAGTTAAGCCAAGAAATGGAAGACTTCAACAACCAGTTGATTAAGCTTAATGAAGACTTGATCAAATGCAAGAATGAACTCCAGAAAGCATCAAGAAAATCCGAACTCAAATTGAAATTGTACCTCAAAAAAGAGATGGACATGATACAAAATAACACAATAGAAAACAAAGCTCAAATAGAAATTATAAAAACCTCTCTAGAACCACTCACTAACTCATGTGGAAGACAGAACCTATGAACTGAAAGGTAAAAACAGAAAAAAATTTATCAGGATGCCAAAAACGTTGCTGAATGCAAAAAGTCAAGTGAATAGAATATGAGGGAACTGTGGGAAACCCTAAAATAACCAAATATCCTGGTCATGTGTATACCAGGAGGAAAAGATCAAGACTAGAGGCATAGAGAACATGCTCAACAAAATTATTAAAGAAAATTTTTTGAATCTTGCATATAAAGAGGCCCATCCAGACACAAGAAGCCCACAGAACAACAAACAGGCAGGAACAAAGAAGAAACTCTCCAAGACACATCATAGTTAAAACTTTTAACAATGAAAATAAAGAGAGAGTATTAAAAGAAACAAGAAGAAGCAATTCACAATATACAAAGGCAATCCCATCAGAATTATATCATATTTCTCCATGGAAACCCTGAAATTCAGAGGTCCTGGAGTGGACCACTTCAAAATCTGAAAAAAATATGGCTTCCAACACAAATTACTTTATCCAGTGAAAGTATTCCTCATAATAGATGATGAAAGAAAAACTTTCCATGAAAAAATCAAATCTCTATGATTATATGAACATAAAGCCAAACCTACAGAGAATACTTCAGGGAATACTCCACACAGAACAGTCAAACAACAATTCTCAAGAACCAATAAGAAGAAGATCAAAATAACCAAAATAGACCAGGATCAAAACAGTCCATAACACAAGAAAGCACTAAACCCCATAAAACACCTCATCATGACAGGGATATTCAAGCCTTACAGTAATAGCTATAAATATTGATGGTGTTAACTCACTCATCAGAAGACACAGGTTATCAGGATGGATCAAAAAACTAGAACCTTCTATCTGCTGCTTCAAGAAACCCATCTCACCACTAAAGCTAGACACCTCCTCAGGGTGAAAGGTTGGAAAATGATATTCCAAGAAAATGGAAATAAAAACAATTGGTTGTTGCTAAATTAAAATCTGATAAAAATAAACTTCAAAAGTAATCAAAAAGGACAAAGAGTGTCATTTCTTATTCATCACCGGAATGATCCAACATGAGCACATCACAATCATAAATATATATGCACCAAAAACAGGTGTACCATAGTTTATAAAACCATAAAAATCTACTCAACAATAAAACAGAAATAAACACCAACACCATCATAGTTGGAAATTTCAATACTGCACTATCATCAACAGACAGATTATCCAAGCAGAAAATCAACAGGGAAATAATGGAGCTCAACAACATCATACAAAATATGTCCATATTTAGTAATAAAAGAAAAAGCAACAGGGAAACATGGTTTGGTTTGTTCATATCTATTTGGGGTGAGCACAAAGGAATATTTCCCCAAATATGAAATAAAATTTTTCAGCCCATTAAAGACCAGTATTAACTGTAATATTTTAATATTTTTATTCTCAAGCATTAATGTTTGTGACAGTATAGGATTAAGGAAAGCCAGCTCAGGACATTGTTAACTAACTCCTAAGTGATCTTGATGTTGCTAGTTAAAAGTTCAGTTGCAGTATTAAACTCATGCTTGATTATACTTGATTCCTGCCCTGACATTGTACAAAAGGAGAAGTAATAATTGCACCTATAGTTTCCAGGGATGGCAGGATAGGGAGAGATGGGAAGGGAAACACAGAGGATGCCATGAAACTGGAATGGTAGATACATGACACTATACATTTGTAACAACTCATGGGATGTATCACAGAATCCCTACTCTAAACCAGGGGCTTTGGGTGATAATAATGTGTCAATGTAGGTTCCTCACCTGAAGCAAATAAATAGGTATGGTGAGAGATGCTGGTAATAGAGGAAGCTATGGGGAAGGGGAGGTGTAGCGGGCATGCCTTTTGCTCTAGTTTGCTGTGAACCTAATGCATCTGTTCTAACAAACAGAATCTATGAAAAAATGAGAGATGATTCATGAGCAGAAGAGGAAAGAAAGCTACTGACAGAGTCCAGTGTACAAGTGAGATAAATTAAATGCAGTATTTAAAGCCAGAAGACTACTGAGAAAATGATCAGATTTATTTCTGATCTTAAATGAATGTGCTTAGTTTATTCATTAATGTGTATGAATCAGAATTGAGATCTTTTGGGAAGAACCTTACTTTTCATCTAATTTAAATATCTTGGTTTTAGTAGAAAAAATAGAATCTGTGAGAGATCAATTAATTATAGGCCCATTCTTTTAACAAGTATGCTGTATTTATCTATATATTTGAGAGAAAGAGATATGAGCATGTCATGATGTTAGGGCCTTCTGCCACTGCAAATAAACTCCAAATACTGTTACTTTGTGCATCTGGCTTTACATGGATATTGGTAAACCAAATCCAGGCCATAAGACTTTTTAAGAAACTGCCTTTAACTGCTGAGCCATCTGTCCAGGCCTTATTCTTTTTTCTTTCTTTTTTTTCTGATACAGGGTCTCATGTATCACATGGAGTCTTCAAATTTGTTATATAGCTGAGTATAATCTTGAACTTCTAATCTTCATGCCTAGTGCTGAGATTATAGGTATATACCTCCATGCTCCTTTTATGCATAGCTCGGAATCAAACTCAGGGCTTTGTGCATAGTAAGCAACAACTTTACCAACTTTACCCAGCCCAGAATCCCATTCTTCAGATTCAGTATGGATTTGAGCTTGAGTCTAGCTATAGTGAAGACAAGATGTTACCTGAAGTGCTAGGATGCAGTTCTCTGTGGGTCTCACACACTTGGACACATCTTACAAGCAGAGCCACGGAAAACCTTTATATGAGATGGTATTTTTAAAGGTATTTGTGTGGCAAATAGCCTTAGGAAGTAAATATAGGATCTCCCTCCAAGCATAGGACAAGCTTTCGCACTATCTAATATAGGAACGATATTGTCTCCCTTTGGGAAAAGGCAGGCAAGTTTGCCTTCTTCTATAATAAATCATTTTGATTCCTTAAACTCTGGGCCTTTCTGCTGTGATACAATTCAGCTTCACACACATTATCCACTTGGACACCTCAGTGACAACTCTGTGGGCCTTTGGGGATCTGAGTATACCACAAGAACAGGAAGCTCACAACTCCTTGCTGAATAGTCAGGAAGGAAACCTCTGGCCCAGGAACCTGTCTTTATACTATCATATATGAAAATGTCAGGCTCACTTATTTGCTTGAATGGTGGTTAAAACTTCAGTCCCTTCCCAGTTCCTGGTAACATACACTTGAAAAGAAAACAAAATGAGTTTGTCTATTTATTTGGTACATATGTAGCCCAGGCTGGTCATTGAACTCACAGTCCTTCTGCCTCAGTCTCTCAAATGTTAGATGACAGCCACATACCACCATGCCTGTAACATTTAGATCTTTATAACTTTGTCTGACTCATACATCTCAGTGCCTGGTAAATGAGAGACTAGAGTACCAAATAAGGTAATTTGCTCAATTGTACAGTGAGTAGTGAGTCTCTTTTCATGGAGACATCTCACCTTGTGACTATCTGAGTGGTTTGCTTTCTGCATCATTGAAAGGAAAGCCTTCAGCCCTGACTTAGAGCTGATTCAGGAACAGGATAGGACAATAAGAATCTCAGGTGTCAAGTCAGACTGGATAAAATGCACATATATTAAGTGGGACAGTTAGTTGTACTGAATGTATGGCTGTAACCAGAGAGGGTTTTTTTAACATGTTGAGATACTTACCTGTCAGGGCAATTCCTCTGTGTCTACCAGGAGCTCACTGCATTTAAGATTAGTTGGCCTTTTCCACCATTTTTCTTTTGTTTGCTTTTGCAACCATTCTGTGAGGATGCACAATTTATTTAAAATTTAAAAATTGCAGGTCCTGTTTGGGGTCAGAGTCTCTCCACTGATTTGGAGCATGTGGGACCCCAGTGATTCTTGGTCTCTGCTACTGTGTGGGACTAGGGGTCAGGCATACATGCCCATTCCCAGCTATTTACATAGGATCTGGAAATTGAAACTCATGCTTAGGCAGGAACATATTTAACCACTGAGCCAGGTAATACTCTTTTTCAGCATGTTAATATATATTTTTGTTTTTAGAAAGCATTTTCATATAACTGTGAAATTGTTACTCATTCTTTACTTCTCAGCATTATACCCAAGTTTATGCCATAGCAATTAATCTCAGTTTTAATTATTTAAACTTTTATATCATAGTATTATGATCGAGGTATTTGTGTTATGAAGACATGGGACAGAGTAGTCTTTCATATACCTTTCAATATAGTTTCAAGATATCTTTTTGAAAACATCTTTCCTTGCTTAGAATTGCCTATAGCAATGTTGGATAAACAATGTTTCACCCTGGAAGCTAACCAAACATGGCTATGGGCCCTACACCTGTGTTTCCACTGAGCCATGGGCCTTGGCAAAATAAATTGAGAGTGGCCTGGCTGACCTTATCTTTGCAAACTAGGTCTTTAATTTCACTTTTGGCTGTGTTGAATCTGTGTGGTCCAAGTGTCTTAAAGTGAAAGTGAGGGGAGAGATGATTCCTGCCGAGGAACTGCATCTAGCCTAGAAGAGAAATCACTGCCCACTTTGGTCTGACCCTGTCAGAGAAATATAGGCAGATGTTCCATTCTAGGAGAAAATTCTTGAGTTTCCAGGAAGACTTCTAATCAGTTATATGTATTACTGTGTATGTTACTCAGCATTCTCTAGAGGCATAGAACTGGTAGAATAAATACATACTATAAAGAGTATTTATTGGTTTAGCTCACAGGTTGTGATATGGGCAGTCCAACAATAGCTGTCTGAAGGATGGAGAAACTGAGAACCCAGTCATTGCTCAGTCCATGATACAGAATGTCTTAACAGTCCCAATCTGTCACTGATGGTTTGGGGGATTCTTGAAGAGCCACTGATGTTTAGTCTACCTTGGAAAGCTGTTGAAACAAGTTCCAATGTCCACAACGGATAGCTGAAATAGGGTAGATCCACACGAGTGAGTAGCAAGAGCCACCATGCAAAAATTCCTGAGTTTTCTAGGAGGTTCTTTATATATAGTCCAGCACCAGAGGGGCTACCAACTCTGGGGGAAGGACTTCCTCCCTTCTACAATCCTTCCTGGAAAGATGCTTGCAGAACTTCCCAAGATGCATGTCTCTTACTTATATTGCTAATCTTATCAAGTTGACCACAGAAATTAACCATCATTCTTTGTATAAGGAATTACTGGAGATTTGTGCTACAGAAATTCTAGTAGTTGGGAATTTATAATTCTGCCTGTTAAACTCTTCCATCAGATACCTTTGGAAATCTTACCAATGGCTTTAGAAAAGATTTAGACTGATTCTGAAACTCTGGTATTTCTGTCAAGAAAAGTGGCTAATATATTACATAAAATATTTATGGTCGAAATGAAAATAACTGGTGAATTAAACCTTCTTAAGCCACCTTTAATCCAAGTACACAGGAGGTAGAGGTAGGAGGATCATCATGACTTCAAGGCCAGTTTGGGACTACAGAATGTGAGTTCAGCCTGGACCAGAGTGGTACCCTACCTCAAAAAAACCTCAAATTAAGAAAAAAAAAAAACACTTATTTTCCCAAAGATAATATGGGCCCATACTATGTTTCTATTACGTATTCTTTCCTAACCGTTCATCCATAGAAACTTACATCATTTTGAATCAGTAATGGCAGATGTTAAATATCATGTCACAAGTTAGAATGAAAAAATTCCAGTCTCTGTTATCATATTGTAATGAGCGTTCTCTTGCCCCCATGCAGCCTTCTGGCAGAGCATGAAGGAGATGAAGGAGAAGGTTGTGATGAATGTCAGAAGGCCATGGGATGGCTTTCACTGACATGAAACACAGCTCCTTTTCTGATCAAGAAGAATCGAATGGGCAACTTAACTTTACCCTAGGCTTGCTCCCTACTGAGGCTTCTCACTTCTGTATGTTTGGTTCTATGCTGAGCACAGAGCCATCTCTCTCTCTCTCCTGTCTTTGCATATGCTCTATGTGGTATATCTCTTAATTCTTTAGCCTTGTGATGCACTTGAGCAGGTTTTCTTCCCCCACAGCCTTTCTGTACTGAGTCTTGCTATGTCACAGCCATGTTAGGAATCAGTATACCAATCTTGCAGGACAGTGGGATGTGTACTGGAGTTAGGAGGGTTATTAGATTGACCATCTCATGTTTGCATTAACATGTGTGGCTCATCCAGGCCCTAAATAATGGCAATTGGTCATCTAAAACATGTGCTGTAAACATGTCCTAGGCTAGGTGCTATGTGCAATCAGTGAACACAACAGACAAGATTCCTGTTCTGTCATGACAGTCTGAATACAGGCATCCATCTCACATGTTGTGAATCTGTTTTCTGCCCCTGGCTCCATCACTGGTTTCTATCAGGACTTTGTCTTACTTCTCTTATCTCATGTGCCACATTGACTGGCACACACTTTTGACCATTTAAATCACTGCTCCTAATTATGTCCCAGGGAAGCTACTTTCTACTCTCAATATATTTGCCTGTCTTCTTTGCCACTAACCTTTGAGGAAATAATCTAGGAAAGGTCATTATCAAGTTATCTCAGCACTTATTTAATGTGTGTTTAGCTGCTTTACTGTCACATAAAAGTATGTGGTGGTAAAATAACATAATAAAGATGTCAATAAAAGCTGCACTTCCACTCAATATTTAATACTAAAGAGCAAAAGGCATGGGAGATTTTCACCCATAATAGTAAATTGACATTATCAATATTGGTAGACCAATTTGCCTTGAAATATTGTTAACTTGATGGATAAAAATATAAATTGCCAGAATAGGGCATGTTCTCGGAAGCAGTGTGTTGTTCAGGATTTTCTGTGTAATAGACTCCAAATGAGATCAGGATGTGAGACAGCCTCATGCTCTGAGGCCACCTGGTGCTCTTAAACCAAACAAGGATGGTGGAGACTGTCAATTAGTCAGAGTCATTAAAGAATCAAAGAAACAAGTTGTTACTTCCTTCAGGAGCCATAGTTGAAAAGGAACCATCACACATTTAATTTATTTTTTTTTTCAGTGTAGATAACAGTACCGTCACTTTCCAAATCAGGAAGCTAAAGTTTCTGGAAGTTCAGTGACCTTCAGCCCTCACCCCAACTGTGGATGTCATTCCTAATGTGTCTAACTCCAAATTGGGTTCTTGCTATTATTGCATGCTAAGTCATTGCCGAGAAGCTACAATTCAAATTGACACAAATGCGTGAAATCCTTGGAAAATCTACCATTATGATTAGTATTCAAAGAGCAAACTTGGTGCCATGTCCCTGGATAGGAGGACAGCAGGATCCTGTAGAGTTTAGTGTACACAATGTCTCTTTTCAATTTTCCCAGCCACCAACCAAGGGGAAGGATGTGCAATGCAAATGAAAGTTCTTTCAGGGTCTGAAACACATTTCTAGAAACTTCAACCCATTGTCCCTGACAGTATCAAACTTTCAGAATTCCACAGGAAAGTAAACCTTTATTTCAAAATTACACTTTGAAGTTTTGAGATAAAAGGAGAGCTGTCTAAGGCCCAATGTTCAAATAGACTAAAAACATTTAAAAAAAAAAATCTGGCGAGCTTATCAGAATTCAAAATGAATGTGAATAACAGATCCCCTATCGTTCCAAGTCCTCAGCACCGTGGAAGAGGGTGCATAGCAGCTCAGCTCAGCTCGGCTCGGCTTGGCTCAGCCTAACACATCCAGAAATCAAAGCCTTTGGTAGGGGTCTGAAATGTGTTTCATTTTCTCAGGAAAAAGAAAAAGTGGATTCTTTACTTTTTAATGTGTCTGGTCACCTAGGAATATTTTCTATTCCGTTGTTCCAGTCCACTCTGCACAGTACAATGGACCTTGTTCAAATTTGTATTTGCTAGCTGTTACCCCAACAGACCTTCCCATTGCTTCTCTATGCCACAAGAAGCTGGCATTGTCAGACTGGGGGTTAGAAGTTCATACCTGTCTGCACCTGCATTGGAAGCATTTGGGCGCATATCCCCAGCCAAAGCCAGAAAATGATGGTATCCTGGTTTATTGGAGAGTTCAGGAGCAGACTCTGGGACTATAGCACCTCCACATCAGGGACAGGCTGCAGCAAGGGATTACAAATTGGGATGGTTGAAATACAGCATTGGCAGATGTCTCTGTATTGTACCTGGTCATTTATGGTAGCGTTCTGAGTTGGTGTTACAGGGTGACTTTTATGTTCCTCTCAAATTCAAATGTTGAAGGCTCAACCTCTGGTACCTCACATCGTAATTATATTGTAGTCTATAAGTGGATAATCAGGATTGCCTAATTTGATATGGTTCTATGTGTCCTTACAAGGGAGATTAGGACATAGACACAAGGGCTGACCATGTGAATACACAGAGAGAAGATGGCCTTCTGCAAGCCAAGGCACAGGTTTCAGAGTACAATAGGTTTACTAACACTTGTATTGCAGATTTCTAGCTTCTAAGACTATGAGATAATATCTACTGTGTGAGCTTCCAGTCTCTTGTACATTGTGAATTAACTAGACATCTGGAACAAAGGCAACCCCACATCAAGACTGTGCCTTAAACAGCTTTCTATAACTAAACTCCAGTTCCTATCTTGATTTGCCTTGAGAAATGTACAGGTATGCCTTGACTTGTGATAGGGTTATTTCCCAATGAAACCATAAATTGAAAATATCTTACGCCAGAGAGGCACTTAATATACCTAGCCTCTGCATACCATAGCTTACTTAGCCTTGCCTAACTTAACCATGCTTAGAACACCAGCATGGACCTAGAGTTGGGCAAGATCCTCTCACACAAAACCCCTTTTGTAATAAAGTATTAAACATCTTTGGTAATAGTAACTATATACAGAAACTGAAAATCAAAGGTTTGCATGGGTGCGGCTTGGCGCCCAAATGAGGTCAGAAATTGTTAAAGTTGAAGCATCCTAAGCTAAGTCTGTTTAAAAGCTTATGTAAGCCATTCCTCATTTGTTTTAAAATGCAACTTCACAAGGTTGGTACTTGTAGCAAGAGGGACATTGACCGAGGCGATTCTGTGAGTCAGTGGGTGCTAGGTAAACCACTGGTAAGAACTAATGGAAAATGTTTCATTTCTGTGATTGTTTTAAACTACTAATGACATAAGCTCTAGCTTTAAATAATAATAAAAAAAAACTTACTGTATGATACATGTGAGAATCAGCGGACAGGAGAAGACTGTTCACATTGTTGATTGGCATTCCAAATTTGTGACTGTGGCAGGAGCAGGTAGACAGACAGATCCTGTGTCCCTCATCTTAAGGGATGGGAAATGATGAGCCTGAGGACTACTGGACTCTGGGGCACAGATGAGTTGATATAGAAATTGACCTGCATTTAGTTTGTGGATATTTTAGAAAACTTATGAAAAGCGAATGGACTTGACATGAATATTACATATCTAATTTTCTTCTTTTTTTGCTTCATTTCAGCAAACATGATCTTTTTGAAGCTTATTGGCATTTTAGCATGTGTCAAGATCCTATTCCTTTTTGTGGTTGACTTAGCTTTTATTATGTGTATAGAACATATTTTGTGGGTTTGTTTATCTGTTGATTAACACTTGAGTTGTTTCTCTGTATGTTGTATACCAAAGAATACTGCTATAAACATACAAGGATCTACTTGAGTTCTATGGGCTTTTGAAACAAATTGCACCAAATTTAAGGTTAGAGAGCAGACATGAGGAAAGTTATCTACAGAGTAACTTGCTAAGGGCAGAGCACATAGCACCATTATTTAGGTATTTACATATGCCTTGCCTATTATATTAATATCTATTGAATTATTATTTCTTTGGTTTAACTGAGTTGAAAGTTTGCTCTGTTTTGCTTTGAATTTGTGATTGTTCCCTATCATAATTAATATACTACAAACTGAGCAAACATTGTTATCCTAATTTGAAGTACAATGATTGGGATAAAAATGCCCTCTTATAACTGGCAGTATTGCAGCAAAACATGAACAGTCAGTGTGCCAGAGGCATGTGGGGTCATCTGAGATCTATACTTATCTTGCTACACAGTATTATTGCTATTCATAATCTGTGTGAACATAACACTTTAATAGTGCATATCAATTGTCAGTTCTTAATACTAATTAAAATTTGTGACCCTGCATGTGAGCTGCCTAGGCACAATAAGTGGCAACTCTCTTTTCAATCTAAGCAAGAAGCCATGGCTTTCCATCCACCTGAACACAGCATGCCTTCAGAGCAGCTTGTGGAATTATTTCCTGTCCTCTAGTTGACTTCGATTTTTCTGCCATATACACTCAGTTCTCATTGATCTGGGTTTTTACTTTTGAATTCACACACCTACATGAACCTTCTAGAAGAGGCTTTTTTATGCTCTGCATTTGAAAACTGCATTCCAGCCTTACCTGCTCTCTTTCTCCTCACTTCACCGCTCCGGTTCTCTCTCTTTCTTCCTACCTGTATACTTTTAAAAATTTTCTGATTCTCAGAAGGTTATTTTCCCCCATATCCTTTTTATGAATATAAACCCTTTATATCTGTTCTCATGCTAGCTGCCATTCAAAATATATCACTGCCTTTGTGTTTTTTCAGTGTGAGTATTGTTTGAGTGTGTGTTCACATGTGCACACTGACATGTGCTGAGTATACTCTGTTACTCAATTTCATTGCAGCCAGTATATCACAGGTTATTTTCTACTAATAAAGAGGTGCCTATTGCCTTGATTTGGACAATGTCACATATAGATTGCACCATAGTAAATGGTGTCGTGAAGATACTTTGTGGTGATAACTGCTTAGTTATCCCTCAGTATCATCAGGGAATTCATTACAGACTACTTATCAGTTCCCAAAATCATTGAACTCTTAAGTCTGTTTGGCAAGATGGCATACTATTTGCATATATCCTGTGCAATCTCACTGTGTAGCTTAAATCAGCTTTAAATGACATGTACCAAATATGATACTGTGCACACACTTGTCTTACTGTACTGTATATGGAATAATGGTAACATAAGTTGTTTTAAATGCTCAGTAGAGATGCCTTTTTTTTCCAAAATATTTTCTATCCAAAATTGGCTGAATCTATAGGTGCAGAACCCATGGATACAGAGGGGCATTTATATAAGCATTAAGAAAGTGAAGTAAAGCAATAGTGGTGGAACACTCCTGTAATTCCAGTACTCTCAACACTCAGGGAGGAGAATTGGTCGTTCAAAGTCATTCTTGCCTACTCTAAATCTCAGACAACTTGGGATACATGTGACCTTATCTCTAAAAAATTTGAATATGAAATAAGAATGGAGAGAGAACTCAGTGGTTAAAGGCACTTGCTTGAAAAGCTTGATAGCATGGGTTTGAATCCCCAGTACCCATTTGAAGCCAGATGTGCATAGTGACACAGTACCAAGAGGTCCTGGAGCACACATGCTCTCTTTCATTCTCATTTTTTCTCTCTGTGTGTCTTCTTGCAAATAAATAAGTTATTTAAAGATTAAAAATTATAAAATAAAAATTATTCAGTATGCAGTCAAAACATTTTAGGGTATTACAAACCTGAACTGAGTTATTTTCAAAACTCAAGTTCTGCCCAGAAGGATGACTGTTCTAGGTGACACTGGTTCATGGGGACAGAGCTCCTAATCTGTTGAGTGGCAAGCTCAGGAAGCCCACAAGCAGACAGTCTATCCTTGGATCCTTGACCAAGGGGTGAGTTCTTTCTCCATAGTACCCGTTTAAAGTTTCCTGTATTCCCCCCTAAGAAAACACCATTTTTAAGGTAGCCCAGAGTCCTGTGCATAAATGACTAGAAGGGCTTGGGAGCAGTGGATGGGTGGATTCCAGGAAGCTGGTCTCAGCAGATTTTGCACGCAACAGGGCATCATGTTAGTTAGGAGTTCTTTTCTTTTCTTTTTCTCTCTCTCTTTTTTTTTTTTTTTTTTTGATTAATTAGTTTTGTATTCAGCAAATGCAGTCAGTTTGGTACCATTATTAGGCTCATCCATGACCTACCCCCTCCTCTCGGCCCCTCCTTGTTGAGGTATATGGGTCATGCATCGTGGAGTTAGCCCACAGTTACGGGTAAGATAAATGTCTCTGCATATCATGACCCAACATGTGGCTCTGACATTCTTTCTGTCCCCTCTTCTGCAAAATTTCCCTGAGCCATGTTGGGTTCATTTTTGATCTGCTTCAGTGATGAGGTGTTGGGGGCCTCTGGGTCTCTGGATCTCTGATTTAGTAGGAGTTGATTTTTCTCTGTGTTGATCTCCTTCCCCCTTGTGCTGGTACCGGTTCACCAAGAAAACAGCACCCTTGCTTGTTTCGCCAATTGTTCTTAGTTTCAGCCGAGGCCCTTTTGAGGTACAATGGGGTGGCTCTCTCCTGGGGATCTACATCTATCTGAAAAAGAGAAACAGATTCTTCAATGAAGAGTAAGTTAGCACTAGGACAAATGAGATAACCCTTACTTTTTATAGAGAATTAAATAGGTGTAGGCCCTCTTGTAGCCCACGAGTGATGGTAGCTTGATAATGGAGAGCGGGCTTATGTTTGGATATGGTTCTGACTTGTTTCCCAGCTCTAGCTATGGGTTCCATACCACTGAGGGGAGCGGTTAGCCAAATCTAGAGCAGTCGACTCCCACCATGGCTGCGTGCCACTATTGCAATGGGTGGGCATCACAACAGGTTATTTGCTGCTAAGTAGGTTAGACCATGAGTTGCTTGGACAGATATTGGTCATTTTCCCCCAGTCGCCCATGTAGCACCTTCTGGCACTCGACGTGCTGACTGTCTGGGGTCTGACTCTCTCCCACCTTCCAGCCATGCCATTCCATTTTACGTGTTAGCCATATAAGGTATCTTCAGCAGTAGGGTCTTACCACTAGCCTTTGGTGGGTCATCAAGTACTCTGACAGAAATCTATCTTCCTTTTAGGAAACCTTGTAGGTCTCTTTGTTCAAAAGTTCATTGTGGATCATAGCCACATGCTGGTACTGGGAGTTATAGGTCAGTGCCCACTAAGAAAAGGAAGAAAAAGATAACTAATATACAAGAATTAGAGAGAAGGGGGGGAGGGAGGGAGGGAAGTTGTGGAAGATTAAGGTCAATCTTCATCATACCCTCCCCACTGTCTTGTGGTTCAGCTGTTCCCTGGTGAATGTTCAGCCATTTGGTCTGCCTTTTAGGAAATAGAATTTTATTCTTTTCTTTTTTTAACATGAGTGAATATGATGGCTAATGAAGGCCTTGTGAAATGATTCAGAGTAAGCCTTTATTCTCTCCCTTCTCTCTCTCTCTCTCTTTCTCTCTCTCTCTCTCTCTCTCTCTCTCTCTCTCTCTCTCTCTCTCTCTCTGTGTGTGTGTGTGTGTGTGTGTGTGTGTGTCTTGTTTGTTCAAGGAAGGGTCTCACTCTAATCCAGTCTGACCTTGAATTCACTATGTAGCCTCAGGATGGCCTTGAATGCATGGTGATCCTCCTACCTCTGCCTCCCAAATGCTGGGATTAAAGGTGTGCTCCACCATGTCCTGCCACTCAATTTCTTCTTGTGAATGAAAAAGCCATGAGTGAGGTTCCTAATTTTCTTTTTGTCCTGTGCCCTGGCCTCTGAGAGAATTTTATAAAAGCTCTGCAAAAGTTAAAAAGAAAAAAAAAAGTATCCACTTAAAAATACCCATTTTACCCTACCCGCTGTTAAATGTAAACACCATGTCTGTTGGTAACTAGGCTGTAAGTGAAGGATAATGCAAAATAGGGATGTGTAGGTCACTTTATTCCTGGGACACAGTGCTTTTAACCACTTGAGGATTGTAGTGGCTTTAACAGTAATGGGAATGAAATTATGGTTCTTTGTGACTGGAAAATAGCTCAAGACTGGGGAGGAAAGGAGTGGGGGAAGAAGTAAGGAAGGGAAGGAAGAGAGGCAAGTCTCAGACAGTTTTCAGAAGTCATTATTAAAGTAAGACAGATAGGTTTGTTTGCTGGGCAGTAGCAGGTAATAGAATCCTAGCATCTAATTTCATTAGCATCCTTACAGTAAGTAATTTTCCTGAAGAAGAAAAATTAATGAAGCAGATACAGATATATATTTTTCAGCAGCAATCTAATCTGGCAACTTTTATGTAGAACAGGTTTGATCTGCTTTGCTCTTTTCTTTTTCTGTTTTTGGTTTTACGAGGTAGGGTTTAACTCTAGTCTTAGGGTGGCCTCTAACTCATGGCCATTCTCCTACTTCTGCCTCCCAAGTGTTGGGATAAAGGCGTGTGCCACCACGCCTGGCTTGGTTTATTTTTGATGTAATGAAATGTTACCATCTGACCTGCTAGCTCTTTCTGTCATTGGTAACGGTTTGACATGTAGAGCTTTACTCATGAGCCCTCTGGTTTCTGTTTCTCGGAAAAAAAGATGAGCAGTGACATTGTTGTAAAGGTTTGTACCTTATGGAATGTGCTATAGGAAGATAGGAAGACTGTAACTTCCAGATATTGTGTTGAACAAAACCCACTGTGAGATGCATGAGTGATTATGGATGATTCTCCAAAACGAAACAATACCTTTTAACAGTATTTTACTAATAAGATATTGTGGTGAACAGGGAAATCTTTAAAAATATATATTGCCTCAAGAAAAAGACAGTTAGCAAAGGAAAGAAAATAAAAGGAGAAACTTAAAAAAAAAATTTGTACTAGGAACGGGATCCAGGCTTCATACATGCCATGCAAGTGTTTTTCCATGAGCTACACCAGGCTCAGGAAGATTGATCCAGTTTTGTTCCTCTAAGAGACACTTAAATCTGCTGTGTATTTTCCTCCTCACTCTGGTGGGCTGGGAAAATGGAGTTCTTGTGACTCAGCTTCAGCTACCACAGGAAAGCTGCATTAAGTACTTTTGTGTTTTAGGGCCTTTCCACTGACCTCAGTTATTCACTTTATAGAGTATGGGGACAAAGAAAAAGCTACTTTTGGCTTATTTCTAAAACTTTATAACTCTCTCTGTGTGTGTGCATGTTTGTGTATCAGAAAAAAGAGAGAGGGGGGAATCTGCTATATAGCTTAGGCTGGCTTTGTGTCTTGTAGGATGGGAAAAGGCCTCATCAGTTACAGGCTTGCTTGCAAAGCCTGCCTGCCCAGGTTCAATTCCCAAGCCACCCACACAAGCCAGATGCAAAAAGGGGTGCAAGTGTCTGGTGTTCATTTGTAGCAACAAGAGTCTCTGATACACCCATATAAACACACAAATGCACAGATACACACACACTAAATAAACACTAAAAATTTAACTTAAAAGTAAAGTGTATTATAGTAAACCAGTTATTGCTTCATTAAAGAAGAGGTATTGGCAGGGTTTATGAGACAATGGGGCCAAGGCACTGAAGCTTCACTTGAGTGCTTCTTGAAGGTTCTGAAGGTTTCTTTTTTCTCCCTGGGCAAACGACAGAGTCAAAAATCCAAAGTCACATATATAGGCTTCTCTAAACATCTACCTCTTTCTCATCACTAGACATCAATGGGATGAGCAATGGTTCCACGAATTTGTCATCCATTTTAGAAGCAGAACAGATGAAATAACAGAACATATGAAAAATAACTGATAGTGTAATATGATGAGTATTTATGAAAAGTGGCAAGTTCATGGTGTAGACAATAGTGTCAGTACTGGCTGGGCAAGATGGGTGGACTCTAAGAGAAAGCACATTTTGAGCTGTATTCCCTGCCCCCCCAAAAAAAGAAGGAAAGGAAG
Organism: Jaculus jaculus; assembly: GCF_020740685.1. Classification (NCBI taxonomy): domain Eukaryota; kingdom Metazoa; phylum Chordata; class Mammalia; order Rodentia; family Dipodidae; genus Jaculus; species Jaculus jaculus. The sequence goes on from NC_059103.1 coordinate 28,451,284, forward strand.
AAAGAAACAGCCTGTCTCAGCAGAGGGAAGCTGGATGAGATTCTAGGCACACAGAGTATAAACTAGTTGTGCAGGAGATCTGTGAGTAGCTTAGAAGATGGTGAAGTGATGTCATATGTTAATTCTCATAGATCCTTTATGTTGGAAAGAAATACTAGGAAGATTGCATGAGAGACCTATTGTATTATTACAGTAGTAACCCAGAAGCAATGGTTTGTGTATGTACATATATAAAGAGTGTTTGCAATGTGGAGATAGAGTATGTATGAGTGTGGTGTGTGTGTGTGTGTACGAGACAGAGGAAAATTTATTATAGAGTCAGCTGACATAATACAGGTACCGTGTTTCAAAGGTGAAGGGTAAGCTAGAGACCCAGGACCACCACCAGCCACATTATTCCCCTTCTTTATCTATAGTATGGAGACACATATGAGTGGAGGCTTAGGTTCAAGTTCAGAGACCAGGAACAGACAACATTCCAGCTCAGTCAGGCAAAGGAGTACCTTACTCAGAGAAGGCTCCTCAAGCTATTTATTCTACTCAGGACTTGAACTGGCTAGGCAAGGCTCATCCACCTGGGAGGGTATTCAGTTCCTGCCTCAGTCACAGATACAGATGTTTATCTCTTCCTGAAACATCTCACAGACACACTGTAATATTTTATCAATTGTTTAGGCACATTGTTGTCCATCAATTTGACATATAAAAGCATCACAATCATACATACCAAAAACTTAAAAATGTACAGAACTGAATGTTTTTGCTGTATTTAAAGAGCAGTCCACACAGTTAGAAAATTTATTCATTTAGGGCTGGAGAGATGGCTTAGTGGTTGAGATGTTTGCCTGCAAAGCCTTAAGGACCTCTGTTCAATTCCCCAGGACCCAAGTAAGCCTGATGCACAAGGGGGCACATGTGTCTAGAGTTTGTTTGCAGTGTTTAGAGGCCCTGGTGTGCCTCTTCTCTATATCTGCTTCTCTCTCTTTCTCTCAAATAATAAATAAATAAATGAAACCTAAATAAAAAAAATAAAACAAAAAAGAAAATGTATTCATGCCTTTAGTCCCACCACTCAGGAGGCAGAGGTGTGAGTTCAAGGCCACCCTGACAGTACATAGTAAATTTCAGGTCAGCCTGGACTAGAGCAAGACCCTACTATGAAATCCCTTCCCCCCTTAAAAAAAAGAACCAGGGAGAAATTGGGCATGCTGACACATATCTGGAATATGGTACTTTGGAGCAGAAGCAGGAACATCCTGATCTAGAGGTGAGCCTGAGCTACATTGTGAAGCTTCATTAAGAAAAAGAAAAGGTTATTCCCCTAACCTCACTCCTCAGAAGAAAATGAAAACTGTTACTCTGTTACTGTAAAAATAGAACAATGTTGCTGAGCATGGTGGCACATGCCTTTAATACCAGTGCTCGGGAGGCAGAGGCAGGAGGATCACCTTGCATGTAAACTGGAATTCACTCATAGAATGCACTTATATTCCTTAACTAAAGTTCCCTAAGGTTGCAATCAATGGTGCAATTAGATGCTAAAAACAGCAAACCTAATTATTAAAGAAAAAAAGGTATTCATTAAAGTGACGTGTACATTATTAAGTCAATTTGCTCATGAAACTTTCTCTGATTTACTATAATCTTAGTAAGTATTCATAAGAAATAATATATTTACGCTGGGCGTGGTGGCGCACGCCTTTAATCCCAGCACTCGGGAGGCAGAGGTGGGAGGATTGTGAGTTCAAGGCCACCCTGAGACTCCATAGTGAATTCCAGGTCAGCCTGGGCTACAGTGAGACCCTACCTCAAAAAAACAAAACAAAACAAAACAACAACAACAACAATATATATATATATTTACATATATTTACACACAGGCATATTTGCATGACAGAATTCCTCTACAAAATCCTAGTGTTGTTTCATAGTTTTATGCACAGATAATTTATGTGGTACAAGGCCCCAGTTTAACAAAGAAATAGTCGACTTCCATAACCAAGTTGCAGGTGGAACATTTAGTAAATATGTTTACTAAGGACAAAGTATTAAGTGAGATCTTGAGATCTACCCCATTTCAATCAAATTTTCTAGAAACATAGCTATACCTTAAAGTGGCTGGCTTATCAGAGAAAGCCATATATCATGAAGCCATGAGGAGACGGAAGAAGCAATCAGTTCTGGTTGGCAGTGCAGACTAAGTGTTCCTTACAAGACCACAGCAAAGTACCAGCTTCTACAATTGCTCACGTTTCTTTGTTCTTTTGCAAAGACTGATACACATGTTTCTCCAGTGCTGGTAGGCGGTTGAATGAACTCCATCTGGAGCACAGCAAATGACTTCAAGGCACATGAAGAATGCTGGCAGGGGATATCAGTCCAGTACCATGGGCACCCAGGAAAGGGGACACCAGTCCCAAAGTGTGGAGTGAAAAGTGACCCCACAGAGAAAACTAAAATGTAGAATCAGAGGAAGAAGGATGGGAAACTGAAGCCTGGAAAGAGAGAGTACAGACCTGGATTCTTTAGAGGCATGAAATCTTCAATGGGCAGCTATAGGCATCTCTTCCAAGCATGCTGGGGCTGGGCAGGTAGTGGAGGTCTCTGCTGAGCAGGGATGGCTTCTTCCCTGTTCCCTCTGCTAAAGCAGCATTTAGTCCTTCAAGACACTCATGGGTATAGCAGGGGTCATTTCTGTAGGTGCAGATCTTGGCTGCCTGGGATGGTGGCCACTGGCACTGCAGCGTGTTATGGCCTGGGCCCTTGGCAAGGGAAGTTTATTCTGAAAGTGGAATTTGCATGTGTGGGTAGACACGCTGGCTGCTTTTGACTTTTTTCAGGTCCCCATTCCAAAATTAGCAAAAGACATATGAAATGACCACAAAAATCCATAGTCTAGTTAGTGTGGCTCATAGACCCCATGGTCCATGCTCTGCTGGAATGTCACTGAAAAGCCAGGAATTTGCCCCATCAGTAATGTCTTTGTAGTAGGTGGCCTGATAAGTAATGATGACTGACATCAGGTAGTAATGCCAGGCATTTGGAAAACCTGTAGTTAGAAAGCTTTAAGCCTGGGCTTCCTGGACAAATAATACTCTAGTGGGGTTAAGATGTGGATTTATGGTGCCTAACATTAAGTTCCCTGTCAGAACCTGCTGTCTGCCATGATTGACATCCCCCCTCCCGCCTCTCTCTCTCTCTCTTTTTCAGATAGGGTCTCACTATAGCCCAGGCTGACCTAGAATTCACTGTGTAGTCTCAGGATCACACCCCAGCTCAGCTAACATTAAGTTTTAGAATTTGAAATAAAAATTTGGTTATTTTGACCATTAATGGGCCATTTATATGAGATCAAATAAAAATTGCAGGTAATCCTTCCATTCACATTCATGCTACACTTAGATTAATAAGTCCCTCGCCAATGCACAAAAAAATATGACTCTGGAAAAGCTGGTAGATGCCTAAAGCTGTATATGTATATCTGCACATAGTTTCTGTCCTCTTTGTTTGGCTTCTGAATACCTTGAAAATGCTTAAAACAGACATTCTGAAGGGGTTGGTTATCCTGCTATCTATTGAGGAGACACCTTTGGAAGTAGAGCAGATCATTTCTCATAGACATGATCATTGCTACCCACAGACTAGTGTGTATTAGGATAGAAGTTAGCTGGAGTTATGATTCAGTGGCCACAGAGACACAGCATCAAGTTGCTAAATGCTTAGAGTGGGATAAAAATGCTGGCAGATGAGGTGGTTAATCTTCAATATCAACTTGCCTGGATTTAGGATTACCTAACAGATTGAATCAAACACCTGGGTAAGTATGTCTGGGTGTTTCTAAGTAATTAAGTGAAGCAGAAAAATCACATCAAATGTGGGTGACAACCTCCCATAGACTCGAGAAACAGAATAAAAGGGTATAAAGGAGCTGCTGATGTTCCCCTTGCTGGGCTTCCTGGCCTGTCATGACATGAACCACTCTACTCTGTCAGGCCCTCCAGGCCATGATCAATTGACACCTCTCAAAATGTGAACTAAAATATCCCTTTCTTCCTTGAGCTGTTTTGGTTACAGGAATGCAGAAGTGACCAGCAGCAAGAAATACCAGTCAGCCTGGGAGAAATTGGGCATTCTTGTCTTAGTCGTAGTAGGATCTGTCCTGCATGCCTTGCTGGCTGTCCATGATTCTACCAGGGCAATGCGAATTCCCCAGCCCCACCTAGGTGTACTGAATCAGAAATTGAGTGTGCCACCTGGTGGTCTTGTTTGAATAGATTCAGGTGATTCCTGTGCATTGTAAAGCTGGAGGGCAAATAAGAATTGTCCTCAAATACAGGTGAAGTCAAGGGAACTTCCCAGCCCATCTTTGCCTGATGGGGATCCTCAGGCTAACACAGGGGTTTAAAGTGTAGTTATAGCTGGACCCATCCATTTGACAGACAACTTAAGGGAGTTAGGGGTCATGGAGTATTTATTTTGTAAATCTTTTTTTCTCTATTACAATCTAAAACATTGATGAAATCTTCTGAAATGTCATACAGAATGCAAGTGAAAATTAAGTAAATAAAAACAAAGTGATATTTGCTGGCAAGCTATGTTACCCACGGTGTTTCTCACTAGCTCAAGGCTGTGAAACAGTGCTTCCCAATGGGCCTCCCCCCACTTCCTGTGTAAATCAGTGTTCTTAGTGGTCTGAGCTGCTAGCTTCTGTTCCTGCCGAAGGTGATGTAAGCACCTTGCCACATCTGCTGAATGAAGCATGGTACAGCCCTTCTTCTCTTGTGCCATTTTGAGAATTATGGGGCAAAGGTAAATAAATAAATAAAAAAAGGAGCTACTCAAATCCATAAGCTAAAATCTGGGAATTAATTATATCATATATGTTCACTAAAGTTTCTAAGAGACAGTGTATATCCTTACATTGATATAATTGCAGCATTTATGCAGTAGCTGTGTTGAATACACATTTAAAAGCTTCCCACCTACAAGGTAACAAGCCTTAATTGTGATGTTCTTATGGCTACCTCTTTGTCCTGTGCCTGTGGTCATTCTAGTTAAAGAAACTTAAGGAAGAAGGAAGAGAAATACTCAAGTTTCTTTTACCTCCTTACTGGAGTTCTAAGTTTAGTCACTCATTTCCTGCATGAAGCTCAAAGAATACAATAATTCTGGCAAATGGGAACTGAGTGCATCTTTTGGCCTTGAAAGGCACTTACCTCAACTCTTCTGATGGCCCAGTGTTGGCTGTGCAGAAAGCACATGCCTCTCAAAAGAAATAGAAATCCTTTCTTTGAAGACTGACCTATTAACCTTCATGAGCCCAGTGTGACCTCAGAGAACTTGACAGATGGGGAATCTCAGATGTACTCTGAAATTTCTAGAACCAAAATCACTTTCAGCCATTTGAGAGTGAATTGAGGATTGTTTTGAGGGCTAAAAATTACTTGGGCTTTAAATTGAAAGCATCCACTCATTTAGAGTGGGGGTCGAGAGGTTGCATATTAGATAAGCCCCTTGTTTTAAAATAATGAAAGGAACTCATAGAATCATAGTAAATCTGCAGTTGCTGAATGTTCCCTTTACTTTTATGTAAATTGTATGTGTGTGTGTATGTGTGTGTGTGTGTGGATATGTGCCTGCATGTGCATCTTGTGAGAGTTTCTGTCTTGTGGGAAATTGGGTAGAAAAATTGCTCAGGCGATTTGTATTGATAACATTTGGCACCATTAGCATATTTGGACCAGCTGTTTGCCTTCCTATCTAGTGGAGTGAAAAAAGGAAGGGAGAAAGGAAGGAACAGAGGGACAGAAGAAGGAAGGAAAGGAGGGAGGGAAGGAGGGAGAGAGGGAAGGAGGAAGGAAGATGTTCTCACACACTGTGAACTGAGTTTTCAAAGATAAAAGTGGACCTGAGTTAGTCTTGCATGCAGTCCCCAGTAATTCAGTTCAGAAAACAATCAGCCCCTAGCATGGATTAAAAAAGAAGGCAGAATGAGGAAAAGCAAAGCACCAGGAGAGAGGCTTTCAGAGAGCTTAAGGCTAGTAGATACACTAAGCTGGAGGCAACCCTGTAGAGAGGCCCCAGGAGCCACCATGGCTCAGGACATAAGTCACAACAAGCACAGAGTCACATAAAGCACTCCCCCTACTATGGTGGAAAATTGAGATTTATGTTTTATTTAGTTATGGTTTGGATTTGTTGCTCATTCTTTTTTTTTTTTCCTCAAAAGGCTGTTGGCCCCTCTCCCTTCCATTTCAGAAAAAGTGTATCTTCTCATTGCATTTAAGTGATGACAAAATTTGCATTTCTGTAGGCTCCAGCTGTCTGCTTAGGTAAATGATAAGCATATGCTGTGCTGTGTTTTCCAATGGGGTGCTTGCATCTTATACAGCTAAGTGCTAAATTGATTTCAGAGCTTGTGAAAGAGTGGCCCTTTGGGCATGAGGGGAGAGTGGCTGTGTGAGAACATGGGACAGTGAAGCTGTAAGTCTTAACTCAAGGAAGGTATGGAAGGTATGCCACCTGATAACCAGGTCAACCTGATTGTAAACAAACCAAATTGTTCTTCAGTCCTCTCAAGTTGTGCAACTGATTTTAAACATGTAGAGCCATGATGCCTCCCATCCACAGCATGGAAATTTAATGCAATAGATTCTTTCAAAGTCTTTATCTCTAGGAGGTATTTTTATTTTCTGGACCTAGCATTCTGATATAGAAATACAGCTTCATTTACATAGCTGTACCTTTTTCAAAATAATTACATGGGTAACCACATCTAATTCTGGGAGTGGTGATTAAGTTTGGCATAACCTGCACTTTACAATAAAATGTTGTTTGACATAATGAAAACTGTCCTTATAATTTATAGCAGCTGAATAGCAGGATCCACATTCAGGACCAAGATGTCTGTTCTGTGTTCCTCAGCTTTCTGTTCCTGTAACGAAATAGTAGAGATAATCAACTTGAAAAGAGGAAACGTTTTGCCTCAGAGTTTTGAAGGTGTCAGTCTATGGTTGGCTGGTTTTGGTTTCTGGAATTGTGAGGCAGTGTATTCTCATCAGTCATGTTGCAAAAGATGCTGTTCCCCCCTGCCAGCAGTCCAGAAGCTAAGAAAGAAAAAGGGCCATGGTCTCATTGTCCCCAAATAGGGTGCATACTCATAAAATCAGAAGCTACAGCTAGGCCCCGCATTCTAAAGATTTCACCTTCTCCTAGTATTAGCAGGGACTATGGAGAAAGGATTTTGAACACATTGATCTTTAGAGATATGCATCTCCAGCCCACATCATTCTCCTATCTAGCTCCAGCAGTACTTTTGCTGCATGTTAAGCCTACACTCTCTGGGGCACCACCCTTTCTCCCTCTCTGCTTGTAATTCTCATGATTTGTGCTGCTGATCACCATTACCACCACCACCACCACCACTATTATACAGCTGAAACTCATTTCTGTTTAAGCATTGTTTCAGACTCTTCTATTTCGACTCTTTTTAAATTCCTAATATAGTTTAAGTGCCCTTTTTTCCTTATGGAAGGCACTTTCAGGAGTCCTACCAGAGATGGAGGCCATCAATTAGAAAATATCATGAATTACAGTAGCTTTGTGAGGTTCTGTGTTTAAGCAGGAACCTAATTTATTTGGTTTTAAGGTGACTTTGTAAAGCTTGAGGAAGGATTCATGATTCCTTTGCCCTCCCATGGCTGGTGGGGCACCCACACGGATTTTTTAAACAGATCAGCTTGGGACATTCTCGTGTAGTTCTTTTAGCCCTGCTTTCTGTTACACAAATGAATTTGTTTTGATACAAATTATGGAAATCTATTCTCAAGTGGCCAGCAGATCCTGTTTTGTGAATGACTACTACCCCTTGTATTTTGACCCATGTTACATTTATAAATTCTTACCAGACATCTCAGTGAAGTTTAAATTTCCTCATAAGATTTCACTGTAAGTATAAATGCCTGTGAGTTGTTCAGAGGGAAGTCTTAGCCATAGTCACTAGTCTAGTGAATGGGAGCCATGTGAATCATGTGGTACTATTGGCATGAGGAATGTTTAGCAGAAAGTATTGCTATGAGACCATGAGACTTCCTTCCTGGCCTTCTTATATATTCAATCACAAAGTTTATTGGAGGCTGTTTATCTCCAAAACACTCTTGGAAATGCAGAGTATCTTAGTTGTCATAGAGATCCTTAGCCCAGGGGACACGCAACCACCATACTACTTTCTCTCAGTTCTTGGCTTCTGTAGTTACTAGAAGCTGATATGTTTCTGGTCAAATGTCTTGTGGATTAGAACTGGGGGATTACCTATTGCAAAAGCCTTGGTGACCCTAAGGCAAAGATAGAGCCACTCTGCCATGTGAGATTCCTATGATTAACATACTAGGTCTCCTGAGTTACTTCATTCAGAGCCGAGCCATGGTTCTGGACTTTGCATAGCATCATCCAGAGCAGCTTTGGAGTTCATAAAAGACAGGTGGGGACCCTGCCTTTAATCAGTTCTTGTTTGTCATGTGGTTGTTTGTTGTTTTTGACACAGGATTTTGCTAGGCATTGAGTAGCCCAACATGGCCTAGAACTCTAAATACACCTGTCTTAGCGTCTCTGGAACTTCAGGCATGTGCAGTCATGCGTAGCTCTTTGTGTGTGTTTTAATGTGGATATTCTCTGGAAAGTCATCTGATTCTTCACGACTCTCTGAAGTTTCACTTTAGGAAATTTGCCTTAGTTACATAACAAATAACTAGCGTGCTATTTTCAAAATGGTCGGGTTTCCTTTGTATTGCTCTACTCTGAAGATTACTAATCGATCGACGTTACCCAAAAGGGAAAGCTAGGTGTACCCTTCCCTTCCAGTGTTGAACATCATTACTCTAGACCTGTGAGCATCCTTGCAGTACCCTCCACAGACCTGCTGCTCACTGGTTGTGATATTTGTCAAAGGATCTAAGAATCTGCATTTTTCCAAGGTCATATGATTCTGAGCTGAGGCAAGCTTAGGTAATTTGAGCAAATATTTCTTGTAGAAAAAACACCTGTAACTTTTTCTACTTATATATGCTTCTCCAGACACTTAACTGCTGGTATTCTCCTTGTAATTTTTTATCTAAAGGATCCTTTTTATAGGAAAGTAAGAAAATCATATGGATTAGATTATGCTCCTTCAAGAAATCTAGAAGACAACCCATAAAACCTCACTTACTTATTAAAGCCCCTTGCCAGTCACAAAGCATAGAGAGTATTTTTTTTTTTATCAATAGGAAACACATTTGCATGGGCACATCATTGATTTTTCTTAGCACAGTTTATACACAGCAAAGTCAAGTGACTTGTCCTAAGGTGTTCAGCAAGCCATTGGGTTGAAATAGATCTAAAAGAGGATAGCATGTTTGTTGCTCATCTTGATTTAACAGATAGGAAGTAACTGGAATTGGATCTGGAAATATATCTAGTTCAGTGAGTGAAAAAGTGTGAGACTATGAGATTCAATTCCTAGAACCAAGACAAACAACAACAAAAAGGGAAACAGGAATTGATCAAATGTGTGAGACAACTGTGGTTAAGATCCCTGGGTGGTAAAGGAAGAAGTCAGCTAGCTGCTAGGACCTGCTCTTTGAGATTCACTTCTCCATTTTTGACTGACACTGCATGTCTGTTTCTAAAAATTGAAGTGTTAACATTGAGGGGAAAGTGATATTAAATTATCATACATGATGATTATTTCTGATGGTAGATTCTTGTCTCATGGTCAAAATGTTAGGAGGAAAAACAGCCCTTTGGCTCATTTGAATTCCTCTCAGTGACCAACTGGCAATGTCTCTACTAGAAAGTAACTTCTTGTTTGTGTGGCTATCTTCCATTTTTTAAGGTGAAAGATTTATACAATATGAAGAAGTAATAACAGAATATCATCTTCTGTTTTTAAGGCAAATAAACAATTTTGAGGTTACCCAACAGGGGCCACTTGAGATCTGAGGGGTATTTACTGTGGAAATTATTTGTGAAATGCATACAAAGAAAATTCCCCTTGGCTGCTGTTTGTACTGTGCTCAGGCAATTGAACTGTCATAGAGGCAGAGATGCCCTCTCCCACTGTCAGCCCACAAGCGTCATTTGCTTCTTCCTTTTCCTCTTTCTCCTCCGTCTTCCACAATTGCAGATGATCAGACACAATCAGTGGGAGATTGGCAGTTTACTTCTGCCCAGTACAGAATAAATATCTTAAGAAATTAATAGCCCGAGCTGACAAGGCTAACTAGGGGGAAATTAAAGGGTAGTGAATAAAGTTGATGAAAGATTTTATTTTTTTGGCTTATATATCTTTCAAAAAGCTCCTGTTTATTTTATATATTTTAAATAAAAGTCTTTAGTTATTGTTTGGAGATATAGATAATTAAAGAATGAGAGGGGAAAAAATCTGCTCTGTATCCCAGAGCCTTGAGTACATTGGTTCCAAACTTAAACCTAGCCATGTTATTTCTTTGTATTTTAGGGTTTAAAAATGTAGTTGGTTGACAGAGAAAAAACAGTGGATTGTTCTTCTTGACTTCCTGTAGCTTTGGCTGTGAATGTTGTTTTTCTTTTCATCCCAAGTTTTTCAGGCTTGGGGGTGGTGTTGGTGGAAGTGCTCTCTCCTCTGTGCTGATTTCCATGGCAACACTCATGCGCACAGAGCCAGCGGGCTGGACCTCACTCCCTTCCACTGCCAGGATTTTTGTGCAGATATCACTTAGCAGATAATAGGAAAAGCTACAAGAGCTCAACCTTCCCAGTCTGACTCTACATTCTAAAAGGAGAAACCATTTGTAATGAGGAAATGTTTGGTAACACTGCAGGGAGATTTACCTACCATCTATCTAGTAGCTGGATACTTCTGAACAGGCAGGATCCAGTTGTGGGGGTTGGTGGTAGTTATGAGGTGATGGAAAAACATGGCTGAGATAGTGATGTTCCCAGACCTGTATAACAGGACCCATCTGCCAGGAGAGTTAGGGTTAACAGACTTCCTGTGAGGAAGAGACTAGCTAGGAAATTTTCTGATGCTGAAATCTTCATGACACCTCACCTGCGATCTTTTGTACTAGTAGAAAACTTTTACCTGTATCCTACTTTATTCTATCCTGTTTAAGAGGCATGTAAAGACTTAATCATTTTTAGTGAATGCTGGCACTTAGTTCTATGCTCTGAGTCACCATTGCCAAAAGGAAACAACTGTTACCTGGAGCAAACTTGCAGAAAGAGGAAAGTCATTTAGAGAATTCCCTACTTTGCTCTTTCAGTTTGACTTTCCAATGTGAAGAAGTTTAGTTACACTTTCTATTCTTGTTAGTAAATAAAGTAAATAACTGCCTGAAGAGATGATCTCAGGCATTGTGTAGGATTTGTGGAGGCAAATACACATGAGAACAAAGTGGAAAGTGCCATGCTTATGACAGAACTCATAACCATTAGACAGTTTATTTAGAAGGAAGTCATCCTTTCCCTCTAATAGAAGCAATGGGCAATTGTTAGCATGTATCTTCAAATCATACTACCTAAGCATACAAATATAAGGAACAGTTTCTCTTGCACTGTTTTCTCTCATTCTATGTCTTCATCTCTTAGAAAGTTAGGATGATATAATGCTTTGAATCAGTTGTCCTCCATAAACTCATGTGCTTTGGATCTTTAGCTGACAGGAATTTGGGAGGTGGAGTTGATGGAGGAGGTATGTTCTTGGGGATGAGCTGATGGGTGTTATAGCTGCTTCCCCCTTGCCAGAATTTAGTTCACTATCTTGCTGTTGTTTTCCACTTGCTGTGGCAGAAGTGATGTCCAACTTGGGTTCATGCCAGGCCTTCTCCTGACATTCCCTTCAAAACTGTAGGCCAAAATAAAATACTTTCCTCACATCAGCTGCTTCTGGTCAGGTATTTGTCCTAGCAACAAGAAGGTCATTCTTTCCTTTTCTTTGTTACTGACTGATCTATATCTGGCTGTATGGCCACACTTCCCCTGAATAAAGACATTGCCATGCAATAGGGTATTTGCTACTTGAGTACTACATTGAAGTCTTCCCACTTCAAAATAGTAGTTGTCCCTCTGGTAGTTTATGATTTATAACATAGAGTTTCCTCTGTTGATTCCATATAGCTTTGGGAAATTGTATCTGTGTTGCCCATTTTGTTTCTAGAGACTATAAAAGGATACATATGTCTTTGATAGATGGCTGAGCTGCAGAAATTTTCTATGAAATGATTTTGTTGCTTCTCTCAGGAATTCCTGATGGTATTCCATAGTCTTCTAATTGTGTCATCTTTGTTCTCTGTGAGAGTGACTGTCATTTTGAAAGCCTCTCTCTTTCAACCAAGGGAGTGATGATTCATTGGATGTTGTGTCTCTCAAACAAAACGTGGTCTTTATTTTTCTATTGGGAAATGCTCAGAGCTGGAATTGTAGGCAGGGATAGGTGTTCCCTGCTGCCATGGACTGCTGAGGGAGGATGGATGGACAAGTGCTACCTAAAAGCCACTCAGCCACCACCCTTCCCTGTCAGGAGGGGAAGCCATAGGGGACTTCAGTTGGAAATCATTGTCATGGTATAAAAGGTTTTACAATGCATCTATGGTTATAAGGATTGGTTTAGTTTTCAACAGAATAAAAACCTACAAAAAACAATATGAAAATTATGTTAAATAACAGAAAAATCTCAGTTTCTAGCAGCTTAAACTCTAGATTATGATTTATTTTATATTTCTACCTTGACTGCTGTGACATGGGAATGACACTCAAAGATAATAGGACCAGTGGAATGTACATTATTTCACTGGGGGAAGAAAAATCCATTTAACCTTCTGAAAAATTTTCTATAGTTTCAAAAATACCAAATTGTAGGAGTTACAGCATTCTACTTACAGAGATTATACTTCTTAGCATTAAAAATGGAGACCTTTCAAGAGAAAAATATGGATACATGTTTTAGGTACAAAAGTCTTTTATATCCATTAGGGAAAATTATATCTAAATATGTTATCCTGAAATTCACAGTTTTGTCAGAAACAAGAAATCCAAGTTTTTTTTTAAAGTAAGATTTTGGTTTCCATTTTCATTTTTATCTTCCATGGGAGAAATAGTATAACAAAAAGAATAAAGTCTTGTATTAATTACATTATTTGTTTTCCTGTGTTGAGAATGGACTCCACAGCCTCACCCAGGCTAGGCACATACTCTACCACTGATCTTTATTTAATTTTATTTTTTAATTTAATTAATTTTAATTTAATTGTAATTTAATTTTAGGCAATTAGGTAGCATTCTGTTGACTTTCAGTATGTAAGAAATCAGTAGCTGTCACTTTAAAAAATTACCTCACAGCAGGAATTTAGGCAATTAAACTTAAAAATACTTTAAAAACATATATATATAGAAATATATGTTTAGGCTGGGAATACATATTAAGTCATTGGATTGGAAATTTTATGTTATGATTTCAAAGATTTTTTTGTCTCCTTTTGAAAAGTAATATTCCTCTGGAGTATTGAATTGTTAAAAAAAAACTACTATGAGAATATCCTCTAGTCTTTTTTAAAAATTTTGTGAGGAGGAAAGGAAACATTTGTATATCCCCCACACTGAAGGCAAAATGTACAAGTGTTACAACATAATTAGAACTGTTAGGATAATTGCCTTTTACGGACACATTATGCTTCAGTTGTTTACAGCTAAATGAGATGTAAAAGCATATATTAGAATGAGGAATACTGTATAAAATAGATCTAAGTATAAAAGAAATTGTGTGTTGTCTGGAAACTTTTAGACAAGTCTAACTTGGAAAAAGATATATGTATGCACACCCATATGTTGTGTTCCATGTGTGTTTCATACATAGGCATATACACATAGACACCGTAGTCTGAAACAAGACTATACATACTGCTAGTTTTTTTGTGATGATAAATGAATGTGACACTGAGTCTGGGCTATAATTCAAGGTAAGTGTAGCAGTTGCCTTCTCACAAACAGCTGATTGGAGGAAAGGGTTTATTTTACCTTATATATAAAGGAGAAGTTTCATCCTGGCAGGGAAAGTAGAGCAGAGGCTGGATATCACTCTTTGTCACATCAACTGGGCAGCAGCAGAAGCCACCAGCCCAAGGGCAGATTTATGGTAAGCTCACTGAATTTTGGAAATTACCTCCAGTTTTAATGGTGGTTTTCTTCATGTTCAACAACTCAGACATACTAAAATAAAGCTTCATGTTTTCCAGTGGCCACCAAGATAAAGATATAGAGAGTTTCCAGCATGGACCCCATCCTCTGCCTAATCTAAGGCCCCTCTACAAAAGTCAGAAGGAAAACTGGGTATTCCTCACTTCTGTAAATTTGTCTTTCCTTTTCATCTTATATTAAAGACAGACAAGATGTGCTGGTTTATGTAGGTACTGGGGAATTGAAACCCGATCAGCAGGTTTGCAAGCAAGTGCCTTTAAGATCCATCACTGCAGCCCATAATGTTCACTTTTAGTAGAGCATCTGTCTCCATGCAAATAATCTGAAGATGACTATAGATTTTATTTTTTTAAATTTATTTACTTGCATGTGTGTGTGTGTGTGTCATAGTCTTTTGCCACTGGGGGGGGGGGGGGAGATGCCTGTGCCACATTTTGTGTCCTGCTTGCATGGGTGGCTGGGATTTAAACCTGACTCCTCTTGGGTTATTCAAGTGATACCTCTATTAAATATGCCATTTAGTACCTAATCACTTATATACCCATCCTCTCCAATTCTATAACCTGCTAACATCATCACCTATAGCCTTTCCTTGCAAGTAATCTTTGTCTAAATTCTGCCTTAACTGCTAAGCCACCTCTCTAGCCCCACTATTAGTTTTGTTGAGGGACAAAGTAACATAAATTTTTGGCCAATATCCCCAATAAAATAATAAACTATTTTATTAACCTAATGAATTTGGGAAAAATACATGTATAGGGACCAGTTAAAATTGCGGGTTTTGTATGTGTTGTGTGCTTATAAAAGAAGAAGCAGTCTGCTAAGTCCAGCTCAAACAGACTCAAGTGACATCATGGCTATTTGTATCACTTTTCTCCTTGTCACAGAGCCTTAGATTTGTGCCCTGAAAGGAGGAATCTGCTATTGATGGATAGGAAATGAATCATTTATCAAGATTACATCATTATTTTTAAGAGTTCCTTAAGGAAAGGAGAAATAATCAATCCACAATAATAGCAGAACAACTCTTAAAAGAGGAAACATATTGGAGTATAAATTGATAGCTGAATTAATTTTCCTTTGTCATGTAAAATTGTTGTGACATGTTAAAAATAATTTATGTAATTATAGAAAGGAAATTGGATTTGTTTCAACCTTTATATATGAATGTGTGGTCTTAAGATTGAATATATACTGAACATTATCCTTGCCTATGAGTGATGATGCTGAATAGTATAGTTGACATTTAGTTTCATTAAAGATTAATAGTAGCATTGTCTTATGTGCATTACCACATCACAGAAAGAAAGATTTAGTGGCCAGGCTGTGGATTATGTATTAGGTGGCAAGACTTCCAGCCTTTACTGCCACTCACTTGCTGACATTTGAGCTCACCAATGCTTACGTTAATTTTCTATCCATAATAACAGTGGTAATAACATCTCAAACAGGTCTCCTCAGAAAAATGGTAAATATTAGTAAGGTAGTATCAGTGCTCTGGGCTTCCTAGGAAAGTACTGAATGAAGTAACAGAAGGGCCCCTCAGAGAGTGCATCCTCAATTCTCTTCATGTTTCATATACCATTCTACCAGAACTCCAGTCGTTCCACATGAATCCCCTTTGCAAAGGTAAGTTTGTGAAGGGGAAAGCAATTGCAAAGTGGACTATCTGGAGAGTGATGTCATTTGATAGTTAGCTGACTTGAAGATTATATAATTTATCTGAATCTAGTTCACCTTGTGTAAGGAAGGTGATGCATATAACTTGGACTTTTGATAATTAAATGACATTAAATAGCTTCTTTCACAATGAGAAATCTACCTTAATTTCTCTTTTTGTTTTGGCCCATGTGAGAAAATACAAAATAATAATATTTACCTGTGTAATTAATTCAGTGGTAAAGACCATAGCAAAAATTGGTAATATTTCTCAAGTGGTTATGATTTGTGATAACTTCCCCATTGTTCTAGACCTTATCCAGCATTTTTAATGGTGTGATATTGAAAAGGGAAATGTCTTATCTTTACTATTGTTTCCTAACTTTTGCTGCCATAGGATTAGACAAGGATAATTAGAGGTCATGTCTTACTTCTATAACATGGACATGAAGTTTCTTATATATGGTTATATAAATGTTGCCAATTCTCCATAGTTCTCATGAATTAAAATTACCCAAAATAACTGATGCAAAGATCCTGTTAAGTCACTTAATTCTTTTTATGTCCTTGCTTCTATGTTATTTTATTTTATTTTTTTAATTTTTATTAACATTTTCCATGATTATAAAATATATCCCATGGTAATTCCCTCCCTCCCCACCCCCACACTTTTCCATTTGAAATTCAATTATCCATCATATTACCTCCCCATTACAATCGTTGTAATTACATATATACAATATCAACCTATTAAGGATCCTCCTCCCTTCCTTTCTCTACCCTTTATGTCTCCTTTTTACCTTACTAGCCTCTGCTACTAAGTATTTTCATTCTCATGCAGAAGCCCAGTCATCTGTAGCTAGGATCCACGTATGAGAGAGAACATGTGGCGCTTGGCTTTCTGGGCCTGGGTTACCTCACTTAGTATAATACTTTCCAGGTCCATCCATTTTTCTGCAAATTTCATAACTTCATTTTTCTTTACCGCTGAGTAGAACTCCATTGTATAAATGTGCCACATCTTCATTATCCACTCATCTGTTGAGGGACATCTAGGCTGGTTCCATTTCCCAGCTATTATAAATTGAGCAGCAATAAACATGGTTGAGCACGTACTTGTAAGGAAATGAGATGAGTCCTTTGGATATATGCCTAGGAATGCTATAGCTGGGTCATATGGTAGATCAATCTCTAGCTGTTTTAGAACCTCCAAACTGTTTTCCACAATGGCTAGACCAGATTGCATTCCCACCAGCAGTGCATAAGGGTTCCTTTTTTTCCACATCCCCGCCAACATTTATGATCATTTGTTTTCATGATGGTGGCCAATCTGACAGGAGTGAGATGGAATCTCAATGTAGTTTTAATCTGCATTTCCCTGATGACTAGTGATGTAGAACATTTTTTTAGATGCTTATATGCCATTCGTATTTCTTCCTTTGAGAACTCTCTATTTAGCTCCATAGCCCATTTTTTGATTGGCTTGTTTGATTCCTTATTATTTAACTTTTTGAGTTCTTTGTATATCCTAGATATTAATCCTCTATCAGATATATAGCTGGCGAAGATTTTTTCCCATTCTGTAGGTTGCCTCTTTGCTTTTTTCACTGTGTCCTTTGCAGTGCAAAATCTTTGTAATTTCATTAGGTCCCAGTGGTTAATCTGTGGTTTTATTGCCTGAGCAATTGGGGTTGTAATCAGAAAGTCTTTGCCAAGACCAATATGTTGAAGGGTTTCCCCTACTTTTTCGTCTAGCAGTTTCAGAGTTTCCGGTCTGATGTTAAGGTCTTTAATCCATTTGGACTTAATTCTTGTGCGTGGCGAGAGAGAAGAATCTATTTTCATCTTTCTGCAGATATATGTCCAGTTTTCAAAACACCATTTGCTGAAGAGGCTGTCTCTTCTCCAATGAGTATTTTTGGCATTTTTATCGAATATCAGGTGGCTATAGCTACTTGGGCTTACATCTGGGTCCTCTATTCTGTTCCACTGATCTACATGTCTGTTTTTGTGCCAGTACCATGCTGTTTTTGTTACTATGGCTCTGTAGTGTAGGTTAAAATCAGGTATGGTGATACCACCAGCCTCTTTTTTGTTGCTCAGTATTATTTTAGATATTGGAGGTTTTTTGTGATTCCAAATGAATTTTTGGATTGTTTTTTCTATTTCCATGAAGAAAGCCTTTGGAATTTTGATAGGGATTGCATTAAATGTGTAGATTGCTTTAGGTAAGATTGCCATTTTCACAATATTGATTCTTCCAATCCAGGAACAAGGGATGTTTCTCCACTTTCTAGTGTCTTCTGCAATTTCTCGCTTGAGTGTTTTAAAGTTCTCATTGTATAGATTCTTTACTTCCTTGGTTAGGTTTATTCCAAGGTACTTCATTTTTTTTGATGCAATTGTGAATGGGAGTGATTCTCTGATTTCATCCTCTGTGTGTTTGTTGTTAGCATATATGAAGGCTATTGATTTCTGTGTATTTATTTTGTATCCTGCTACATGGTTGTAGGTTTTTATCAGCTCTAACAGTTTGCTAGTAGAGTCTTTAGGGTCCTTTATGTATAGAATCATGTCATCTGCAAATAATGATAACTTGATTTCTTCCTTTCCAATTTGTATTCCTTTTATGTGTGTCTCTTGCCTTATTGCTATGGCTAAGACTTCCAAAATTATATTAAATACAAGTGGGGACAGTGGACACCCTTGTCTTCTTCCTGATTTTAGTGGAAAAGCTTCCAGTTATTCCCCATTTAGTAATATGTTGGCTGTAGGCTTGTCATAAATAGCCTTTATTATATTGAGATATGTTCCTTCTATTCCCAGTCTCTGTAGGACTTTTATCATGAAGGGAGGTTGGATTTTGTCAAATGCTTTCTCTGCGTCTAATGAGATGATCATGTGATTTTTGTCCTTCAACCCGTTTATGTAATGTATTACATTTATAGATCTGCGTATGTTGAACCATCCCTGCATCTCTAGGATAAAACCTAATTGGTCAGGGTGAATGATCTTTTTGATATACTCTTGTATTCTGTTTGCCAATATTTTGTTGAGAATTTGTGCATCTATGTTCATGAGGGAGATTGGTCTGTAATTTTCTTTTTTTGTTCTATCTTTGCCTGGTTTTGGTATCAGGGTGATGCTGGCCTCATAGAAAGAGTTTGGTAGAATTCCTTCTTTTTCTATTTCCTGGAAAAGCTTAAGAATCAATGGTGTTAGCTCTTCCTTAAAAGTCTGGTAAAATTCAGCAGGGAATCCATCTGGGCCTGGGCTTTTTTTAGTTGGGAGATTATTGATAACTGTTCAGATCTCCATGTTTGTTATAGGTCTATTTAAGTGATTAATCTCATTTTGATTTAATTTAGGTAGGTCATATAGATCAAGGAAATCATTCATTTCTTTCAGATTTTCATACTTTGTGGAGTATATGCTTTTATAGTATGTCCCTATGATTTTTTGAATTTCTCTGGAATCTGTTGTGATGTTACCTTGTTCATCTCTGATTTGATTAATTTGTGTCTCTTCTCTCTTTCTTTTGGTCAGATTTGCTAAGGGTTTATCAATCTTGTTTATCCTTTCAAAGAACCAACTCTTTGTTTCATTAATTCTTTGGATTGTTCTTTTTGTTTCTATTTCATTAATTTCTGCCCTAATCTTTATTATTTCTTCCCATGTACTGATTTTTGGTTTGCCTTGTTCTTCTTTTTCCAAGGCTTTAAGGCGAAGCATTAGGTCGTTTACTTGCGACCTTTCTAATTTCTTAATATAGGCACTTAAGGCTATAAATTTACCTCTTAGAACTGCCTTCATTGTGTCCCAGAGATTTTGGTATGTTGTGTTCTCATTATCATTTGACTCTATAAATTTTTTGATTTCCTTTTTGATTTCTTCATTGACCCATTCATCATTTAGTAGTGTATTGTTTAGTTTCCATGATTTTGTGTATGCTCTATAGCCTTTCCTGCTAGTGATTTGTAGTTTAATTCCATTGTGGTCAGATAGAATGCAAGGAATTATTTCAATTTTCCTGAATTTGTTAAGATTTGCTTTGTGTCCTAATATATGGTCTATTTTAGAGAATGTTCCATGTGCTGCTGAAAAGAATGTATATTCTACAGCCTTTGGATGAAATGTCCTGTATATATCTGTTAAGTCCATTCCTTCTATGACCTCATTTAGTCCAGATGCCTCTGTGTTTATTCTTTCCCTGGATGACCTGTCAATTGATGAGAGTGGGGTGTTAAAGTCACCCACCACCACTGTGTTTGGTGTTATCTGTGACCTTAGTTCTAATAGTGTTTGTTTGACGAATTTGGGAGCCCCCTTGTTAGGTGCATATATGTTTGGGATTGTAATGTCCTCCTGTTGGAGTGTGCCCTTAATCAATATAAAGTGACCTTCCTGGGCTGGAGAGATGGCTTAGTGGTTAAGCGCTTGCCTGTGAAGCCTAAGGACCCCGGTTCGAGGTTCGGTTCCCCAGGTCCCACGTTAGCCAGATGCACAAGGGGGCGCACGCGTCTGGAGTTCGTTTGCAGAGGCTGGAAGCCTTGGCGTGCCCATTCTCTCTCCCTCTATCTGTCTTTCTCTCTGTGTCTGTTGCTCTCAAATAAATAAATAAATAAAAAATAATAATAAAGTGACCTTCCTTATCTTTCTTGACTAACATCTACCTTGTCTGATATTAGGATAGCAACTCCTGCTTGTTTTCTAGGCCCATTTGCTTGAAACACCGTTTTCCAGCCTTTCACCCTAAGATGATGTCTATCCTTTGTAGAAAGGTGAGTTTCTTGGAGACAACAAATTGTAGGATCCTGCTTTTTAACCCAGTCTGCAAATCTATGTCTTTTCGTTGGGGCATTGAGGCCGTTGATATTAAGAGATATTATTTAAATGTGTGTATTTATGTTTGCCATTTTTTTGTGTGTGTGTGTGTGTTTCTGGTTCTACCTGGACTGTCTTCTGTTAACTAGTATTTGAGTATTGCTTGTTTTTTCTAGTTTCCTTATATGTGTGCTTTTCCTTTTCTTCAGCATGGAGGATTCTATCAAGTATTTTCTGTAGAGCTGGTTTTGTCTTCAAATACTCCTTTAACCTGCTTTTGTCATTGAATGTCTTTATTTCTCCATCTATTTGAATGGATAACTTTGCAGGATAAAGTAACCTTGGTTGACAGTTGTTATCTTTCAGAACTTGGAATATATCACTCCAAGCCCTTCTGGCTTTAAAAGTTTGTGTTGAATAATCTGCTGTAATCCTGATGGGCTTGCTTTTGTAGGTAACTTGATTTTTCTCTCTATCTGCTTTTAATATTTTTTCTTTGGTGTGTGTGTTTGGAAGTTTTTTTTATAATATGGTGAGGAGAGGTTCTTTCTGGGTTTTGTCTGGCTGGGGTTCTAAAGGGTTCCTGTATCTGCATTGGCACCTCTTTCCCAATTTGGGGGAAATTTTCTTCTATGATTTTGTTGAAGATGCCTACTATGCCTCTGGAGTGGAGTTCTTCTCCTTCTACTATGCCCTGAATTCTTATATTGGATCTTTTCATAGTGTCCCGAATATCTTGAAATTCCCACTCATACTTTTCTATAAGTTTGTCTTTCTCTTTGTTGGACTGCATTAGGTCTGCCACCTGGTCTTCTAGCTTAGATATTCTGTCCTCTCCCTCATCCATCCTACTGGTGAGATTTTCTACAGAGTTTTTTATTTCATTAACTGTGTTCTTCATTGCTAATTCTGACTGTTTTTTCTTTATTATTTATATTTCCTTATTTATATCTTGTATTGCCTTCTTTATTTCATTAAATTGGTGTCCTGCATCTTCTTTGATTCCTTTGATTTCCTCTTTGATTTCTTCTTTGATTGTTTTCATGTGTTCTTTGACCTCTTTGAACATATTTATAATCATTCTTTTGAATTCTTTCTCAGGCATTTCCTCTAACTCTTTCTCACTGGAGGACATTTCTGATGCATTAATACTTTTATGTGGATTTATATCATCTTGCTTTTTAGTGTTTCTTGTGTTATAATGTATATATTTTTGCATCTTGGATTAAGTTAATGCTTGGATTTTCTAGCTAGCTGTGTATTCTTAGCTGTATCAATTGATTTGATGTAATATATTTTCAGGGTAGGACCTTAAGGTGTTAGGTGTGGCTCTTAAGACTCTCAGAGTATCTACAAAGATGTGCTTAGGGGTTAAGTTTCCCTGCTATAGGAGTATTCAAGCAGGCTAAGTGCAATAAAATACAGGTAGATTGTAAAATTTAACTAAACACTGTACACATTCAATCAAAAACAGCCCCGAGTATGTATGCAAGATTAGTTATTATAATGACCAGATCCTCTATCAACAAAGAGGTTTAGATTTCTGGTCTGTTGAGGGATCCAAGTCAGCTTGTGACCAAGTGAGACCCTTCCCTGGTGCAATGCCAGTTACCTTGGATGATTTTGGTCTCAATCAAGTTGCTGCCTGGGTTGTAGGTCTGCTGTTCTGATTTCTGGAGCTGGGCACTTGCTTTTCCTGCGGGGCAAACTGAGCCGCTGCTGGTGCCTCTGCTGCTGCTGTAGCTGCCACTGCTGGAGCCACCACTGCTGCTAAAGCTGCTGCTGCTGTGCCCACTGCCACTGCTCCCCCTGAAGCTGCTGCTGCTGCCGAGTCTGTCGCTGCTGCCACTCCTGGGTCTGCTGCTGCTGGGGCCGCTGTTACCAGTTCTGGAGCCCCTGATGTTGCTGCCGAACTCTGCTCCTGCTTGGGTCCCACTGTCAGCTCAAGTTGGCGTGGCCGGTCCCGGCCGCTGCTCTGTTCACCGGAGCTGGGCTCCGGTGGTGGGGGAGGGGAGGGAGCCGCAGCTGCTCTGGTTCCCTCGCTGCTCCAAGTGTTCTTCTACCTCGGGGTCTGCTCCTCCGTTGCTCGCTGCCGCTCTCCCCTCACGTTTCCCGAGTTGCGGAGAGCGCGGTGTGAGGGAACGCTCTGCACCTGGCTTTGCCTGCGGCTGGAGCCGAGCCTGGCGGCTTTCTGGTGCGCCGCAGCCGTGGCGGTTGGCCGAGCTGCCGGAGCCGCTTTTCCCGCCTGTGCAGGCTCTGGATGCCCTGGAACTCTTCTACTTCTCCGCTGCCGCTTCAATTTCCTATACACCTCACTTTTTAGTAAAAGTGTGTATTTTGCTGAGTTTTTTTGGTCTTTTTCCCCCCTAGGCTGCTTTGGCTTGGTACCTACGCCGCCATCTTAACCGGAAGTCCCCCAGGTCACTTAATTCTTATTTAAACACTTTCTTTTCCATGTGAATGTTGGGTAACAAAAATTAATACTTAAAAACATCTTGCAAAGAATCAAACCTTATCACAGGTTTTAACATGTATGAATCATCTGTGTTTATATTCAACCATTAATACAATCTCCAGTATCTGTATTTAGTAACGTTTATGTGGCAAAATGTATGTGATGTAGTGAAGTTTCTGTGCTTACTCATTACTTCCCACCTGAATGAAATTCCACCCTTGAGTATCTTTTTTTTTTATGCATAGGGCAGAAGTTAGAAGGCATTCTCATTCTTTCTTCCAATAACCATACATTTACTTTGCATCAATGCTGGGAAAGGGGTGCTGATTGGTTTAAGCATAGTCTGTTCAGTATCATTGTATAGTGTATGTCTGAGTGCACACCAACAAGAAGAAATTTCCAAGTCCTGTGAATATTCAAAAAATAAGTGGTAGGCCTGGAGGAATGGCTTAGCAGTTAAGGTGGTGGCCTGCAAAGCCCAAGGACCCAGGTTCAATTCACCAGGGCCCACATAAGCCAGATGCATGGGGTGGCACATGTGTCTGGCGTTAATTTGCAGTGGCTGGAGGCCCTGGCATGCCCATTCTCTCCCTCCCTCCCTCTCTTTCTCTCTCTCTCTCTCTCATAAATAAATAAGTAAATAATAAATAAAATGTTTACAAAACTAAGTGGTACAAAATGGCCAAAATCTAAGACTTCTGCAATGTTCTATGATTTTTTTTGTGATAATGCTTTTCAAAAGACTGATGGTCATGTGTAGTAGTCCAATATTTCTGTCATCCCAGAATTCTGAAGGAAGTGCAAGGCCAGTCCAGATTATACAGCAAGATGCTAAAGCAGGGGAAAAAAAAAAAGCATTTTGAAACCCTTGAGTATATATATTTTTTAAAAAGGAATTTCAAACTGTAGTGCATATGGTTTGGGCTCACAACTTTGCTCCCTCAGCAGGGTCCTTTCTTGGTCTCCTCCTACATATGTGGTACACTTTGACAACTCTACTGTGGTATATTTGTGTTGGCTAGCACACTCTTGTTTTAGGAGCTTTCTCTTCCATTTTCATTTGGTAGTTTGTTCATTGGGACTATTTGATGAAAAAAATAAGTGGCAGTCATTCCTTAAAGTAAATGCATGCCTTGCACATCATCCTGTGCAGCAAAGAAGAATGTGGACTCTGAATGTGTTCTGTAATGCACCATTGGGAAGAGTTCTGTACAGGATTGATTTTTATTTGCTGTATTTTTAAAAATAATGTATTTATTTGAGAGAGAATGAATGAATAAGTGGGGCATCATCAAGGTCTCTTGATTGGAGCTATAAAACATGTGCCACTTTGTACATCTGGCTTTATGTGAGTACTGGGGGGTTGAACTCAGGTCAGCAGATGTTCAAACCAAGTTCCTTTAATGACTGAGCCATCTTTCCAGACCTAAGGACTATGATTTTTATAAAATTCTGGCACTGTGATTACTTAAACTTCCCTAAAATTATGGGACCTGGTTGTGTCTGGATAAGCTCAGGTGATTGGGATTCTAGGTAGAGACACCTCTGAGATAAGCTGATAGTCTTGGGGTCTGTGAGTAGCATTCCCTAGTAGCTGGCCTGCCACATAGTCTTTTGAAATGTTGTATTAGAACTTTGTGAATTGGTGATAGTTAAGGAGTTCTGAGCCAGTATTGTGTTTAGATACAATGCATGTTGCAGTTACCTTTTCATTTCTGGCACAAAACACCCTACCAGTAGGAGCTTATGGGAGGAAAGGGTTTATTTCAAGCTTAAATTTTTAAGGGGAAGTTTCATCATGGCATAGCAAGCAGAAGGTTGAGTGTCACATTTGGCCACAATAGCTGGGAGGTCGCAACAAGAATGAGTGCACTACCACATGTTCTCTCTCATATGTGGATCCTAGCTACAGATGATTGGGCTTCTGCGTGAGAATGAAAATACTTAGTAGCAGAGGCCAGTAAGGTAAAAAGGAGACATAAAGTGTAGAGAAAGGAAGGGAGGAGGATACTTAATAGGTTGATATTGTATATATGTAATTACAATGATTGTAATGGGGAGGTAATATGATGGAGAATGGAATTTCAAATGGGAAAGTGTGGGGGTGGGGAGGGAGGGAATTACCATGGGATATATTTTATAATCATGGAAAATGTTAATAAAAATTTAGAAAAAAAAAGAATGAGTGCGCTAGATAAACACCCAGTAGGTCTAGACTAATAAACCTCAAGGCCCACCCCCAGTTTCACAACCCCTCCAGAAAGGCCCTACCTCCCAAAGGCTGAACCAGCTAGGGACTGAAATTGAGACTAAATCACAAATCTATGGGATGATGAGGAACATTTCATATTCAAACCAACACAAATATATAGAGGAATTAAGCTTTCTTGGAACATATCACATTCACTCCATGACAACCATTCTCATATGGTGACATACTTCTCTCTCCTAATCTACTACCATCACACACTGCTAAGGAGTTTGGAGTAGTCTATGCAAAGAAAGAATCAAATCTTAGAAAGTGTTTTTTTTTTTTTTAATGCTTTTAAACATGCAAACATTTTTATCCCACTTCTTCCAATTACCTTCTCTCTCCCCCTTCTCACTAAACTCTTCTTTTTCCTGTTAGATCCCCATCTTACTTTTAGCTTTACCCACTGGATTAAATAAGGGTCATTTGCATGATCTTGTGTGGGAGGTTATTTACTAGAGAATGGGTAACCCACCAGTAGCTATACCACTAAAGAACGTGACTTCCCTTCTCTCAGCACTCATCTGTTAGCACTGTTTATTCTGGCAGATGTGGATCTTATGACCCCTCCCTCATTTTTTGGTGGGGGGGTTCAAGCTAGGGTCTCACTAGAGGAACCTGGGATTCACTATGTTGTCTCAGGGTGGCCTTAAACTCATGGTGATTCTTCTACTTCTGCCTCCAAGTGCTGGGATTAAAGGTGTGCGCCACCACGCTGGTTCTGACCTCATTTATTATTGACAGGCCCAATTTATACAGGAAACTACATCTGCTGTGAACTCATGAGTGTGGAGGACTTTTCATATCCAGAAGATAATATTCCAAAACTCCCAATTAGGAAGTGTTTATCTTAGGATAATAGATATACTTTTCAAGTAAAATGGACATAGATAAATATACATGCATAATATGACACAGAGGATTTTATCCCAAGAACCTAAAATTATGTTGTATTTAAAAGGTCAGCATTGTTGTCCACCAGTACTCAGGCAAGGACTTATAGAGAATTCTGCTGCTTCCCTCTAGAACTGGACTATATGATATGAGGGGAGTCATAAAATTAAATGAAAAAGTTCAATGTTGTACAATTTTAGAGAAGCTCATTATTTTTAATCAGAGCAAAGCCTTTTTAATTACAGAAACCAAGTATAATTGAACATTTTTTTAAAAATTGCTAGGAATAATGTACCATATGAATAATTAATAAGGCATATTATCAGAAGACACACACACACATGTATCCCTTCAAGTGAACCTTTTCCAGGCTTTGGGTTTATCCTATCCTTAATGAAAGCATTTTTCTAATCTGTATTTCAAACAAGAGAAATGAAGTACTAAGATAGTACCACATGCAGCATATTGGTCATGGGCTGAGGCTCCTAGAAGAAACATGGAAATTATTTCCCTTGGGAAATCTCACTTTGCTTTGTATATTAAGAACATAGACATGATTTTATTTTATATCTAACATGAGATGAACTCTGTAGTGTTTTTGTTTTTCTTTATTTTGATTTCTATGTCTTTTCCTGGTGATCCTAGTTATGCTTTTGGGCATGGCTAGCTGAACTTTCTTCAGGTAACTAGTCTTTGGGTTGCCAACTTTCTGTCATCTTTATCAATTTTATCTCCATCCATTAGTGACTTATAGGCCCTAATGGAATAAATGTTCAGTTTCAGATTTCATACCTATTGCCCTGTGGCTATACATATTTTTGGCAAAGAGGACTTTGAGTTAAAAATATAATGGCAAATTCCATGAGTTTGGCAAAGTAACTATGTGATTTACTGTCCAAGCCACTATACTTTGGTCGAATAATGACGTCAGAACCACTAGCTTTGCAAACCACAACATGTGGACAATCTATTGTAAGATTTTGCAGTTTAAAGTCTCAAATTGCCCACATCTTAACAAATCTCTCTTTTATAAGACTGAAGGCATATAGCCTGTATCTTACTACATCCATTTGTAAAACTACAGTTAGAAATGGTGTCTATCTAGCATGGTAATTTTAACCAATGATAGATAATGAACAATACTCTTTTTGTACTAGACAGTTTCCTCTGGAACTCGTATGTTTCATATTTTGAATATGAAATTTGAGGTCTGGTAAAATATCATGGTTGTAGCAAGTTGCTTAAAATAGCATCCTCAGGCTTCTCTGTTCTTCTTAATCCTTTGCTGGTGCCACTTCTGTTGAAATGTTTGAAAAGGAACTGACTTAAGTGACCTTAAGTTCTGAAGACAAGAAAAGCTGATTAACTCTGTTCTGAAAACATTGCAACCCTGCTGTCATTCTTCCTGCCTTTCATAGAAATGTAAAGGTCAAGACTAGAGGGACTGGAGAGACCTCCTCCCTCCCTGTCACTCTTGAAGTTTGTCTGACCTGGTACTGAGAGGCTGCTTCTTTGTGTCTGCCATGGTCATCTTGTACAGGGTCAGTGCAGTTAAGGAAAGGATGCCCTTAGCAAGCATTTTTGATCCATTTATATTCTATCTTTATCTCATAAAATATAAACTATTTTACAAAGTTAACAATATAGGTAATGAGTTATTCTTATAGTTATTGTATCAAGGAAAGTATTTTATTTGCCTTAAAAAAATACCATAGTAAACTGCTTGGTATGAAATAGGACACACGGGCACAGGGCATAGGTTTCCAGGTGGCAAGGAAAATAAAGCAAACTGAACCATTCCAATTAAGACAGGAATCTGATGGTGGGAGGAGTAAGGCAACAGGGTAGAGTTTTGGGATCCACCAAGGTGTAGGGTTATCTTTCCCGTTTCAGGTTGTGTGCCACATGGTACTGTTAAGAAGTCCCATGGGTCCACTTCCTGAGAACTTTCTTAAGTCCCTGGGCACATAAGAAGGACCACAGGAGAGAAAACATGTCAAAGACAGCAAAGGGAGACAGTAGCTTTCTCATTGGCTGTGTGCGATGCTCTAGGCCATCACAGCCGCATGTATTAACATAAGAATGTGAGCAAGAGCTTTCAGTCAGGAGGAAAGGTGGCATATTTCCATAAACTCAAAAATCTTGAATGAAGGGGCCAGAGAGATTGTTCAGTGTTTAGATGCATTTGCTTGCAAAGCCTTAAGCCTGTGTTCAGTTCCCATAGGTTTGTTTGAAATGGCAAGAAGCCCTATCACCCATATTCATATTCCTATATACCCCTCTGTTTATCCTTGCAAATATTTTTTTTAAAACTGTGACTGATGTCAAAAGATCCTGAAGCAGGAATCCTCGCATCATTGTGTAAACATATTGAGGTGTGTCAGTTTTAAAATTTGATTCATTTGATATTGCCTTATACTGTGAGATACTAATTTCTGGGGTGGATGGCATATCCATAACACACCTATATTCTTCTTTACCAAAAAATCTGATTAAACAGGTACCACATACCCTAAATTATCAACATGCATTAGTACACAAATGGATATTTATTGGCACCAGCATATTCCCTACTTTATTATGTATATGCAGTAAGGAGTGTTTGCCTGAGTTTGGTGATGCTTAATTCTTCATCATAGAACAAAATATGCTTTTTACCAAAACACATAAAATGCTATTGAAGTTGATTAAGTCTTGATTTATTCATTTAGGGATTAGTCCTTCAATGGGAGTGATATGTAATTCAATCATTTTATAATCTCAAATAAATAAGTTGGTTGGACAATTATTTTATGTTCCTAGTTGCATTCAGGTTTTACTGAGAGAGAAAGACTGATAATCTCCTCTTATTCTAGAATGAGAAATTTATGTGTTAAGAAAATGGAAGTCTTTGCAGCTTTGGTATAGGAGAGTTATTAGGATTTCACATTCCTCTGGAATCTATTTTGTATGGAAATGTGTACAGTGGTGAGATAATAACCTTCGTATATCATTTTGAGATTTCTATTTAATCAGACTCTGCCCAACCCTGCTAGCATAGCTCATTGCCAAATCTGTACATGTGTAAAAATACCTGGCTATCCATCACACATTAAAGAGACTTCCTACATAGAAAAAAATTTAAAGGCAAATCAACCTAAAACAGGAAGGAGCTTAGCCTATGAAAATTTGATTGCAAAAGGATCATATAATTTTTAAGTTATAGAAATAGAAACTAGATGGACACCCTACAGTTTAAGGAAAGCAGTTGTTTCCACACAATGATAAACTGTCTTGTTTTTCAGATTTTAAGTAGAAAAATACCATTTTTCTCCCTTTCCATCAGCCTCCAGTGCCCTTCATTTTTGATCTCCCTTTTTTTTTTCCCCATCCATCTTCCCTTCATCTCTTTTTGCCTCCGTCTTCTCAGTTCTAGTTTGTCTTTTTTTTTTTTTTTTTTTTTGCATCTGGCAAATGCACACTTCCTTTTTGCACACCCTCTAGTCATTTGTTCATTTTCATGACCCTTTTTAGAGACCCATAATGTGATTGCCTAATTTTTCTCCTTGGAGATGATCAGGTGGATCTGATTGGCCTTTACCTTTATGCTGGGGGAATTTCTTTAGTAAGTTTAGGGATATATGCATACTCTAATATTTAGATAGAATGTCTTCAATGTGTTTTTAGTTCATGGACATGATCAATACTGTTTTCCAGAACTTGTTCCTTAAAGTCACATATGTTGCACTGTTTATTCTACTGCCTAGAGTACTACTTAGCAAGACCACTGATCCAGGAGTTGTTCATTAACCAAGCTAGTATTTGTGAATTATCTCTTATATCAGTTCCTGGAGTTTGGAGGCCATTGTTGTAGTCTGGGTAAAAGATGGTAGCTTAGACTAAATGTTTGGAAAGGACATTGCAGAAAGTTGATTAATTCAAGAAATATTTAGGAAATAAAATGAAGAAGATGATGAGAAGAGAGAGTAAAATGATACCATTGACGTCTACATTACTAGCATATTTGCCTTTTGAATGACAATACTATTTACATGTGACATGGAAGACAAACTGTAGAAATACCATTATTTGGTCACTAAAGGGTTCCATTTGCTGCTTGCCCTTTAACCATTTGGCAGTCACATGTAAAAAGCAGACAAAGAGAACAAATTTTTATCTATACTCACTGAATTTAAGTACTATTGTATCTAGCTAGGTCCTCTAGGAAAGAAAAATACAAGTCCTTTATTCCTCCAGCATGTACCTTAATTATACCATGAAGTGTTGCATGTATATTCTGAGTCTGGTTTCATTTGTATAGTTTCCCTTACATCAAGCCCAGTTTGTCCTATCTGACATACCTGTCCATTCCAGCCTGGAAGGCCCCTGGTACTGTCTACCCATCTCCCCCTCCATTCCTAGCTCAGGTATCTTCCTTAGGGTAGCCACCACGAACTAGATGAATGAGTTAAATTTTTGAGATAATTAAATCTTAATAAGATTCCATGTTTTTTGTCTATAAAGAGGTAAATTCTGTTTTGCAGTATTTTTCAAACTACGAATTTTGGGATTTTCCTGCCTGGGACTACCTCCCAGCTTGGGGAAGAGTGGATGTACACCCCTCAGCTTAGGAGCTTCCCTGCTTTACTTCTATTCTACTGCTCTCTCTTAAAATAAATCTTTTATAATTTTACCTTCACAAAAAAAATGAAAAGTCTTCCCCCACTCTGTAGATGATATTCACTATGTTGCCCAGGCTGGCCTTGAACTCTCTGGCTCAAGTGATCCTCTCTGTACTTTTTCTAAAAACTACTTATTTCTAAAAATCCTAACAGTACTTTTTCAAAAAACTACTTATTTAAGAGTGAGGGAAAGGGGAGAATGGGTGCACCAGGGCCTTTTGAGGCTGTAGATGAATTCCAGATGTGTGCACCATTCTGAGTGTATGGCTTTATGTGGATACTGGGGAATTGAACCCAGGCTTCAGACTTTGCAAGGCAGTGCTTTTAACTGCTGAGCCATCTCTCCAGCCCAACATTATCTACTCTTTATGATAGAATGAATTCACTCTGTACTATCTAATCTTTTTTTTTGAAATTTGCACATTTGATGTTTGCATTTTATTATATTTTGCAAACTTTTTTAAGAGCATGTGCTTTGTATGAATTTTTACTCTCTCCATTGATAACAGTTGGTCATTTACATGATCATTGAGTAACTCAAGTAATTCCCCAGTGTTTATTTCTCTTTCCAAGTTTGGTATAATTTACAGGTTGTGCAGAAGCTGCTTGGTCATACACACTTTATTGAACACATGCTGATCATTCTCTTAAATCTTTACCCACTTGAAAATAAGTGATGCAACCTACTGGAAATTAAGGCTGAAAATATTTAGGTGGGTTTCAATGTCTCTCAATCAATACTTTGCAGATACTAGTAACAGGTTTTTTGTTTGAATGAAATATGCTGGCTAGTGAGTGGAAAATCAATGCCCAGGAATGAAAAACAGGTGTCAAGTTTGATAGGGACATCATGCATTTGATGTTTGGAGGCCAGAGGGTCCTGTCAACAAACAGCAGTAATTCTGTCAGCTGCAATATGCGTAGAATTAATGAAAATGCCAGAAACAAAGTAGTTTGGACATCCAGCTAGTTCTAACAAAGAAAAAAAAAATGTACCTAGGGCAAAGCTGTGCTTTCCTTTTGCATCCTGAGTAAAAGCCTTACACAAAGATAATGTCATAGAGGTATAACAAAGGCACATTTGCTATGCCCTCCTGTCTGATGGGAAGAATGAGTAGGCAGTGGAGAAAGGGTACCTGTCTTCCTTGTTTCAAGGGACTCCATGGGGTTGTGCAAAGTGATAGAATGATTTTGTGGCCAAATTCAGAAATTAAAGTGCCATTGCAAAGCAGCCAGTCAAGCTTGGCTTTCTCCATGACTTGGTAATTAATTACTAAAGCTTGAAGTTATAGTTACCTTCTTGTAGCTAGGATGAATCACCAGACCAGAAAGAAGTAGCTGATGGGAGTTAATTTCACCTTACAGTGTCAAGGAGATTTTTCATCATGGCAAAGAAAGCATGGCAGAGTAAAGGCTAAATGTTACATTAGCTGGATGGTAGCAGCAAGGGTGAGCTAGCTAACACTGATAAGAAGGTTGGACTTCCAAGGCCTTCCTCCCAGTGATCTCCTTTTCCAGCAAGTGTCCATCTCCAGAAGGCCCTACAACTTTCCCAAATTGTCCCCAGCTGGGGTCTAATATTAAAAACACCTGACAAGGGGGG
Organism: Jaculus jaculus; assembly: GCF_020740685.1. NCBI lineage: Eukaryota > Metazoa > Chordata > Mammalia > Rodentia > Dipodidae > Jaculus > Jaculus jaculus. The sequence goes on from NC_059103.1 coordinate 28,483,842, forward strand.
AGGACATCTCATTCAAACCCCACACCTGACATAACCACTGAGCTAGAAGGAGCAAGAGAAACCTAACCAAAACCACATGTGCAGTGTACAGAACATTTATCCAGATAAAAAGTGCCAAGTATTAAAGAGTGGATTCATAGTAACTCAGTATTAGGGAATTGATTGCCAATTTAAGTAATTCAGGTAAAAATAAAGTGTAATATTTAAGAAGGCTAAAAGATTTTTATAGTGTTCTTCTCCTGGAAAATGTGAGGAATCTCTTAACAATTGATTAAAACTATGATGAAGGTCCAGGAAAACAAAATAACAAAGTAAAATATTTACACTTAATAAAACTAAAGCCATATTGCCTGCATTTGAACTCTGATTCTATTTTCTATCATGTGTCTAAATTTTGGCAAGTCCTTTAATATTCATGCCTCAATTTCCTCATCTGTATTATGAGAATAAAATGAGTAATTATATATAAAGCCTAACAATAGTGCCTGCTACATAGTACAATTTAGGTGATTGGTTGGACTGTTGCTATTCCTAGTTCTCATATATACTTTACATAAAAGATAATTAAGAAAATTTCATTTATAGCAGTAATAAAATTATATAATATCATGGATAACTTCGACAAAACATAATAAAGAATACTATAATAAATGAAGGAAATCTTCAAATTTTAAAGATGTCAGTTCTCCCCAATGTAAGCTATAAATGTAAAATAGTTTCACTTAAAAAAATCTCAGGAAGGACTAAATATTTTTAAACTTTATTGGTGTAACATTATAAAACTAATTAAAAATTGAAACGGAAGCAACTAGGAGAGAGTGATTTTGCCCTACAGTATTTCAGCTTGTTATTTAGTTGCTATGAGAAAACTATTAGCATTCAGTGAAATGTATATAAAAAGTACACATATGAATTTTATAAAAGAATTTAACATATAGGCCCAGAACAGTGTTGTTTAATAAATGTTTTGGGGGTTGTAATGTTATTGAGAAAATATAGTTAGGTCTCTAACTCCTTATAACAACACAAATTGAAGCTACATTAAGGTGTGAGAACAGTAAAGGTGTGGAAGAACATAAACCATGATACAACAAAGACAGGAAGATATGGTCTTCTGCAGTGAGCAGAATCAGAGTCCTCTCATCATGCTCTCAAGAATCAACCCATTAGATAAAAGTTTGCTACAGGGCTTGGGAAGTGCCTTAGCAGTTAAATGCTTGTCCATGAAGCCTTGTTCAAGGCTTGATTCCCCAGGATCCATGTTAGCCAGATGCACAACGGGCCACACATATCTGGAGTTTGTCCTCTATCTGCCTCTTTCTCTCTCAAATAAATAAATAAAAATGAATAAAAATTAAAAAGTAAATTTGCTATACATAGCCACATATTTTTAGGCTTGTTCATTCAAAAATAATTAAAATAAAGGCCAATCACAACCTAGTGAAAATAAAATAAATTGGCTTCAGCATATGATTCAAAAATAAATAAGGAAAAATAATGGTATAGCATAGCATAGTATAAAATGGATACAGAATGGTAAAAGGATATTGGGGAAGCAATTTAGTCATGAAGGGAATAGGTATCCTTCATAATATGTTCATGCCACTATGGTGTTCTACCAATACACATGGGTCCAAGTGGCCATGAACTCACCCTCTGAAACTGAGCAGAAGAAAACATTCCTCATTTGCTTCTGCTCTGCCAAGTACTTAGTCACAACAACAAGAAAAGTAGGTAACAAAAGGATACACAAATTTTAGATAACAAGTATCAAATATAGTTGAAGGGTTTAGTTCTAACATTCTATGTCACAGTAAGATGCATACAGTTACAGTAATTTATAACCTTTCTAATAATGAAGTAGAAGAGAGGTCAAGGTCTCATGATACAAATAAATGACATGTATTTCAGGATTAATTATGACCTTATTGTGATGTTCACATATGTAAATATACCACATTGCACCCCATAATACAAGTCAGTTAACTTTTATTTAAAAAAAACAATTTTAGATATCTTGAAATGATTATAGCTTTGTGGTATCCTTTTGGGAGGAATAAATGTTTTTGCCTATTTTATCCTTAAAATTGAAGACCTAGAAAGAAACAGTAACAAATGAGGTACATGGGTGTTTGGAATAAACTTTGCAATGTAAGAGATAATAGAAAGAAAATTTTCAAAGCTCTTAGATTTCCCCACCAAAAAAAAAAAAAAAAAAAAAAAAAAAAAAAAAAAAAAAAAACCACAAATCATGCAGACAAAAGTATCTATAAAAAGAGTAGAACTCGGAAGACTTCTGGGTAAGGCGGCAGCATAGGAGCCACGGCAAACCAGCCTAGGGAGGGCTTTAAGCAAACCCGCAGCAAAATATACTCTTCTTCTGAAAAGTGAAGGAGTATATCTTAGACACAGCAGAGAAGCAGGAGAAACCAGGATCCATCAGAAAAGAGGAAAAGGGCCAGAATCTCACTAAGGTGCTTGTGGCCCTCCAGTCCGCGTGATTCGCGCTTCCTCCCAGCACTGCCCCACTAGGTGCAACAAGCAGCGGCAGCAGTAGCAGCAGCAGATACCAAACAAGGAGATTTTCCAACACCATCAGCTTCCTTGCAAAGCAACACATGCACCATATATTAGGACACAAAGAAAATCTCAACAAGTACAGGAAATTTGAAATAATCCCTTGAACTCTATCTGACCACAATGGGATTAAACTACAAATCAGCAGAAAGAAAAACTACAGAACATACAGAAATTCATGGAGAATAAACAGTAAACTATTGAATGATGAATTGGTCATTGAAGAAATCAAAAAGGAAATAAACAAATTTATAGACTCAAATGATGATGAGAATACAACATACCAAAACCTTTAGGACACAATGAAGGCAATCCTAAGAGAGAAATTTATAGCTCTAAGTGCCTAGATTGAGAAATTAGAGAGTTCACAAGTAAGCAACTTAATACTTCACCTTAAGGCCTTGGAAAAAGAAGAACAAAGTAAACAAAAATTAGTAGACAGGAAGAAATAATAGAGATTAGGGCAGAAATTAATGAAATAGAAACAACCCCCCCCCAAAAAATCTAAAGAGTCAATGAAACAAAAAGTTTGTTCTTTGAAAGGATAAACAAGATTGATAAGACCTTAGCAATTCTAACCAGAAAAAAGAGAGAGGAGACAAAAAGTAATACAATTAGAGATGGAAAAGACACCATTACAACAGATACCAAAGAAATTCGAAAAAATCAGAAGGACATACTTTAAGAATATATATGCCTAAATGATTTCCTTGATTCATATGACCTACCAAAATTAAATCAAGATGAGATAAGCCTTTCTGTGTAAATGTATTTTAATTAGTTATGTATACAGTTTATATACAGTCATGTTGATACCATAGTTAGCCTCCTCCTTGACTTCCCCCTCTGCAGCGACCCCCCTCATTAGGGAATATGGGTCATGCATTGTGGGGCCAGCCATCAGTTATGGGTAAGAAGCAATGTCTCTGTGCATAATCACCCAGCGTGTGGCTCTAACAATCTTTCTGCCCCTCTTCCATAAATTTTCCTGAGCCATGTTGGGCTCATTCTAGATTTGTTTCAGTGATGAGATCTTGGGAGCCTGTGTCTCTGGATATCTGATTTGGTAGGAGTTGACTGTTCTCTGTGTCTATCTCCTTCACCCTTGTGCTGGTACCAGGTTCATCAAGAAAGCAGCACTCTTGCTCATTTCCCCAGTTACTCTTAGTTTCAGCTGGGACCCTTTTGAGGTGTGATGAGGTGGTTCTCTCCTTAGGAGCTGCATCCATCTGAAAAAGAGAAGCAAATTCCCCAACTGAGAGTGAAGTTAGCACCATATAAATGATATAATCATTGTTATCTTAGAGAGAATTTAATAGTTGTAGGCCCATTTTGTAGCCCCTGATTGGTGGGAGCTTGATAATGTGGAGCAGGCTCATTTTTGGTTCTGACTTGATTCCTAGCTCCAGACATGGGTTCCATTCCACTGAGCATATCAGTTAGCCAAATCAAGATGTTTCCCACCATGGATGTGTGCCACTATTGCACTTGTGTGAGCATCACATCAGGTTTTTTACCCACCCTATTGTCCAGTCCTTGAGATGGTTTTTAGGTATGTCACCATCTTGGGTAGATTCAGGTTAGGAGCCACAGATGAGTGAGACTATGTAACAACCATCTTTCTGTAATTACTTGTGTTCACTGAGAATGATCTTTGCCAGCTACACATTTGATAGAGGATTAATATCCAGAATATTTAAAGAACTCAAAAAAAAAAAAACAGAATAATAAGAAATCAAACAACCTAGTTTAAAAATGGGCTATGAGGCTTGAGGGATGGCTTAGCAATTAAGGTGTTTGCCTTCAAAGCCAAAGGATCCAGGTTCAATTTTCCAGGACCCATGTTAACCAGATGCACAAGGGGGTACATGTGTCTGGCATTCGTTTACAATGGCTGGAGGCCCTGGCACACCCATTATCTCTCTGTCTCGCTCCTTCTTTCTCTGTCAAATAAATAAATAAATAAAAATTAAAAATGTTTTTTAAAAAATGGGCTATGAAACTAAATAATTCTCATGAGAAGAAATGCAGATGGCATATAAACACCTAAAAAATGTTATGTGTTCTTAGCCATCAAGGAAATGCAATATAAAACTACCTTGAGATTCCATCTCACTCCTCTCAGAATGGCTACCACCAAGAAAACCAATGACAATAATTGTTTGCGAGGATGCGGAAAAGGGGAAACCATTCTACAATGTTGGTAGGAATCTAATCTGATATAGCTGTTGTGGAAATCAGTGTGGAGGTTCTTGAGACAGCTAAAAATAGATTTACCATATGATCAGCTATAGCTCTCCTAGGCATATATCCTAATGACTCTTCTCACTACCTCAGAGATACTGGCACAACCATGTTTATTGCTGCTCTATTCACAAAAGCTAGGAAATGGAACCAGCCTAGATGTCCCTCCACAGATGAATGGATAATAAAGATGTGGTACATTTACACAATGGAGTTCTATTCAGTGGTCAAGAAAAATGAAATTTGCAGTGAAATAGATGGATCTGGAAAGGCTTATACTAAGTGAGATAACCCAGGCCCAGAAAGCCAAATGTCATATGTTCTCTCTCATGTGTGCATCCTAGCTACAAATGTATAGACTTGTGTGTGAAATGGAACAAAAACTAAGTAGCAGGGCTGGAGAGATGGCTTAGCGGTTAAGCGCTTGCCTGTGAAGCCTAAGGACCCCGGTTCGAGGCTCGGTTCCCCAGGACCCACGTTAGCCAGATGCACAAGGGGGCGCACGCGTCTGGAGTTCGTTTGCAGAGGCTGGAAGCCCTGGCGCGCCCATTCTCTCTCTCTCCCCCTCTGTCTTTCTCTCTGTGTCTGTGGTTCTCAAATAAATAAATAAAAAATTGAAAAAAAAATTGAAAAAAAAAAAAAAACTAAGTAGCAAAGGCCAGCTAGGAAAAGGCTATAAGCGGGCTGAGGAAATTGCTTAGTGGTTAAGGCATTTGTATGCAGAGCCTAAGGACCCCAGCTCAATTCCCCAGGACCCAAATAAGCCAAATGCCCAAGGGGGCAAATTCGTCTGGGGTTTGTTTGTAGTGGATGGAGGCCCTGGCATGCCCATTCTCTCTTTTTCTCTATCTGCTTCTTCTTTTCTCTCTCAAATAAGTAATTTTTTAAAAGGCTATAAGGGAGGAAGGAGAGGGAAGGACTTAAGAGGATGGTATTGTAAGTAGAAGAACAGATTACAGGGAGAGGAAGGGCCTAAACTAGGCCAGGGGAAGAGATTGTGTAAAAGAAGGGTGGAAGGGAGGGTCAATCAAAATTCAAGATATTCTGGCCAGGCATGGTGGTGCACATCTTTAATCCCAGTACTTTGGAGGCAGAGGTAGGATTATTACTATGAGTTTGAAGTCACCCTGTGACTACACAGTGAATTCCATAGCAACCTGGACTACAGTGAAACCCTACCTTGAAAAACAAAAAAAAAAAAAAAGAAGAAGAAAAGAAATCATAATATTATTAATAAGACATGTGAAAACCTACTTTTTTGAATAATGGCACATCCAGAAGCCAGTGCCAGGAATGGCATACCTGTCAGTGCGTTTGTTGGCCAGTGAGGTCCCTGTTTCCTCCAAAACATTATAGGCTATTACCAATGTCCTTGGTTTCCCATGAGAAGCAGATGGTAAGATCCTATTGCTGAAGATTTCACATGCTTTAGCAACAAAATCACTGAGAAATCAACCTGGTTCTGAGCAGAAAACCTTCTCCCTATAGACCAGCCAATTGAAAGGTGGGAAAAGCTGCTCTGTATGCAGTCTTATGGGAGACAGAAGTCATCAGTGGTGAAAACAGTGGACACTGGAAAACTTAAGTTTGGCCAGAGAGGCCAAATGACCAAACAAGTGCAATAGTAGCATGTCTGTTATGGGGGAAACCAACTGCTCTGTAATTGGACTGAAGGCCTGCTCTGTGGGAGGCAATACATGCCTGGTACTGAAAATCTAATCAAAAGCCTGTGACAGGGGAGGTCATGAGCCTTAGGGGCATAAAGCCTGCTCTTGTGTGGATAAATGCATATATTACTCTCACCAAATTGCCCTGAAAGCACTACACTTAATGTTCATGTTCATATATTAATGCCACTCTCACTTCTAGTTAAAGAAGCTTGTCTTTTCAGATAATGATGACTACTGGGATTACCCAAAAGGCAACATATTGCTGAGAAGAAATGACGGAGGAGTGTCCAGCACTGAAATATCTTTAACACACCCTTCAAGGCTCAGGGTCCATTGCAGAAGAGGTGGCAGAAAGAATGTAGGAGCCAAAGAAGAGCACCACTCCTTACAGTGCAACTGTCCATACAGAAATTGGCCTCTGTATCCATGACCTCATAGTCCCTACCAATACCTTCACAAGTCCCTCATAATCATAGGAGGAAAAGACAATGACATGAAAATAAGAGAGAACTAATGGAGAAAGGGAGGGGTATCTTCATGTGTCTGAATTCATCAAATTGTATATAATAAGTGTATTTATTTTTGAGTCAGCTATATGTCAACTAAACGTTTTATTTTAAAAAATGGGAGCTTAAGATAAATAATGTGTTCAAGAAGATTTTAGGATCTTTACACTGCATTACACCTTTGACATCGTAGGGTATCTTTGAGGAAGTACATGGGTCTTTGTAGAAGGGAGATGCCTTATGGAATAATAAATTTAACCATTATTGAAATATTACAGAAAAAAAGAAATTTGAGTTTGACTAACCATATTATACCGGGATTTGAATTAACCAGTGAGTTATCTCATAAAAAACTTGGTATGAAAGGACAAGATATCCCCTTAACATGTATAAATATGTCTCCAGAATGTAGGAGGATACAAGTTACTTAATTTTGCTTCAAATAAAAAGTGAGTTGATTAAATGAGCTGTTATGAAACATAAAGAAAAAGATTTGCCCTTAGACTTTTCAGCAAACAGAAACATGCTGCCTAAGGCAGTGAAGGCTGAGGCAGAATGTGAAGGAATCTTCTAGAGGCTTTGGGGAAAGATGTATGTATTAGGTTGAAATTTGCACTCAATTTAAACTTTTTTTAAAACCCTAAGCAGGGCCAACCCAGACTCTAAGGTAAAGATTTCCCTTTACGTTTAGTTGCTCTATAAAGTAATTTATTTTCCCAGGAAAGGATGGTTATGTAAGCTGTGGGAAAACAATAAATAGAAAATGTCCATTTCTGTGGACATTATTATTTTAAGTATGCTATACAGTAACTTTTGTGAGCAGGATCTCAAGTGTAGGCACTCACCTGCTAAACATCACAGACTGAGCACAGAGCTTTCTCAGAAACATTGTTGATCATGGCTGGATTTAAATCAGCTCACACTGAAGACATTGTTTTTGCTGGGAAAAAAACACCTGACCACCAGCATCATATGGAAGGAAAGGGTTTATTTAAGTTCCCAGTCTTCAGGGGAAGTTTCATCATGGTACGGCAGAGCCAAGGCTAGGCATTACATTTCATCACGGAAGCTGGGAAGTACAAGCAAGAGTGAGCTCCTAGCATTGGCAGGCAGAGATAATAAACCTCTTAGTCAAATGACACACGTTTTTCATCAAGGTCCCACCTTCCTAATGCTCCATCAGCTGGGGATTGAATATGAGGCTCAATGACAAACACATGAGGTTATGGAGGACACACTTTGCATTTAAACTACCACAGTTATTTCTTTGACATCATTTGACTTTTGCATATTTCTTCCTCTGTTCTGTGAGCTCCAGTGACATGGAAGGGTTATTCAGGTGCATTACTTAACTGCACTTATAATGCAAGTATGTCTAAATTGTATACATGCTATTCTGGCTCAAATACTGTCATATTTTCAATAATGTTGTACAATTCTTCAGCAATTCAGTTGCATGCTACAGGAAATGTTTCTAAAGTAACAGTTTATCAACCATAGGGTTTGTATTTGAAGAATTTTCTCTGCTTAAAAGCTAGGATCCTGATCCCCACATTTTAGAAAGAGGTCTTCCATAAAGAAAGGTATTTTTTAACGAGAAATGAATAATGTGGACAAATTATGGGAATTGTCTATTGTAATATAAGCTGGTAAATAAGATATCAAGGATAAGGCGAAGTCTCATTCTTAGGGCTGTCTTCTCAGAATGAAGGCTCTGTCAAAATTTGTATGCTTTTACTTCTAATTGCTTCATACATGTTCACATTTGATACCTTAATTAGTGGAATTATCACATCTCTATCTCATCTGTTTAATAGAAAATTAGTTTCTTATATCTTTACTCGTTTTTCTGGCTCTAAGAAATGTACTTTGAAGAAAACTATTTCATACCTCAGATAATGGTTTCTTTAGATGTTCAAAAAGTTCCACTTTTGCTTTTTAGACATGATTTTACTACTTAATTACTGAGGCAGCAATCTGCCATTTTTCTGTTGCTGATTCAACATCTTATGTATAAGAAGCCTATATTTAGTTAAGTATAATTATTAAAAAAAAATACCCATTTCTTGGGGCTGGAGAGATTGCTTTGTGGTTAAAGCATTTGCCTGAAAAGCCAAAGGATCCTCGTTCAATTCTTCAGGACCCACATAAGCCAGGTGCACAAGAGGGCACATGCACCTGGAGTTTATTTACAGTGGCTGAAGGCCCTGGAGTTCTTATTCTCTCCCTATCTTTCTCTCTCCCTCTGCCTCTTTCTCTGTATCAAATAAATAAATAAAATATATTTTTAAAAAATACCCATTTCTCTTGAGATACTAAATTTCTTGCATTGAGAAATGAGTTGAATGTGTATGTGAATAAAGCCTTCCAAATTCTCCACCCCTTGTCATAGTTTCACATTTTTAATTCTAGTTCTCTGGTTACCTCTTTTTCCTCAACCCACCTCCTATTTGTGAAACTTTCAGATGATACATTACTCAATTTTATATCACTGAAAAAAAAACATGAGATAATTAGTTAAAAGGTAAAAAATAAATATTTTAGCTGAACAGTTTCAGAAGCTTCAGTTCATGGTAGCTTGGCTTTGTCCTTAGGACCTATAACAAGTTACAGTGTAATATCAGAGAGCATGGTAGTAGAGAAAAATGACCACCTCATGGAGATCACGAAGCAATGAGAGAGGCATGGGAAGGGATTAGAGTTCCAGTAGCTTCTGAAGTTTATGCCATCCCTGATGTAACTTCCTCCTAAAAGGCCCCACCTCTTGAAGTTTCTACCACCTTCCAATTAGTACCACAGTCTGAGGGCCAAGCTTTGAACATATAGATCTTCAGGAAACTTTTCAGATTGAAACTATGGCAGTTGGTTTTGTTCTGAGACAGTCTTTAAAGGCTAGGCATGAATTGGGTAGTATGCTTTAATCCAAGGAAGATGAGGTAAGGGTTAGTGATGGAGCACTAGAGAAGCTCTCACTCCCAATACATGCAAGGGTGCACAGGTGGGAGCTGAACTGATGTGTATTACTTTCAGCTCATTGATATTTTTTCTATTAATACTTTTGCTTCTCTCCTCTTAATGTATCATTGGAGGGCCTTGAGCTGTAATAGCTTGTGAGCTGCTCCTTTTCATAATTATATCCACTTTTAACTCACACTAAGTTATTGTTCATTGTATGATTTCTTTCCAAACTTTCTTTGTGAATCCTTTAGTGTGGAAAGACAAGCCTAGCCTTCTTGGTTATCCATTCGGTGGACTTTGTGATATGTACTGCTCTAAAATAGAACATGTCTCCAAGATTTTAGAATGAAGTAAATTGTCACACTAATCAAGTTTTCTTTGGATTCAACAGTTAGAAAACAGCCAAAATGGTAGGTAGAAGAAAGAAACCCCCATGGTTTTAAAATTAAACCTTAGTTTTGTGGGGTTCGGTTTTTGTCTTTAGTTCACTCAATTAGATTTTAATAAGTAACCAGGCCATATTCTAATCATAGTCAAGACAGTTTTAAGAGTATCTTCAGTTGACACTTGGCTAATTGACTTTTATTACTCAAGTCTCTGCCTCTCCCCCTTCCTGCTTTTTATGCTGGAAAACTGCAAAATGATTGAAGTTATGCAAATAGCTAGAAGTAGAACACTTGGTAATATTAGTTCTAAGAGCACCTGCATGAAAAGCAACTCCTTATGACCTCTCAAACAAGACTCAATATTATAACTTGAATTACTTCTTTTAGTTTATCATCTGCCAGAATTAGAGAAAAGCCAATATATTTTATGACTTTGTATAACTCAGAAGTAATTGCCAGATTCACCATCCTGTGACCAGCTGATTTTTTCATGCCTATGATATTAGAATCCACTAGATTTATTGTCTGTAAACCAGCTCTTGAAGTTAATAAAATGCAATTGTCAGTGTTACAAATATCTGATAAATCTTGTGTATTACTTTGTATGCACAGAAAATCTGCAAAAGGAAAGAAAGCCTCATAAGAACTCTTGAGAACTTTTATAAACTACTATATATCTCACCTCAACAATAGGTAATACAGTCCTGTTTTCCTATTTAAATTAAAGGTATTTGGAGGGTGAAAGGTGTGTGCATTTGTAGAGTGTAGACTTGGTATGCATGAATCCCATCACTACAAAATATGAATTAAATAGCTAATTAATTAAGCAACTAAAATATTTCATCTTACTCTTATATTTAACCATTTTTTCTCATTTGGTTTTCAACTTAAAAAAAGCCGAGCATCTTCCTATGCAGTCCACATTGGCCTTGAGCTCATAATTCTTCTAATTTGCCTCTTAAGTGCTAGGAATACAGGCTTATACCTTGATGCCTCACATAAACAAAATTTTTATTGTAATTTAGAATCATCCCTTTCATACCTAATAAGTAGCTTTGCTTAAGAATGCATCATATGGGCTGGAGAGATGGCTTAGCGGTTAAGCGCTTGCCTGTGAAGCCTAAGGACCCCAGTTCGAGGCTCGGTTCCCCAGGTCCCACGTTAGCCAGATGCACAAGGGGGCGCACGCATCTGGAGTTCGTTTGCAGAGGCTGGAAGCCCTGGTGCGCCCATTCTCTCTCTCTATCTGTCTTTCTCTCTGTGTCTGTTGCTCTCAAATAAATAAATAAATAAATAATTTAAAAAAAGAATGCATCATATATGTGTATATGTATATATATAATGTATTTATGCACTTACTTTAAATGTTACTTAACAGAAAAATATTAAGTAGACAGTAGATAGTATAATTAATATTTTTAATATTAATATCTTTAATATTGTTTAAAATTAGGTATTTGATAATTAATTCTTTTTAAATTGAAGCATTTAAATTTACTTTTTAAATTGAAGTTTTAAATTGAAAACAATAAATACTTGGAGCTCTGCATGGGGCCACATGGTCATAGTCCTAGCTCCCTAGAAGGTTGAGGCAGAAGGATCATTTGAGCCTAGGAATTCAGGACCATCCAGGGTACCACAATGAGGCCAACCATCAAAACAAAGAAGCAAATGATACATAAGGTTAGGCTTGGGTATGTTGTCTCCATGGTATTAATCTTTCTTCACTGTAAAAAGATTTTTAAAAACCAAAGCAAAAAGTACCCTGTAACATATATATATATATATATATATATATATATATATATATATATATATCATATACATATATATATAATATATGCATATACATATATATGTATATATAACATACACATATATATATACATATATATATATATAATCTCACAAATTATACATAATTGATATAGTAAATTTGTCATTCACTAAAAATAGTTTTCATTCTTGGATTTGGTGAAGAAAGGATCTTTTTTGTGAGATGGAAGAAATAAAACCATTGGTGTATAATTTCTCTATAAGTAGAGGATTGGGTATATGCAACATGAAAACTTTTCCTGTCTGGCTCTGGCTTCTGTCTCATCTCTGCATCCAGTACCATTCCATCTTGCCATCAGAACCTTAGAGAATGACAACATGGCAGTTGGTATTTTTCCTGCTAACTGCTGTTGCTTCTTGCCATCTACTGAATGATCCATTCAAAACTTGCAGATGACAGCAGTAGCATTGAATGTGATTGCTAGTAGCATAACCAGGAGGAGCACCAGTAGATGCTAGCTGGCATGTTTTCTCTGAGCATGTTACACATATGTTGAAATCTAGTTAGTTAGCCAGTTAGTTAGTTAGTTAGTTAGTTAGTTTTCTTGTAGTGCTGGTTTGGTGCCAAGACCTCTGACATGCTAGGCAAACAAACACTCTACCAGTGAGCCACATTACCAGCCCAGATGGTGCTTTTATAAGTGACAGCTCAGCATGAGTCTTCCTATTCTCACTCTCAGCCAAGTGACTGCTGTATTCATAAGTGTGTCCCTATGTGTATTAATCACCCAGTATCTAGTGCTGTGTAGTCATTCTTCCTGTATGATTGTTGAATACAAGGAAGGGTAAGAAGACATTGGCCTAGTGCTATATATACTATTATTAATGTCATGTAACAAGTCAACTTACTCTTACTTGATGATAAAGATAGTGTTGAAGAAACAGTTCCAGGTCATTGTTAGTAGTAGGGTTTAAAGGAAGAGAGTCACGGATTTGAGAACATTGAATTATTTTCATATGGGCAACTAGAACAAGGTTTGGTCAAAATCTAAATATGAATTCCCTTTAATTGGTTACCCTTCAGTCTCATACGTTTTCAGTGTTCATGCCTGTGGTTTTTCCATCTTGTTATCAGATGTTGGAATCAGTTCATATGTAATTGCTTGATGAGGGCAGTTTCTGTCCATTCTGGGCCTGAACATATTGAGCAGATCCAAATTTATTTTACTAGTTGTCTGGAGAATCTGGTTCACTTATCAATTCCCGTATTCCAGAGTTAACTTGCAAAAATTGATTTCATTTTATATTCTTGTCCCACACTGATAATTCCAACCATTTAGAAAAAAATTAAAATTAACTTTGTTATTTAGCCTTAGCCATGCAGTAGTCAGAGGTGATACTTCTTAGCACAGATTAATATGGCCGTGCAGTCTTGTCTCAGCTAAGCTCGGTGATGATAATGTTGAATTAATACACTTTGTCAGAGCAATAGACTTCAATGATAGCAAGAAAGTCCTGTTCTGTCTTCTTCAGACTGATCTATCAAATTGCATAGCCCATTTATTTTTGTACAACATTACAAACAACATCTGTGCCTGTGTTTTTCTGGCAAGTGTGGAGCTGGAGAGATCTGGGAAGATTTATATTATGCTTTATCATATTACCAGGTGATTTTCATGGCAATGTTAAAACCTTCAAATAAGTACATGAAGTATAGCTCAGTTGTGCCTCATAGATTGGGTTCAATAATGCTTTCAAAGCCATTTGCCTCTTTTAGATCTTAAGTATTAAATGGATACATACTTGATACTTGGTGAAGTTTTGAATATAATTAGATGTGTCATTAAAGGCACGACCCCAAGTTACTCTGCACTGAAGTACACTTTGCCTGACAGGAGGAAAAAAAGGCCAAACCATATTAGCATTTCTAATGTAGAGTGGTTATATTTCCTGCCTTTAGAAAATGGAAGTAGTGTTGGCATTATGCACATGGTATTGATCTAAGCATTTCTGATGACAAGGTGGCCATCTGTCTGTGATGACATCCAACTTTTGGTTGGAATTTCAAAGCCCCATAGTAGGACCCTGGCTTGAGCACATGAGGAGTCGTAAGACCCAGTTACTTTTTTGAGTTAGGTGTGTTCAGTGTCACTTGGGGTGCAATCAGAGCTAACTGTCACTGGCACAGGGAGAAGTGAAAAGTATATGTCTGTATTCTATTATCTTTCATTTATCAGCTAGACACATGTTTCCTTCATGCAAAGGAAAGAAAATCATAAGGACCTGTTCTTGTCTCTCTTTAGAACTCTCTAGAATTAGCTTGTCATGAAATGTAAAACTAATATGCAGTTGTAGAAACTGCGCCAGCTTTTTCCTCACTGCTGCCTGGTGGCTAAGTAGATTTGGAAGTGAAAGGGGTTATTATAAAGTGATTACTGAATAGCTAGGTATGTCATTTTAAACAAGCAGCTAAAATCTCTCTGTTAGACATTCAGTCTGTAGTCTTGTTTTGTATCATTCATATTTAAGACATGATTTTGATTGTGGAGGAGTAATCAAGCACTAGGGGCAATTTAAGAAAAAAAATATACTGGGTAATATTTTCTTTCATTCCTTATTAAAATATATTAGAATTTAAATGAGGCATTCTCCAAAGTAAACTATTAAATATGTACCAAAGATAAAAATATGAATACCAGTTGTCATTAGTTCAGTATTAAAAATTCTATACTTGACTAAAAAACTTCAAGTAAAACCTATTGTAAGATAATATATTGAAAATGGGATATAGTAATGAGTGGCTTAAAATTATAGCCCTTAATATTTTCTTACTGTCAGTTTCATAAGAAGGCAGATGCCTTGAACCTTAAAATTAATAAAATAAAAATAATAAGAAGTTTGCTAAGATAGCTTGTGTTGTCACCCCTCTCCTCATTCCAGATGCCTTCCTGGGAATTGTTAACCATGTTGGTGTCCTTAACAGTAGTCACATGACTTCCCATTCCTCAACCATCACTGGCAGATTCAGTATTCTGACAGGAACAGGAAGATCAAGACAGCCCATGTGCAGAAGTCAGCTACAGCTGCTCTGCTCCCTCATCTTTTCCTCCTGTCTTGGCAGTGCTGTTCTCAGTGTGAACTATTTTTTGAGTACTTCAGTATATGAACATATTGAAAATTGGCCATATTCTCATCAGGTTATACTTTTATGTTCCCTTCCCCAGCCCCATTCCACTGAAAGCCATAATCAATGGAGTTATCAATATTCACTGTGGGGTCAGTCAGTCTCTCTCTATGTATGTGTTGTTGGGGGGAGGGAGATTTTAATTCCTCAGAGTATACCTTCCCATACTGTGGTTCTTACAGTTTCTTCTTCCTTTTCCTCTATTTCACTCAGCCTTGGAGGGTGTGCTATGTCTCCCTTATTGTTGGGCTCTCAGCAGCCTCTAATTTTCTTCTTTGATTAGTTGAGTCTCCTCATTATCTACTGCCATCCCCATGGAAGAGATTCGCAGGCTAACAGTGAAAGTGACATTCATCTTTAACCTGCCACTTACTCTGAAATATTTTGTGGACCATGGAAGATGAGATAGATATGATTCATCTCATGCTAGGCAGTTGGCTTTCATTTCTTGTCATTTTGATGGGTGTTGAATCTCTTGCTATTTGCTACCATCTGTGAAAAGCAGCTTGATTCTCTAGCCAAAAGTGAGAATAGTATGGACATTTAGAAGAATATCTGACATGTATAACCTTTCCTTTTAGCCAAAGAACAGTAGAAACTTCCCTCTAGGGTTTATGGCCTTTCAAGCCATAGGCTTCTGACTTGGTTCTCAGTACTGGGCATGAATTCTGTCCCACTGAGTGGGCCTCATACCCAATCAGAGAACAGTTGATTACTCCCCTTGCCTATGTGCCACCATTGCATTGATGGGTGCATGTTGCCTGGCTGGTTGCTTTTGTAGCTTGCAGGATCTGCTACTTGTGAACTGGGTTTTTAATTGGCCTTTTTCCTACCCAGCTTTCCACCAGTAACTCTGTCTACTTAAACAATGGTCATAACAAAATTATTTATATTTCCAACCTGTTTTCTATGCTGCCAGTTTTCCTGGCCCAAGTTCCATTTGTCTTTGCTACGACATCTTTAGAGAGCCCTGCTGGTCTCCCCTTTCCTCCTGGCTTTCTCCATTTTATCTCTGCCAGTAGATCTGGTCATCTAGTCAGTTTCCCAACCTTCCCATGTCTTCCTCACCCCATGAATGCAGCCTCACACTCCCATATGTAGGCTTACCACAGGCTTTTGACTGAGTTCAAGCTTGAGAGGTTTGCAGAGTTCATATAGCCCAGCACTTTCTAATTCTTCTGCTGATCTGTTTGAACCAGTGAACAGCGAGCAGATCTGACCCAACTTGTTAGCAGAGCAAGCCACCATGTGCTTCTCTACTGCAGCACCTGGTACTCTTTCTGAGTCTTCTGCTTGAGATTTCCCTAGATCATTTTCCCATGCCCAGTACCTCTCTAGTTACTGTTAAAATTTCCTGATGTTAACCTTTTGTTGCTGAGGACCCTTGATAACAAACATGCTTAGTTACCACCTTGCATTGTATCTACATTGCTTATTCTTCCAGGCCAACCACATCTCTCCCTCTTTCTCTTATTTGGTCGTATGCTAATATCTTCATAACATGTGCTTATTATTCTGAGTTGGCATTGGAAACAAACCATGGGTTTACTAAAACTAACTTATTGAAAGTATAAACTACATAGGTTGATACTTTATTCCTTTATTCCTATTGAGAGGAATGCTTTCCTTATAATTTATGTGTCCAAGAAGAGGAAAGGACCTCTTCAAAGGCTCTGCCTCTCCTTCCCCCTACTAAAGATAAACAGAGATGGACAGAAAAATGATAAAAAAATTTAATCAAGTCATAACTATATTTTTTCTCAAGAAGGTGATACATGTAGGACTATAGCAAGATTCTGGAAAAGAAAGTCTAGTACCAAACAACCAAGAGCAAAAGCTCACTTTGTTGTCAGTCATATCATACATAGTGACAAGCATGTAGTAAATGTTTGCTTGTGTCTACAGTTCCTAAAGGCCTCAATATTAACCAGATCCACCACAAATCCCCTCTGGCCACAGTGGCTACATGTCAGATACAGAGAATTGAAAGAAGTAGGGTTCATGGATGGCATGGTAAGGGCTTGGAGGCCACATGACCACCACATAACTCCCTTATGAATCTTGGCTGCAATACTGTCTGGTGCTTTGTCCAATGGACTGTTATGAAGTCAGAAGACAAAAATTCATTTAATGAATCCAGCCATTCATACATACATGAAATAGTCCACTTTTTAAGAGATGGACCAGAGGATAAACATCTAAGAGTGGAGGGATAAATGATTATGTACATCTTCAATAAATATTGGTTTGATTTCCAAACTTCTGAGATGGGGGGGGGCAGAAATTTTCACAGTGCCTTTCCTTTAATTATTTATTTATTTGCAAACAGAAAGAGAGAGAGGGAGAGAAGAGAGATAGTGAGAATGGGCACACCAGGGCCTCCAACCTCTGCAAACAAACTCTAGATGCATGCACCACTGTGCATATGGTTTTATATGGGTACTGGGATATTGAACTCATGTCATCTGGCATTGTAGACAAGCACCTTAACCACTGAGCAATCTCTCCAGCTCCCTTTGTTTTTTTTTTTAATCATAAAATTGAACTGTCTCCTATTACATCAACTAAATAAAAGAAATTTGAATAATCTTCTGACTTTGGTAGATGGAGTTGATTTTGAACAAACACTAACTTAATGGAGGAAAATAATATAAATTTGTGGTTCTATGGCTCAGAGATTAAGGTGCTTGTCTGCAAGGTCTAACTGAGGTTTATTTCTCTAGTACCCACATAAAATGAGATTCACAACATGGCAAGTGCATCTGGAGTTCATTTGCAGTGGCTAGAATCCCTGATGTACCCATTTTTTCTCTCTCTCTCTCTCTTTCTCTCTTCCTTTGTCTGCTTTCAAATAAATAAACATGAAAAAGAAAATGACACAAGTTTGATAGTAAAGTATGGAGATGACTCAAAGAGAAGCAAACTATTTTTTACAAAGAAACAAGCTTTTTATTTTTAATGTTGTTTTGTTTGGAGAAGTAAAGATAATTGTGTTAGAGCACTCCCTATCTTTCTTCTCATTATCTTAGAATCTGTTACCTGCCATGTCCCTGTCCTCCTGGTGACTGACAGTCCTCAATAGAGTGTGCTGTGCTTTTTGCCCTCTCTTCCTCTAAGCTTCCCTGAGAGGTAAGAAGGATGGAAAAATCAAAGACAAATATGGGGGATATCTGTCACTTGATGACTATTTGATGTTGAAGATTGAACACAGGGCCTGGACATCCTGATCACATACTTCCCCACTGAGCTCCAGCTATAGACCCAAAGCCCAGATGTTAACCAAGAACTATTGTACCAATCATATGCTATTTTAAGTTGAAGAAATCTTTTTAAAACAAGCTGTTGTTGATGAAAACATAGAAGAGTAATTATAGTATAGCCATCATTGTAACAGAGTTGAGTGTGGTCTTTTCTAAAACCATTTGCCCATATTTGTAAACAACTTCAATCAGAAAACTACATAATCTTAAAAAGACTGTAAATACCAACACAGGCTCTAAATGAAAAACAGAACAAAACAATATTTTAAATAACATTTATCTGCTTAGAGGTAACAAGAGGGGATGGTTACCTGTGTGTAAAACTAAAATTGTTTTGGATTGACTTTTTTCCATAATCGCTCACATTGCTTTAGTAAGAAAGAATGAGAAATATTGGTTTGTTTTGGCCATGGGTTAAATATCAGTTCCAAACTTTTAATATTTTTTTGTGGCCATCACAGCTTTATAAGGGTTAGGAAAGGTCAAAACCCATTCCAAATCAATTTCTGACAGTTCTGAAAAACTCTGTGAAAATCATTTTGTCTCCTCCTGTTTTATATAGTTTGAAATAAATACCAACGAAGTATCTTACTACAGGCTCATTTTATTTCTTAAAATAGTTTTCTTGTAAAGTTCATCCATAGGATGGATTGCAGTTTGACTCTCCCAGTCCATCAGAAGAATCCAAGGTCCTAATTTTGAGTAGGGCTGCACTGTTCTTTCTATAGTGACAAACTTACCTTCTGAAATGTCACCAAAAAGTGCAGGCTAAATGAGGCAGTTGCAGTGGTTAGTGGAAGCCATGTATATAATGCCTGGGTAACTCTTAAAGCATCTAGCAAAACAAAGTTGAGAGTCATAACAGAGAAATGGAAAAGGCTTTCAACAGAAAATAAGTAAATATACCAGTTCCATTCTTGTTGCTACTGGTGACAAGAGTGCATTTTCCTAAACAATATCCCAGTGTACATGTGTACTCATTTTTATTATCTATTCATCATCAAGTCCATGGGTGACATGACTGCCAGCTCTATGAGGTGCATATTGGGAATAGTTCCATTGAACATAGGGCAGCAGATGTGTCTTTGATATACTGATTTCATTCCTTTTGGGTAGACATACTAGAGGCATATTGTTAGATCATTTGGTAGTTCTGTTTTTATATTTTTGTGTGAAATCATTTTTCTACTTAACGTAATAACTGAAAAAGACATTGTGGTAAAGGAAATAAGCCAGGCACAGAAAGACAAATAATATTCTCATCCATGTATATATCTGGTACAAAGTGTATTTTTGAGCATGTAATTTATACACATTAATAGCATAAATTACACACATATAAACACACACAAAATTCATATGGGTTCATTGAATACATCCTTACAGGTTGTACATAGCATACAATAATAAACATACAATACCATATTCATAAAATGAAATTTATAGATTTGAATCTTTTTTTTTTCAAGGTAGGGTCTCACTGTGGTCCAGGCTGACCTTGAATTCACTATGTAGTCTCAGGGTGGCCTCAAACTTGGTGATCCTCCTACCTCTGCCTCCCAAATGCTGGGATTAAAGGTATGTGCCACCATACCTAGCTTTAGATTTGAGTCTTTTTATGGTAGTTTTCAAACAGATGACTCCAAACAGGGACTTGAGGAAGGAGCTCTACTTTGAGGTTGGTGGTTCTTTTACTACTTGGCACAAAGTTACCCAATGTAGGCCTGTGATGTCTTTCATCAGTTATCTATCTGAATGTTTCCTCCATGAATTGAATATCATGAGCTCCATTTTAATCTAACCTTAAGTACTTTTTATAGAGGGAGAGAGATAAAAAGAGAGAGAGAATTGGTCCACCAGGTCCTCAGCCACTTAAATCACACTCCAGATGCTGTGCCACCTAGTGGGCATGTGTGGCATTGCACTTGCCTCACCTTTGTGTGTCTGGCTTACCTAGGATCTGAAGAGTTGAACATGGGTCCTTAGGCTTCACAGACAGTACCTTAACTGTTAAGCTGTTTATTCAGCCCACCTTAAGTATTTTAAGTGAGAGTCTATGATTCCCTTGAATGTCCCCTAAGCAACAGAGTTGGACTGCACCAAGAACTGAGGCTCAGATTTTAGGACCCAGCATGACTAGTCCTGTAAATCTGCTATGTCTCGGGACAGAGAGCTGTCAGTGTCTCCTAGACAGTACACCTTAGCCAAAATAGTTCAAGCCTTCTGTAGCAGACCTTCCTTTGAGATCTTCCTGGTCAAAACCATTGGCCTCTCTCATAAGAACAAATGATGGAGGTTTGTTATAGAGTTAGCAATGATTCTGGGATATTTATGCCTTTCTGTAATAATCTTATGAAGCAATAATTGATATAAACAAAAATTTATATAAATAAAAATGTCTATAAACTACATAATTTGCCAGCATAACAATCCTTTACTCCCCGACTAAAAACAAAGCATCTCTAGTCCCTTTGCATGGTCTGTATGTTTTTGCTCATTTCATACCTATGGTTTCAGGACAGATGTGACCAGTGTGCTGAGTTCTATGTAGAACTTTCCTGTATGCTTCTCATGCTTTGTTATTTAATAGCATTTTTAAAAAATCACATGTATATATTAAGCATATCCCTTTGCCTGTTTCTAAAATTTGCAATTTTTTTCTTCTTTACTATGTTATTCAGATTCATTATTTCTTTCTTTATTTACTGATCTTTTATAAGGATTATCTCTGATTTATATATTAGCTCTGTTGTGAGTGAAAATGTTGTGAGTGAAAACAAATTACTGTTTCAGGTTTTTGGTAATATATACAAGTGCAGAGAATTCCAATATGAATCTCATAGTTAGGCACCATACTAAACATTTGCTACATTTTACAATTTTTAGATCTCCTATATCTAAATTTTCTCTGTCACTTAATGCAACTACTCAGTGTCTACTTGGGGTAATATTTGCCATCTATCTTATTTGCACTTGTTTAGTTTAAACTTTATTTGTAAAATGGCTGAAAATCGTTCCTTATAAACACAATAAAATAGCACATTGATTTTATTCCTGAAACTTTATCTTAGCAAAAGTTGTAGTTATATATACTGTCATACTAGTATAGTTAAATTAATTTTTACCCCTTTTCTGTTTTTCTTTCCCTTCTTTTTCTAAGGTTCCTTTTTTTCTTGACTTTATGCTTTCTTCCTCTCTACAAATGAATGAATACACATTTTTCTTTGGCTATATTATTGTTTTTTGCTTTATTGATGTTAATGGCATTGCTCTACTCCTGTTTTTGTAGTGATTATTATGTAGTTTGCTGTCTCACTTAACCATATCTGACATCTTAAACCTCACTTATATGGATTTTATGTCATCTGAACTCTGAGCATTACACTTCTTGCTTATTTGTTTCAGTTATCAATAGTTTAATTTTGAACTACTGTTATACAAATAAAAATTTGGATACTTTTGTCTTTTTATTATTAAGTAGAAACTTTGTATGGACACATCATATGTTGATGTCATTCTTTGTGGATGGTTGTTGGCTCTATTTATGGTATGTTAGTCTGTACAAAGCTTTTTATCTTTATGAGATCTCACTGGTTGAGTGATTGTTTGATTTCTTGGGCTAGTGTTCAGGAAGTCTTTCCCTACTATATCATGGACAGTTCCCTGTTTTGTAATCCAGTAGTTTGAGAGCTTCATATCTAATATTGAGGTCTTTGATACATTTGGAGTTGATTTTTGTGCATGGTGAGAGAAGTGGCTCTAGTTTTATTTTCTACATATGGTTATCTGATTCTTCCAGCACCATTTGTTAAAGATGCTGTTTTCTCTCCAGTGTACATTGGTTTCACCTTTGTCAAAGATCTAGTAGGTGTAGTTACTTGAAATAAGGGTTGGGTCTTCATTTCTGTTCCATGAATCTATATATCTGTTTTTATGGCAGTACCATGCTGTTTTTGTTACTATGGCTTTGTAATGTAGTATTAGTTTAGTTATGGTGATACCTCCAGAGGTGATTATTTTGCTGAGTATGTTTCCAACTCTGTGAAAAATGATTCTGGAATATTTACTGGTAATATGTTGATTGATATATTGCTTTTGGCAAAATTGCCATTTTTGCAATATTAATTCTACCTATCCAGAAACATGGGAGATATTTTTCATTATATAGGTCTTTAACATCATTTGTTGGTGTTATTCCAAGCACTTTGATATTTTTATGGCTACTGAAAATGGGACAGCCTCATTAATTTCTTTCTCTTTATGTTTTTCTTGTACATAGAGGAATGCTACTGACTCTTGTGTGTTGATTTTGTATTCTGACAATTTGCTGAAAGAATTTATCATCTTTTTAAGTTTTATGGTGGAATGTTTCAGCATTATTTAATGTATAGAATCATGTCAACTGTGAATAGGTCTAGTTTGACATTTTCCTTTTCAATTTGTACCCCTTTTATTCCTTTCTCCTATCTTATTTCTTGGGCTAAGACTTCTGTCACTATGTTGAAGAGCAGTGGTAAGAAGGGGAACCCCTCTCTTGTTCCCGATCTCAATGGGAAATCCTTGAGTATTTCTTCAACAACTATGGTTTGGACTTTATGTGCTTTGTATATAGCCTTTATTATATTTCAGTATAAACCATCCATGTCTATTCTCCAAATGTTTTAATCATGAAGTGATGTTGTATTATGTCATAGGCCGTCTCTCCACCTATTGAAATGATCATGTGGTTCTTGTGATTAAGATTATTTATGTTGTATGTATACTAATAGATTTACTTATGTTGAACCATCCCTGCATCCCTGGAATGAAGCCTGCTTGATGAAGGTGAATGATGCTTATGATGTGTTGTCGAATTTGGTTTGTGAGGATTTTTTTTCAGAATTTTTGCATCTAAGTTCACTCAGGGATATAGGTCTATAGTTTTCTTGTACCTCTGTTTGATTTTGGTATTAAGTTGATGCTGGCTTCATAGAAGGAGTTGTGGAGCATTCCATATTCTCTACTTATGCGTAAAACCTTAAGAAAAAGTGGTTTCAGATATCATATGAAGGTTTGGTAGAATTTGGCTGAGAATTCATCAGGTCTTCAACTTTTCATTTTAGGGAGATATTGATTACATTTTCAATCTCTGTGTATGTTATAGGTTTGTTTATGAGATTTAACTGCACTGAATTAAGTTTTTTAGGTGGTATTTGTCGAGAAATTTATCCATTTCTTCTAAGTTATCCAATTTTGTGGAGTAGAGGTTTTGGAATTGGAAATGTGTCCTGGTGATTCTTCCAATTTCATTGTTATAGGTTGTTGATGAGTAGGGATATATATATATATATATAATGTGGCACACTAGTGTTTGGTGCATATAGATTTATGATTATGATGTCCTCTTGTTGAATTGTTCCCTTGATAAGTAAAAAGTGACCCTCTTTGTCCTTTTTCATTACTTTTGGTTTGAAGTCAATTTTGTCAAATATGAATACAGCCATACCTGCTTGTTTTTTATTTCCTTTTCCTTGGCATGTCATTTTCCATCCTTTTACCTGAGGAAGTATCTTTCCTTAGTGGTGAGGTGGGTTTCTTGAAGACAGCAGATAGAAGGTTCCATTTTTCTGATATACCCTGTTAACTTGTGTCTTTTGATGGTGAGTTAAGTCCATTAATATTTAAGGCTATAATTGTGAGGTTTGATTTAATCCCTACCATCTTGGAGGCTTTGTGGGTGTTTGATGTTTTCCTTTGTATGTTTTCATGCCTGATCTAGTTTTGGTTACTGTGTTCTTCTTCTTATAGGCTCTTGAGCTTGGTTATCCCACTTTCCTTGTGGCATATTCCCTGAAGTATTTGTTGTAGGTTTGGCCTTATGTTCATATTGTTATAGAGCTGAGTTTTATCATGGAAGGCTTTCCTTTCACCATCTATTTTGAAGGATACTTTCACTGTGTACAGTATTTCATGTTGGAAGACATCATTTTTTAGACTTTGAATGCTTCATCCCAAGCCCTTCTGGCTTTCAGGGTTTCCATTGAAAAATCTGAGGTAATTCTGATGGGATTGCCTTTACATGTAATGAGCTGTTTCTCTTTTGCTACCCTGTCTTTGTTTTCATTGTTTAGGGTTTTAACTGTCATGTGCCTTGGAGAATTTCTTCCTTGTTCCAGTGTGCTTCTTGTATCTGGATCGGTATCTCTTTTGAGAGGGTAGGAATAATTCCTAGGCTTGATGACTAAGAATTATGGGATTGCCTTCAATGTGCTTTATGATGCTACATTTCATCAGTGACAATCAATGCCAACACAGAGGTGAAATTCCAGAGCCAGGCAGATAGTTTTGTTGTTTCTTGAGTCCTTACATTATACATTAAAAGATCTTGTTCTATTTTTCTCTAGTATCCATTTTTATGGTAGTCTGATGACTTTCTAAATATTCTTTTCTTAAATATCTTCATTTAAGGGTTGCCTAACTTTTACTCTTAACTTCCAGATCACAACTGTTTTGGCCTCCTTATGTCACATAGAAAAAAAGAATATATTACACAGAGATTTATGTTATAATCATTTAAGAATGAATTGAAAATATGGAGGCTCAAAATTCTGGATTCATCAATTAAGAATGTAAAAATCATAAGTAGACCATGCACTGTGCAAGGCCAGGTTGTGGACCACATCTTACTTGTAGATTTCTGAACTTTTCTCTAAATATTTCTGCGATTTTTCTTCTTTATATTTATTTGTAAATAGATTATATGGGTACTAGGGATGTGAACTCATTCTTTATGCTTACTTATGTGGCAAGTGCTTTACTGACAGGGCCATCATTCTAGTCCCCTGTAGGGTAATTTGGAACCTTCTAACATATGAGAAGTAGGAGTCTGTAGAAATTGGGGAGGAGAGAAAATAGAGCAAAAATATTTAAAGTATTATGAATCAAGAATATCCTCATTGGCTGAAGAGATTGCAGCTCAGATCCAAGGAGTCTAGTTATAATAAAGCAGATAAACATAGGTTCAAAAACATAAAATCCTTCATAATCTATTTACAAACAAAGGTGGGAAGGCATGGCAGCAGGAACTTGAGGCAGCTGGTCACATTCAGCCACACAGTTTAGAAGCAGAGAAGGGTGGATGTTGTTAGCCAGCTCTCTCCTTTTTTCATAGGACCTCATCCACAGTTAAGGTGATTTATCCCACCTCAATTATCCTAAATAAGATAAAGCCTCACAGCTGATTCTCCATATTGGCAGTCAATATCAATCATCCCAGTCAGTATACTACAGATATTTTTTCTCTTTACTTACTCTTCTGGCTATCCCAAACCTCTTCTAGCTATCACTGGTCATCTAGTGAGGCTCATCTCTTGAGAGGGATGAGATCTTTATAGTGTCCTGCTTAGTCCTTGTCTTTTGGTTATGGCACTGCCTTTTAGAACTTTTGAACAAGGATAAGAGCTGTCTCATTTCTGCCCTCTTCTGGCTAGCTGCTTACTGGCATCAAGAGAGGCTCTCATTGCACAGCCTTTGGTGTGTAATCCCCATGTACTTAATAAAGACATTGTGAAAACTACGGGAAGATTGTACACAGTTGTGGCTTTTAGAGATTTCTATTTATCTTGCTTAACTTATGACAGAATCTGAATTTCCTTGGCTGCACACATGGGCTGAGGAAGTTGGCTTCTTGTCTATGATGTCCCAAGAGATGAAAACAGCTATGAGACTTCTTATCTAGGAAAAGCCTCTTGCCTTTGAAGCATAGTTGCTTTGTATTGTTGGATATTTCCTGGGTTTTAAAAACTGGATTTTTTTTATTATAACTATATAAGTTTAACTAGTGGTCTTGTGTTAAAATTCTGCTCAATCATTCCTTAATATTTGACTTGAGAAAGTTATTTAGACTTTTTCACCTCAATTTTCACATTTGTAAATGGGGAATAATAATATAAATCTCATTTGTCATGAGGATATCAAGAGCAAACACATTCAAGTGCATTATGATGCATAGTAGATGGTAAGTGACCAGTCATTAACATCACATAAGGCATTATTCTGGACATATTGCATAACTTTTATGCTGTGCTGTGTTGCAAAACTTGCCCACTACAGAGAAGTATTATTTGCATATTCTAGATAAGGAGGAAACTGAATCTCAGGGAGGTAAGCACCTACAAGGGAATTTAGCTTTTATTTTTTCTTATCCTTATGCATTTACTATCTCACCACTGTGTCTTATCAAGGAAGAGCCAAGGAGGGATAAGCTAGGCCTCCTAAGCCATCCAAGCCAAGTGTTGAACAAACACCACATTATTAGAAATGCAGACAAACACATTTTGGTGTTAAAAATCTAAATCTAGGGCTGGGGAAATGGTCCAGGAAAAAAGGTGTTTGCCCCACAAGCCTGCCCTTGTGAGTTTCATCCTCTGTAACACCCATATAAAGCCAGAAGCAAAGTGACACATGCATCTGTGATCCAATGGTATAGGAATGGGAGGCAGGTCAAGGTGAATCTGGAAACTTGCAGACCAGATATTCTGGCACATACATCAGCAAAACGAGAGAGACCCTGTCATAAAGAAAATGGAATCAGGGCTGGAGAGATGGCTTAGCAGTTAAGCGCTTGCCTGTGAAGCCTAAGGACCCTTGTTTGAGGCTCGGTTCCCCAGGTCCCACGTTAGCCAGATGCACAAGGGGGCGCACGCGTCTGGAGTTCGTTTGCAGAGGCTGGAAGCCCTGGTGTGCCCATTCTCTCTCTCCTTCTATCTATCTGTCTTTCTCTCTGTGTCTGTCGCTTTCAAATAAATAAATAAAAATATTAAAAAAAAAAGAAAAAAGAAAATGGAATCAGAGGACAGAAACCTTGAGGTTGTCCTCTGACCTCCACATACATGCCAGGGCATGTGTGCACCCAGACTCACTAGCAACACATACATATACATACACAAATAGTTTCTAAGAGTCCAAATATTGTTATATACTCAGTCACAACCAAATAATGTTCATTTGATATTGCTTACCATTTCTCTTAATGTCATCTTTGTTCTTGAAGTTGGTCCTCTGGTAAGAGATCACATTGTTATTAAATCCACTCAGTTATGGAACTTTGAGGTCATATTTGTTTCATTTAGATCATCGAAAGATAGCTCTGATAGATGGATAGTTTTCAGATGATGTGTTTTCTCTTAGAATTTTGTGTTTGTTGGTGTTGTGTTGTTCTTTTCCTTTATATTTATTCTTTGACAATTACATAATACATATAGTAAAATTTGGCCATATAGAACTCCTCTGTTATCTCCCTCCAGCTGCAACTGAAATCCCTACTCCCCTTCTGCCACTCACTAATGAATGCATCATTGAAGGTAATTGCACCTCCTCCTCAACAATCATTAAATATGGGTATAGCTCCTAAGGGTGGGATGAGGACTCATAATCTCATTCTGCACTCATGGTGGACCCTACTTTTTGTGCAAGTTTTGTTCAGGTAACCACATCTGCTGTGTATTTATGAATGCAATGGCCATGTCATATCCAGACAAGGGCATTCCCCACCTTCCTTCTCTCTCTAAAGCTCTTTCATTCTTTCTGTCACCACTTGTGAGATATTACCTGAGCCTTAGACATAGTTGTCTCATATGCAAATGAGCTCTGAGCTTTGACTTAATTTCAACACTTTTGACTAGTCATGAGACTGTGCATTAACTACAGCCTATTGAAAACTGCAAGCTTTTCTGTTCAAGGCAGAGAATAGGGCTGATATGTGGGCATAAGCATAAATCTTTAGAAGTCAATTTAACAACACATCTGTTTAGCAAAACCACATGGTAGTAGGTTCCCCCTTGCAATGTATGACTCCCCAGCCATGAGCATTGGACGTGATTTACAGAAAGAAGTTGGTTACTTCCATAGCATTCATGTGACACATGTGCAAACACATACAACACATGTGGCAAAATTACTGTGAAACTCAGCACCCTGGGTGGATACATGTGTGTGATATGCTTGAATATGTGTTTATATACTTGTGGGCACATATATGTACATGAAGAAGCCAGAGGTCAACCTTGGGCATTATCCTCAATCCCTATCCCTCCTTATTTATTGAGAGAAGGTATGTCATTGGACTCAGATCTCACCAGTTTGGCTAGTCTAGATGGCCATTTTGCTTGAGAAGCCTTGTGTCCCTCCCTCTCAACCTCTGTGACTACAGGCACATGCTACAACACCTGGCATTTATATGGGTACTAGGGATGTGAACTCAGTCTCACATGCTTACATGGCAAGTGCTTTACAGACAGGTCCATCATTCTAGTCCTTTTTAGGGAAATTTAGAACCTTTTGAAATTCAGCTTGTTTTTTAGAAGTTGAAATTACTGTTCCTTTGTATAAGATTATGTGAAAAGCCAAATAGTTCCTAGAACACTTTTGTTGTTTAATTTCATTGTATTTTTGTAGAATTGTATCTTGCTGTTAACTTAGGCTGACCTTTAACTAGGGACCCTCCTGCTTCAGTATCCCAAGTAGTTTCATGGCATAACTTGATTCCAGTTTGGATAAACTACAGAAAGTAGTATAGATTCAGCTAATAAAATTTCCATGACAAGTGTTAACACATTGAGTTACATCACAGGTATGGAAATGTAAGGTTAATGTAGCACAGAATTTTTAGCTTAACTTATAGAAATACTTTTGATACTCTAGAAAACATTTAGTGATTCAAAAACTATAGCTATGTCCCTTGTAACCAATACCATGTGCCTAGAATTGTTGCTCTTTCAGAATATTTAATCCTTGGGTAAGGCAACATAATAGTAGTTAATTGGGTCCTTGGTCTGATTTAGCTGAATAATCAAGTCAATATGGTGATTTCTTTATTATGTTGTTACCCTCTTTTGTGAGACTGCTAAGCAGAAATACAAGAAGCTAAAGGTCCTAAAGGGGTCACCATCCTATTCAGGTGTTATTCCCAGTATTGTAATAGACCTCTGTGTAGTTTATTAGGGGTGGGGGGGGGGAGAAGCCTGTTAGCAGGAGCGTTGGCTGTAATCTATGTTTTTGATTATCAATGACAGGACCCTAAAATTACACCCAAATATCTCTCACAGGTTCTGAAATTGAGTTTCTGAAAAAGCACTGTAGAAGTAATAGGAGGTAAAGTGCAGAGTTCCAGAGAAATGAGCTGTGAATTGAGCCTGGATGGAAATTGATCCTATCAGTCAGCCTCTGCCCTCATTCCAGGAGAACAGGACTACTTGAAGAAGGAGCAGGGATAGCTGATTAAATAGGATACTAAGCGCTGGAGGCTACAACCGGGCTAGCTGATCCCTGGGGTCAGTACTGCAACTGTCAGGCATCTCTGCTGGAAGCCTGGCTCAAACTGGCAGAAACAGAACAAAATGAAAAATGCTACAAGCCAGCAGGGGAGTCAGCAAGATCTCCCCAACTAAGCTTCTTATATGGTAGCCAATACACTCTTTAGGGATGTCATTCCCACAGCTCATCATGGTGGGCCTAGAGTGGACTGACTGGCCTCATGTTTCATGTCAATGGGGCCTGTCATTATGCCTACTCCACAGAAGGAGAGACATGGGAGTGTGGCCCATGGGTGTGAGTGTGAAGGAAATGGCACTGTAATCAATTTGTATCCTTAGCAGCATCTTTAGCATTGAGAGGAACAGTGTGTAAATATCCTCTAACTCCTGGTCCTATGTCTATAATTTATTACCCTGTTATCTAACTGGAAGAGATTTATGGTGTTCCCATAGAATGGTACTAATGGAATGTCAAAGAGCCTGGGGGAAGGGATGGTATTTCTGTTCTATTCCCAGAAATGCAATGTGGGTTGCAATTAGCCTACTGGAATCATACACTTCTGAGTATGGAGTTGCTGTGTATTTCCTTCAGTGGGATAAATTTCTACAATGAAGCCTTTCAATGTTTTCAGATCATTGTTGAACCGTTGGGATAAGTGAACCCTTGGAATGGCTCATTCCTAGCTAGCAGCACACTCATGAAAACATTTCTAAAGAAGCCAGGCATGGTGGCTCACGCCTTTAATCCCAGCGCTTGGGAAGCAGAGGTAGGAGGATTACCATGAGTTAAAGGCCACCCTGAGATGACAGAGTTAATTCCAGGTCAGCCTGGACCAGAGTCAGACCCTACCTCGAAACCCACCCCCCAAAAAAAGAAAACATTTCTACAGAAACTTTGTAACTTTCATTAGAATTATTTGTTACTATTTAGGAATACTGAGTCATTGAGTAGGGAAAGACAATGGGTGGTCAGTGTTCATTCACTTGTGATTAAGCCTCCTATTAATCTCCAGCTGGTGGAACCTGTGGGAAGTGGAGCCTTGCTGGAGGAGGTGTGTCACTGGAAACAGGTCTTGAGCTTTATTTGTCCTACTGTGTATTCAGAGTTAGCTTGTTCTTGCTGTTCTCTCTCTTTGCTGCTGATGTAAAAAGATGTGAGCCAGTTGTCTGCTCTGACATCTTTCCCTACCATGATGAAGATTACCCTTGAAACTGTAAACTGAAAAAAATTATTTCCTCCCATAAACTGCTTCTGATCACGTTTTGTTCAAAAATAAGATTGCAACTACTGAGTCTAAGGAAGAATTTCTGAAAGTTTACCATATTTCTTTAGTTAGTGGATTTAGCCCACCATCAATGTTATTAAAAGAAAATGCTATCACAGTTACACAACTGCACACAGGATTCCTCTTTTTTTTTTTTTTAACTGTATCTTATTCTTTATTTTTGTTTTGGTGGGGGGTTTCAAGGTAGGGTATCACTCTAGCTCAGGCTGACCTGGAATTCACTAATTCACTGTGTAATCTCACAGGGTGGCCTTAAAGTCAAGGTAATGCTCCTACCTCTGCCTCCTGAGTGCTGGGATTAAAGTCATGTGCCACCAGACCTGGCTTCTTATTCAATATTTTGCTGTAGCTTTTACTTTGCATTTTTTTTTTTTTTTGTATTTGTTTCGTTATTGTTGTGGATTGGAGCAAGAGCTCTCAAGTATAGTTCTACTATTGAGCTATACCCACAGGTAACATGTCTGGTAACCTTACCACTAAACCCTTGCAGGAGAAAGCATCATGTTCTACCAACTGAAGACCATGTGGTCCATTTGTTGTTTCAAATTCTCTCTGATTTTGACAAGTAGAAGGAGTACTTAATCAGAATCCAAAAAAAATTTTTTAAAAAGAATCAGAATCCAAGTAATACTTATTACTGTACCCTGTTGATATAATTCATAGTTACTCCTGGTGATATCAACATCCTAGTAGGAATAACAGAATTATATGCCATTGGCAAAGTCACACAAAAGGAGTAGAGATTAATACAGATGCCCAGCCTTATGACAGAATTACCTCCCCATAAACCAGCCATGAGTTGAAAAATTCTCAGCTTAAAATACTCTAAGTTGAGGGCTGGAGAGATTGCTTAGTGCTGAAGGTGCTTGTCTGCAAAGCCTAAGGACTTAGTTTCAACTCCCTAGAACCCACATAAGCCAGATGTGCATGGTGGCACATGTATGTGTAATTTGTTTGCAGTGGCTAGAGGCCATGGTGTGTCCATTCTTTATCTCTCTCTTTCTCTTTCTCTTTCTCATTCACTCTCTAATTAATAAATAAATTAAAATATTTTTTAATCCTATAAGTTGGAACTCCACTGAATCTTTCTTCTCAATACCAGTTTTCTGTGACAATTATGTTTTTGTTGTTGACCAGA
This sequence comes from Jaculus jaculus, assembly GCF_020740685.1. NCBI lineage: Eukaryota > Metazoa > Chordata > Mammalia > Rodentia > Dipodidae > Jaculus > Jaculus jaculus. The sequence continues at coordinate 28,516,118 of NC_059103.1, forward strand.
AACAGCATATGTAAGGAAAGAGTTTTTTTGGTGTGTGTGTGTGTGTGTGTGTGTGTGTTTTCTTGTTTGGCTAAAGGTCTTGAGAAGAAGTTTCATCATGTTGAAGAAACCATGGCAAAGCACAAGCTATACATCACATCTTGTCACATCAGCTGAGAGGTAGCAAAAAGACTAAGCTAGCTAATGAACAACTACTAGGGTGAGACTAATCAACCTCAAGGTCCATTCCCAGTGATACATGTCCTCAAACAAAGTGTCTTCCAAAGTCTCCTCCAGCTGTGAATTGAATATGAGACTTAGTCACAGACACATGAAGCTTTGGGTACATGTTACATTCCAACCACCACTTCTACCAAACATCATGCTTTAGAAACTCAGTAGGTTGTTTTTGTTCTGGTCACTGGGAGTTGTACTTCTTTGGGCCACAGGTAGCTGAGCTGGGAAAGATCAAATTAGAAGTGCAATTTCTACAGAGTGTATTGTTTCCATGAAATCATGAAGTTGAAAAATTGTAAGTCGAGGCATCCTAAGTGGAGGACCATTTGTACTCCATCTAGATGCTTCTTTTAAAATAACTTTGTTTTGATTAACCTGGAACTTAAAGGTGACAAGCGGTGAAGGCTAGCCTCCTCCTCTAAAAGCTATACCCTTTATGTCTGCTATCTGTATTCTATTACTTACATCTCTTAAAACAGTTGTGACTTGTTGAGACTTGGACATGGAGATTTTGTTTTGTGCTTGCTTAACTTTTTATTTGGCCAATGAATGAAAAGCCACAGTCCTAACTTTACCTTGGTGGGTGTAGCAGACAGCTTCAGTTTTGCTGAAATGAACTTTCAAACCAGGCACAGTAATGGGAGGAAAGGATGTATTGAAGCTTATAGATCCAGGGGAAGTTCCATAATGGCCGAAGAAGTTGGATCCCTCTTAAAGGAGCAAGCAAAGAGACAAAAAGCTAAAAGCCGAAAGCCACATAGCACAGCACACTTCAGGAACTCCAGCTAGATACATTTTGCATATCTTTAGACTTAAATCTAAAACCTATCACCACACCTTAAGATCCACCCAGTGACATTGCCTTCAGCCAGGTGGCTGCAGATCCAAACTACAAGCTAATAAACACTGAATATATTGGGGGCCATATATTCAAACTACCACAGTGGGAATAAAAGAGGTTTTCACAAGAGTAAGAAAGCCTATATGTTTAAAGAAAATTTGATCAGTGAGCAGATAAAAACCTTGGCTTCATTGATGTGTATGTGTTCTTGCCTAAAGAATACTGAAATGATGCAGACTAATTTATTCAGCAGAAAATAGCTTCCCACAGAAAATAAGTTAGAACTACACTGCTTGTTTAAGCTAATATCTGAAGCGTTTAGTCATGTTATTAGTAAAATTGATGAAAACCTTAGGCATATGCTTCAGAACAGTCTTTGCAGAGAACTGTGATTAATTAGGAAAAGATTGAAGAGCAGTACACTAATCTGTTTATGTATGAGACCTGAAGTTTATTAATAGTTTTTTTGTAAACATTCAACTAATGGAGTATTAAATAAAATTGGACATTTTCTTTAAATTGGACATTTTCTTTAAATTGTGAGAATTGAAACAACTTGCACTGTTATCTCTAAATAACTTGAGATGTGTTTTTTGCACTAGTAATTTAAATATGAAAATGTTTAATTCAGTAATGAGGACTATTTCTTGAGAATGTCACTCAGTATTCCTTTGGACAGTTGTGATTTTTCTTATCTATCATGCTTCATTATGAGATAGAGCACTGTGGATAAGAAATGATAACCATAGTGTTACAGTTACCTTCTTATTGATAGGACCAATTACCTAGCAAAAAGTAGGTCATAGAAGGGAAGATTTTATTTTACAGGGAAGCTTGATCATGGTGGGGAAAGCATGGCCAGAACAGGCAGCAAGACATCACATTTTGGCCCATCAACTGGGAGACAGCAGTAAGAGTAAGCGAGCTCTGAACACCTAGTAGATTGGACAAATAAACCTCAAGGTCCATTCATCCCCTAGTGACCCACCTCCTCCAACACTGTTCTACCTCCCAAAGGCAAATATAGCCTTTCCAAATTACTACCAAGTATTCAAGGCACATGAGTCTATGGGGGGCATTTTATTCAAACAACCACACTCAAAGCATATATGAAACTGATAAATCACATCTTGCATCTGTTTCACTTTACATATATTCATTGGTTCAGGATCATAGGTACAGGGTTGGCTTTTTGCTCTTTCTGGATCTTACATGATAGAACAAACAAACACAAAGGATCCAGGCAAACTTTGAAGTTGGAAGTGACCATCAGTCATAGTCCAGACATATTTCACACTCTCTGAAGCACAGATGGGGGCTATAGCTGGGACCTCACCCTCGTCATTCACAGAGTAGGGAAGAGAACAGAGAAATAATTCTTTCCAGTGTTTTTTTTCTCTCAATATTATACATGGAATTATTGTTACGTGTCATATGCTTCAGTTGTGTTTAGAAATCTTCAATATCACTGTTGCTTTATTTTTTGTGTTTTGTTAGCTTTGTTAGAGACTTCTGTAGTGACAAAACAGCACTGGTTCCTTGTCACATCTAAATCTCAATGCCATAGCCCAACCTTGACCCTCGTCAATTCATCAATTCTACCTTGGCTGTAGTGTTTGCATGTATACATCAGAATGAAAGTATCCACAGAATTTTTGTAAGTGCCCAGTAAATCACAGCAATTACTTCTTAATTTTTTTTTAATTTTATTTATTTATTTATTTATTTGAGAGCGACACACACAGAGAGAAAGACAGACAGAGGGAGAGAGAGAGAATGGGCACCCCAGGGCTTCCAGCCTCTGCAAACGAACTCCAGAAGCGTGCGCCCCCTTGTGCATCTGGCTAACGTGGGACCTGGGGAACCGAGCCTCGAACTGGGGTCCTTAGGCATCACAGGCAAGCGCTTAACCGCTAAGCCATCTCTCCAGCCCACTTCTTAATTTTTATATAAATTTTTCCTTGCCTATTTTAGCTCTCTTACATTCATTATAGTAACCACTCTTAAGAGAGAAAATTTCAAAATTATTACATGTAGTATATATATAGTAAAGCAGAGCATTCTAAATTAGAATTTCCCCAACTCTCTGAAAGGCAACTTCACAGAACTGTACATAATACTTAGTGAGTAATCAATAAATGTTCTGCTTTGTCATAGTATATATGATCAGCATTTCATAAAAAAGTTTTCCTGTGTATTTCAATTTTAAGGCTTCCGATTTCATGCATTTCCTACATGTCATTTAAATTTTTTTAAATTTTTTTTTTAATTTTTTTTTTTACTTATTTATTTGAGAGCGACAGACACAGAGAGACAGATAGAGGGAGAGAGAGAATGGGCGCGCCAGGGCTTCCAGCCTCTGCAAACGAACTCCAGACGCGTGCGCCCCCTTGTGCATCTGGCTAACGTGGGACCTGGGGAACCGAGCCTCGAACCGGGGTCCTTAGGCTTCACAGGCAAGCGCTTAACCGCTATGCCATCTCTCCAGCCCGTCATTTAAATTTTTAAGCTTCAAAATCTACATAGAATTTGGCTCATAGGACATTGTCACAGTAAGCAAGAATTTGGGAGTTCTGTGCAAATCAGAACCACAAAGAAGCTGGGTATGGTAGTATATGCCTATAATTCTTGAGAGGTGAAGGCAGGAGGATTAGAAGTCAAAGGCCAGCTTCACTAATATAGCAAGTTCAAGGCTAGTCTCTCTTAAACCAAAAGTACTGCCAGTTAAACCCAAAGACCCCCCCAAAAGCTTGGAGTTCAGTTACACATTTGTGTTTCCTCAACATTACATTATTTTACACCATTTGTTCAGATTTTACTCTTATATTCTGATTTTTTTTTTTTTTACATTTTATTTATTTGAGGGGGAAGAGAATGGGTATGCCAGGGCCTCTAGCCACTGAAAATGAATTCCAGATGCATGTGCCACCTTGTGAATTTGGCTTACTTGTGTACTAGGAAATCAACCTAGGTCCTTAGGCTTTGCAGGCAAGTGCCTTAACTGCTAAGTGATCTCTCCAGCCCTACTCTTACATTTTGTGTAAGGATGCAAAAAAATTGTCAGAGTATTAAGATTGTTTTCTTGTGTCAGATACCCAGAGAAAAAGAGCTTAATTAAGATAGCATCAATTTTTTCCTAATGAAACTTTAAGTTGTTAGGTTCAGGGCTGGTATGGTAACTCAGTGATTATAGGAGCCTGGAGCCTATTTTACATTAATTTGAATTGTTTACATTTAAGCACTACTTGAACCATTATGGCTGCATGAGCTCCAAAGTACCATATTCCCCATCCAGCTGTTGGAAGGAAGAAGTACTAAACATGAGGAGCCCCTTTATTTTTTTAAAGAACATCTCCCAGAAACTGTTCTTCACATTTCCTCTTATATTTTACTTATCAGAAGTTAGACACATGCTCACATTCCAACGCAGAAAAGAATAGAAATTTCAGTCTTTGAGTGTTTTTATCCCTAATATATTAAACATTGAGTTGTTCAAGAAGAAGAGGAGAGCAGGTATCAGGGATTTGCAGAAATAGTTGTATTAAGTGAGCCCCACTAGATTGATTACAATTATTTCTTTATATGCTCATCTAAAAATACTTTAATTGCAAATTTTCATAAATGAACATACTGTGATTTGATCATAATCGACTCCTGTTACCTTCTTTTATGTTCCCTCCCCTAACCCTGATCCACTGAACCTCCTCCTCTTTCTGACTAGTCATTTTCTGATGTTTACTCTTTTTTTCCTCTCTTATTATCCATATCAAAATGTTGATGAGCTAAATATTGCACAGGTCTTACGGAGGTAACAATGCCTGAAGGACACCGTGGGGTCACGAATGTACCAGTCACCTCATGTCTGGAAAATGATGTCCCACAGTCCTCCTCCTCTTATATTCTTTCCACCTCCTCTGCTGCAATGAGCCTCGGAGGGCATGATAAAAATGTCTTGTTTAGAGCCAAGCTCTTAGTGGCCTCTTATTCTTACTATGGTCTCATTTCTTCTCTTTTAAAATAGATCCCATGCGTGGCCCAAGGAAACTGGAAGTGGTGGAGGTCAAATCTCGACAAATCACCATCCGATGGGAGCCATTTGGGTATAATGTAACCCGTTGCCATAGTTATAATCTCACTGTGCACTACTGTTACCAAGTTGGAGGACAGGAGCAGGTGCGGGAAGAAGTGAGCTGGGATACCGATAATTCACACCCTCAGCACACAATCACTAACCTATCACCATACACCAACATCAGTGTGAAACTCATTCTCATGAATCCTGAGGGACGGAAGGAAAGTCAGGAACTCATCGTGCAGACGGATGAAGACCGTGAGTACTTTCAAAGGACATGTTTATGTTTTTTTTTTTTTTCCAGTTTGACTTTTGTTTGTTTTAGTTTGAGCACTTTATAGTCTAAATAGGAGAAAGGGTTACTTAGTTGTACCTGTAATCTGTATTCTTAAGCATTCATTCAAAGAGAGGAGATACAACTGTAGAAATTCATCTTAATTTTTTATTAGTTATAGTTATTTCCTATGTATGAAACTACATTTTGCTCTATAGCTCTTTTGATTTTTATTCTCATATTGGACTAAAATATTGTTTGGATTACTAGATTAGTTATGAAAGTGCTTATCCAAATATGTGTAAGTGGCATTCTGAAACATTCTTTATAGTTCAAATAAAAGTTCAGCACAAAATAGAGCTGGGCCTTGCTTTTCAACACAATGCTGAAAACTTTATCATTAAATTGATAATTATTCAATGAACTGTTTTTCCCATAGAGACAAAATGATAATTGGATATGATCTTAATAAATAGTAAATAAACAAATAATCCCTTTATGATGACTAGAACTCATCTGAAAAAGAAAAAAGTGCCAAATATATTTCATTGAACATATAAATAAATTTTGCATATGAAATTAAGTCTTAAGTTCTATAATGTTGCTATAAATGACCATTTCCACAGGATAACATGCTCATATATAAAACTGAATGTCAGTGTATCATATGTATGAACTAAAATTCATTTTTGACATATGAATGAAAGTGGCAAGGATCTTGAGTAGCTTACTAAATAGATAAATTTCATCAAGTGGAAAATATTGGATATTTGATTTGTTTCATACAACTAGTTATGTAATTTGACCACTGATTAAGTCAAGAATGAAATACTGAATTTGGTTATTTACTGTCATATAGGTTTGACTGTTTATTCCCTTTCCACCAGTAAATATGGGAAGAGCCAGCATAAAGAAGGAACATCTCCCTTCTTTCTCTATTGTCCTGTGTTGACCCTCATGTCTTGTGTGTGTTGATAACGCCATGTTCCTTATAGTGAGCTTGATGTAAATCACAATATCAAGGCATGTTTCTGTTTCTTCAAGCTCTCTCTTGTCTCTCAGAAAAGTAGAAAGATGGTATCCACACTGGCAACATGTCATAATTAGGCCATTGAAATTATAAATTTATTTTGGCCTTAGATAGCATTTGGTGTTTTTCCCAAAGTATTAGATAGTTATTTTTTTTTCTTCTTCTTCTCTTACCTTCCACCACCTGTATTTGGAGCCTCATTATTTGATGTTAACATTCCTGTAATAATCTTTAGCTTTATATCTGGCCCTGGCTTCTTCCCAATCTAACACCTAGCAGTTCTCTCTCTGATTTTAAGTGTGTTTCATGAAGTCCTTCTTGACATCAGACCCTTCATTGGATCTTTTTTATCTTTTATTCCCAAGCCTTGACTTTCAAGGTCTTCTGTTTTCCTTACATTGTACATGTAATGGCTTTTTCTCTATGATAGTTCATTCTGAAATCATGTTATTTCAATGTGGGTCTACATGCTGTGCTATCTTTTTGGGCCTCCTCTCCCCCTGACTCTTCTCTTAGGTTCATGCCTTTCTACCTGGCTTGCTTCTCCATTCCTTCTTCTGCCCTCCAACACTCTTCTGCCTCAGGTCATTTATTAACTTTCCAGCCACTGTTGTTCTTATGCATCTGAACTCGTTTGCCCTTGATAGTATCTTTAAATCTCTAAGCCTCAATCTCCTCATCTGAGAAGTGAGAAAAATTGTAACATTGTTTTAAGATTAGAAGACATCTACATAAAGAATAAGTTGCCAGAAAGGACCTTTAATAGATAACAACTTTTATTTTAGTATATATAGCAATGCAACAATTTTTCCTCATTCCATCACAGTATATTTTCCTTTATTTTTATTTAAATAGTAAACACTGGTAAGAATCAACTATTGTTGCTCTTCTATAGCAATGTACATGACTTAGATTAGAGAATAATAATAATCACTCAAAAACACAAAATGAGTTCTTACATGAAATAGCCAAGTATTGTTGATAAATATGTCAGTAATATTTTCATCCATACTGACATCTAAATCAGTGAGATCAATCACAGTCATTCCTAGAGAAAAGCAGACATGACTGTGGACACAGGAACTCACCCAACAGTTATTCATTTCAGATTTGAGAACTGGCATGAGCTGGGGATTCTTTGTAGCCAATCAAAATGTCTGCATGGCATGTTTATTTGTTTACATTGTTTTACTAATCTCAGAAGTTGGGCTTTGTGTTATTTGCAAACAAAAATCCATTTTTTTTCTTAGCACACTAGCATCCAGCTAATTAGGAAAGGACTATTACTACAAATTATGTTTGCTCAATTACCAGGCACATGTAAGCTTACTTTTAAAAAAAAATGAGAGAGAAGAAAGACAGGTAGAATAATTGTCAAATAATACTGAGTTTGAAGAGAGAAGTAGGGCCACTTACAGTGGCTGAATGTTATAGTTTAGTGAGCATCGTTTTGCTCTAACGTTGTTTTCAATTATATTTTTATTTTTATCAGAAAATGGACGGGAAAATCATTTTTTTTAATTTTTATTTATTTATTTATTTGAGAGCCACAGACAGAGAGAGAAAGGCAGATAGAGGGAGAGAGAGAGAATGGGCCCGCCAGGGCTTCCAGCCTGTGCAAACGAACTCCAGACGCGTGCGCCCCCTTGTGCATCTGGCTAACGTGGGACCTGGGGAACCGAGCCTGGAACCGGGGTCCTTAGGCTTCACAGGCAAGTGCTTAACCACTAAGCCATCTCTCCAGCCCGGGAAAATCATTTTTTAATCACTGCTGAAGAGTATTCTACTCAATAGCAGAAAATGGCTGCAAATGTAATACTGAACTCCTGCAACATCTGACAGCAAATATTCAGTGCTTATGAAATTCTATCATCTCTAATTTATCAATATTCTGGAATTTAAAAAAAAAATTGGGGGGCTGGCGAGATGGCTTAGTGGTTAAGGCATTTAAATGCAAAGCCAAAGGACCCAGGTTTGATTCCCCAGGACTCACATTAGCCCTATGCACAAGGGACCATATACATCTGGAGTTGTTTGCAGTGGCTGGAGGACCTGGCATTCCCATTCTCTTTCTCTCTCTCTCTCTCTCTATCAAATAAATAAAGAAAAATAAAATATATTTTAAAAAACTTTTGTTCTTAACCTTAAAAATTCTGAATGAATTCTCCAGCCAACATTTGCATAACGGCCCAGCCTCTTCCCAGGTATGTTAGTAAATTAATCCTTTTAAGATGTCCCTGTGCTGGAGAGACGGTTTAGCAGTTAAGCGCTTGCCTGTGAAGCCTAAGGACCTTGGTTCAAGGCTTGATTCCCCAGGACCCATGTTACCCAGATGCACAAGGGGGAGTACATGTCTGGAGTTTGTTTGCAGTGGCTGGAAGCCCTGGCGTGCCCGTTCTCTCTCTCTTTCACTCTCTGCCTCTTTCTCTGTTCCTCTCAGATAAATAAATAAAAATAAACAAAAAACTTTAAAAAAAAAGTCCCTCAATCAGGGCTGGGGACATGGCTCATTGGTTAAAAATGCTTGCTGTTCAAGCCTGAGTACCAAATTTGATCCTCAGTTCCCACAGAAAAATCTAGAAGCCATGGTGGGCTTTTGTCATCCCAGAACAATGACTGTGAGATAGAAAGTGAAGATAGGAGAATTCCCTAGAACCTCTGAGAAGGAAAACTTCACCTGAGGTGTTTCCAGACCTGAAAGTTGTTCTATGACCTTCACACATGCACCACACCTGAACCCACACACATATGAATATAAATACACATGTGTGCACATAAATAAATAAATAAATATTAAAAAGATCTCTTTCAATCAACATAATTTTAGGATACCTCCTACTTCCTTTTAGCATTTTATGCTTTTATCCACTAGTTGAATAAAACTAAAGGTTAATATTTGCTAAATCTTTACCTTCTTTCTATCTGCACCCACATTAGCAAATATTCTAAAATGCAAATTACATTGTGGGGAAAAAAGAACCACTCATAATTTAATCTTGATACTGCAAGAAAGCTGGTGATGTCATAACAATTCTTCAGAAGCTGAGTCCTCGGTTGTTGTAGTCAAGCTTCTGATTGTGAAAACCATTCTTGCCCCTGCACCCGGAGTTGCTGATGTCAGCAAATTCACCAGTGTCCAAATTTCTTAAACTCCTTGTTTTGCTTTGCTTCAACATGTTCTTCCATATATTTTTTCAGCCCAGGATGAATAGTTACTATTATTTTTTATATTATTTGGATGTTGTACCTGAGAAATCAGTGTAATCTAATACAACTTTAAAAATAATGCAAATGACATTCAATAATCTGTATAAATTTCAGTTTAACAACTGGATGTCTTAAAATACACTCAGTTCTCCCAATTGTATCACTCATTTTTTTTTCTTTTATTTTAGCTAAGCAGTACTTAGTTCCATTTGGAATTACTACAAGGAATCACAATCTACCCTCAACTAACATTGAGTTTGAATTTTGAAATCTTTCACTTCCTGTTGAAATTCCAGCTCATCTCCCCATCTGTGATAAAGCCTATTCACATCTTCACACAATCTTAAACATTTCTCTAACCATATTTAAATTATTTATTGAGGTGTTTATCCATTAATCAGTCTATGAACATGTACTGATTCCATTTAAGAATAATGCTGCCATGAATGTTGACTAGTGTTTTAAGTTCACTTGATTTTAGCTTTTTTGAGTATGTATCTAAGAAATAAATGGATGAGTCAAGGAACAGAATTACTGGAGTATTTTGCTAATCTGACTATAATTATACCACTTGAGGAAGTGATGGGAAGTAGCTATATGATTTTACATTATCTCCAGCAATGTGTTAGGGTTACAGTTTCTCCGCATTCTCTTCCACACTTGATATTATCTATCTGTAGACTAGTATCTGCAGTTTCTAACTGATTGGATGTTCCCTGCTGGCTAAAGATGCTGAGTATTCATATGTTTATTGATTTTTTTTTATATTTTCTATGGACAACTACTTATGCAAATCCTGTGACCACTTATAATCATGTTGTTTTCATATTACTGTGTTTTAATACTCTTTGTATATTCTACATGCCATTCTGTTATCAGATATTTTTGTATACATTTTCTCCCATTCTGCATGTTGTCCTTTTACTTCCTGATTTATAGTGCTCTTGGACACATGAAAGCTTCCCCTTTTAAAGATGTACAGTTTCTTTAGTTGCTTAGGTTTTGCATATCATCTCTATGAAACCACTGCTTACCTCAGTGTTATAGAGACTTAGACTAACACCTTTAAAAAATAAATCTCTATTCCTGGGCCATGGTCACTCATATTTGGCTCCAGAATAAACTACCTCTTATCTCCTTAAAAACAAAAGCTGGGCATTGTGGCATAGCGTTAATCCCAGGAAGAGAGAGGTGGATCACCTGGAGTTTAAGGCCACCCTGAGACTACACAGTGAATTAATTCCACGTCAGCTTGTTTTAGAGTGAGACCCTACCTCGAAAAACCAAAAAAAAAAAAAAAAAAAAGGAAAGGGTTTGGCTTTACTTCTATATATTAGGTTTTCAGTGATTTTTTTTTTGTATTTTTTATGAGAGAGATTTGGCATGCCATGGCCTCCAGCCACTGCAATTGAACTCCAGACACATGTCCCATCTTGTGCACTTGTGCATATGTATGTGTGACCTTGCTCTTACATCACCTTGTGTGACGGGTTACATGGGATCTGGAGAGTTGAAGATGGGTCCTTAGGTTTTACAAGCAAGTGCCTTAACCGCTAAGCCATCTCTCTAGCCCCCCAGTAAATTTTGACTTAACCTTGATGCATGGCATAAGAATCCAAATTTACCCATTTGTGTGTAGACATCCAGCTTTACCAGCAACATTTGTGGAAAGATTATTTCTCCTCATTGTTTCCTACTCTTCTTACTGAAAGTCAGTTGACTGAAAATAATTTCATTTCTGGAATGACTGGTTCTCTTCCATTGATCTGAATGTTTTCCAAAACCACACTACCTAGTTACTTTAGTTTTGCTATATAGCTTTGTTGTTTTTTGCTTGTTTCTTTGTTGCTTTTGTTTTTCTTTGTTGTTGTTCTTCTTTTGGTGTGCTTTTTTCCTCTTTTGCGACAGGATCTCACTTTTGAGCTCAGGCTGGCCTTAAACTTAAAATTATCCTGATGTAATCTTTTCTAGGACTACAGGTGGGCACATCATGCCCAACTGTCTTAGGTTTGAAGTCAGGACATTTAACTGTCTGTAATAATTTTTGCATCACAATCTGTCATCCAATAATTTTATCATGTTCCCCAAATATATATATATATATATATATATATATATATATATATATATATATATATGTGTGTGTGTGTGTGTGTGTGTGTGTGTGTGTGTGTTTATAAACAAATATGTGCACTCGATTAATAACACAAATATATTAATACACTAAGATGTATATAATATAAATCATACTAAAATTATATTTAAAATAGTAAAGAGAAATGTTTTTAATAGTATTAAATTTTATTTAATAAAACTATCAGTAGGGGCTGGAGAAATGGCTTAGTGGTTAAAGACACTTGCTTGCAAAGCCTGCCAGTTTAGGTTTGATTCCCCAGTACCCACATAAGTCCAGATGCACAAAGTGGAACATGCATCTGGAGTTCATTTGCAGTAGGTAAAAGGCTCTGGTTTGCTTACTCTCTTACTCTCTCATTACAAATTAATAAATAAATTTAAATATATATGAAAAGAAAGAGAGAGAGAAAAAAACTGATGGAGAAGATGGTTCACCAATTAATGGCACTTGCTTACAAGGCCTGCTGACCTGGGTTCAGTTTCTCAGCACACATTTAAATCTGGGTAGGCATTTGTTTGCAGCAGCAAGCCACCCTGGTGCACCCATTCACAGACACACACACACACACACACACACACACACACACAGGAACACACACATGCACATATGTGCAAATAAATAAAACATAAGTAAATTTCCATCTTCCCTTAATTCATTTAGCTTTCTTGAGAAATGTCTAAAAAAGTGTTTCATAATTTAGGATTTTTAAATATTAAATGAGACCTCCATAAATATTAAAAATATTTTAAACTATATTATTATTTAATCTGCCTTAGATTATACTTATATATATTTCCATGTGTACATTTGTGTAGTAATCATATATCCTTCTTAATTTTATTTTTTAACAATTTTAATTTTATTTTACTGTATTAAGAGCATATAATACATCATGAACTGTATACCTAACAAATTTTTACATACACTATGGTTGACTATTAACAACCTGTAATTCTGTAGATATTTGGAGATAACCTACCCTTCTTTATAGAAATTCTGTCATTTAATTAGTAATTTTCCTTTTGCCTCCTCTTCCAGGCCTTTGAAAAGGCTTTTTTTTTTTTTTTTTTTTTTTTTGAGATAGAAGAGTCTTCTTATGTTATCCAGATTAGCTCTGAGCTAACAATTCTCTTGTTTCAACCTTTCAATTAGCTGTCACATTGATTCTGTGATAGTTTTAAAATATTTATTCATTTGAAAGCAGAAAGAGATAAAAGACAGGCTGAAAGAATAAGCATGCCAGAGACTTCAGCCACTGTATAAGGACCCCAGATACACGTGCCACTTTGTGCATCTTGTTTTATGTGGGTCCTGGGGAATTGAACTCAGGTAGTTAGGCTGTAGGCAAGTGACTTAACAACTGAGCAATCTTTACAACCCCTTTGATATGTTTTTATTACTCAGTATTATGGTTATAAAGTATATCCATGATGACTTATATAACTGTCACTTGTTTTGTTTTCAATACAGAGGATAGTGTGACTATGACACCATTTGTAAGCCATTTGCTTTACTTCTAATTTGCATTCATTATTATTGTTACCAAAAAAACACTGTTAGGTTAACTGTCTTTAACCACAGAGCCATCTACTCAGGCCTCAATGTGAACTTTCTTTTCTCTCTCTTTTCCCCTCCTTCCCTCCTACCATTCTTAGTTTTTTCTTTTTTCTTTTTTCTTTTGAGACAAGGTCTTGCAATATAACCCAGCCTGGTTGTGAACTCCTAGCAATCCTGAATTATTTTTAGGAGTGCAGGGATTTCAGGTGTATGCCACCATGTCTGTGTATTTACATTCTAACTAACATATGTCCCCTGTTACCTATGTGCAAGACTTTTATTATGGAATATAACCAGAGGAAGAATATATTTGAATCATATAGTCTTTGTGTGTCTAAGTTTCTTTTTTGCTGCTACTGTTTAGATTTTGTTATAGGGCTGGTGTTTTTAGAGACATGATCTTCCTATACAGCTCCATCTGCCATTGAACACTCTACCCTTCTGCCTGAGTCTCATGATTGCTTGTATTGCAAGTGTGTACCAGCACACTCAGTTTGGTCTTTGCTTCTTTTAACTTTATCGAATGCTACTTAACTATTTTCCAAAGTAATGGTACCAACTTCCACTCCCTCTACATGTGATCTATTGCTCTGTTTCCTTCTTCATTTATTCTAGAAGAATCCAAAGTTATTCATGTGAAAAAAAATTATTGAGCTTTGACTAACTGATTATACTTTAAAGAAAAAGATGTTTTATAAGACTAGCATAATTAATATGACTTTAGATTCTATATTTTGAAAATAAACTTGGGTCTATATATTGATTATTAGAATTGAATGCCTCTGTGTGTAGTTAAACCCCCTTGGGGAGGGTTGTCTTATTATCCTCACATTCATTTCTTGGCTTCCTCCTTTAGTCCCAGGTGCTGTTCCTACTGAATCCATCCAAGGAAGTACCTTTGAAGAGAAGATATTTCTTCAGTGGAGGGAACCAACTCAAACATATGGTGTCATCACTTTATATGAGGTAAAATATATATTTGTTGGTAATTTAATTTTTTAGTATAATTTCTTATGACAATCTGGCTCCCTAGTATTAAAAAATGCTTTTATAATATCTTTTGAGAAGGTTAGTGCTTTCTATAGTTATAATAGCTATTTTAAAAGTGTGAACGCATATGTATGTGTGTGTATGGTATGTGTGTACATATGGGCACACATGTACATGGTATGCATGTGGAGGTCCATCTTGTGTGAGACAGATTCTCTCTTGTTCTTTTGCCACAGTGAATGTCAGACTACCTGGCCCTTGAGATTCAGGATTTTCCTAAATTTGACCCCCATTTCCACAGGCATGTTGGGATTCAAGATGCACACACTACTTACAGAGAGCTTTACATGGGCTGAGAGGAGCCAGACTTCAGTTGTCAGGCTTGCATAGCAAGTATATTTAATCACCACATGATCTTCCAAGCCTTACGATAGTTATTGTATAAAAACAAAAATATTAAATAAGCCTCTGCATTATTTATATTTGCAAGATGCATATTTGAAATGAGTCAAATCATTCTGGATTGTATGTTATTGTATACTATGGCACAGCCTAACATTTTAAAGAGTCACTTTTATTAAAAAATAAATAAATATTTTGAAACACGCATTGATTAGGAGGCAAATGTTGATAGCATTATTCATCCCTAACCATGAAATATATATCTACTGAATTATAGAACACTGATTATCCAATTAGAAAAGTCAATAAAAATTGTCTCAGGAGTAACTGTAGAATAATCTCTTTTGGTTTCTTATTCTTAGCAAAACACTCCTTAGACTTCATTGACAGTTTTGTCTACTGAGTCCTATCAACTACTTGAGTGATGGACAGGAGAGAAGAATTTGATGAATTGTTCAAGGAAAAAAAAAAACACAGCAATAACGGGATGACATTCATCATTGCGTTCATGCATGCATCCTTCCATTGTGCCTATTGTCATAGAAATAAGCAGGTGCATTTTTTAAACTGGCATTTATTTGAATGCAAATTTAACAAAATTATATGTTATAAGGCTTCTAAAATTTATGGCAGATCCTCATATGGAACCTGTGCTTGAATACCTTTCAGAAGCACCGACAAAAGCCCATGCAGATGAGCTGTCACACACTCCTCACTGCCAAACCCCTTTTCTGACCCCATGATCCTTACATTGACACTTCCTTATACCTTTTGAAAATTGGTATTGAAATGCAAAAATACGAATCATCATCAACACCAAAATGAAGAATGCTAAAAGAAAATGTTGATTTTCATGCTGTTATTGTTAATTTCCATCAGCTGCTTTACTGTACAATAATAAAATGTTATGAAAATTCATAACTCAGCTTTTATAGAGCTAAGGCATATTGTCAGGTCATGCAAGGTCAAAGTTTTCTCTCAGCAATGAGAATACTTCACATTTTCTTGGCTACATAACCATTTTTAGAGCTCAGATTTGTGCATTTTTACCTAAGTCTTTTTTTTTTTTTAAATTTAATTTATTAGTTTTCTTTTCAGTAAATACAGGCAGTTTGGTAAAATTATTTAGGCTCATCTGTGATCTACCCCCTCGCATTAGACCCTCCTTGTTAATGAAAATGGGTCGTGCATTGTGGAGTTAGCCCCCAGTTATTAGTAAGATAAATGTCTCTGCAAGTCATGACCCAACATGTGACTCTGACATTCTTTCCGCCCCCACTTCCGCAAGATTTCCCTGAGCCATGTTGGGTTCATTTTTGGTCTGCTTCAGTGCTGAGGTGTTGGGGGCCTCTGAGGCTTTGGCTCTCTGATTTGGTAGGAGTTGATTTTTCTCTGCGTTGATCTCCTTCCCCTTTGTGCTGGTACCTGGTTCACAGGAGAACATCACCCTTGCTTATTTCGCCAGTTGTCCTTAGTTTCAATTGGGCCCCTTTTGAGGTATGTTGGGGCAGCTCTCTTCTCAGGATCTGCATCTATCTGGAAAAGAGAAGCAGATTCTCCAACGGAGAGTAAGTTAGCACCCGGAAAATTGAGATAACACTTACTTTTTTGATAGACAGTTTGATAGGTGTAGGCCCTCTTATACCCTGTGATTGATGGTAGCTTGATATTGTAGAGTGGGCTTGTGTTTGGGTATGGTTCTGACTTGTTTCCCAGCTCCAGCTAAGGGTCTAGTACCACTGAGTGGATCAGTTAGCCAAATCAAGAGCAATTGATTCCTCACCATGGCTGTGTACCACTATTGCACTTGTGTGGGCATCACATCCGGTTATTTGTTGCTAATTAGGTGAAACAGTGTGTTGCTTGGACAGATCTTGGTCATTTCCCCCAGTCGCCTATGTAGCGCCTTCTGGCACTAGACATGCTGACTGTCTGGGGACTGACTCTCTCCTGGCTTCCAGCCATGTCATTCCATATTACGCGTCAGCTGCATATGGAGTCTTCAGCAATAGGGTCTTATCACTGGCCTTTGGTGGGTCATCAAGTACTCTGACAGAAGTCTGTCATTGTTTGGGGAAACCTTGTAGGTTTCTCTGATCAAAAGCTCATTGTGGGGCTGGAGAGATGGCTTAGCGGTTAAGCGCTTGCCTGTGAAGCCTAAGGACTCCGGTTCGAGGCTCGGTTCCCCAGGTCCCACGTTAGCCAGATGCACAAGGGGGCGCACGCGTCTGGAGTTCGTTTGCAGAGGCTGGAAGCCCTGGCGCGCCCATTCTCTCTCTCTCCCTCTATCTGTCTTTCTCTCTGTGTCTGTCGCTCTCAAATAAATAAAATAAAAAAATATATATTTTAAAAAAAAAAAGCTCATTGTGGATGGTAGGCCCAAGCTGGAAGTGGGGGTTACAGGTCAGTGTCCACTAAGAAATTGAGGAAAAAGATAACTAATATACAAGAGTTAGAGAGGAGAGAGATAGAGGGGAGAGGGGGAGAGGGAGGGAGGGAAGATGTAGGAGATTTAGGTCAGTCTTGATCCTACCCTCTCCAGTGTCTTGTGGTTCAGGTGTTTCCTGTAAGGGTCTAGTGAAGGTTCAGCCATTTGGTCTGTCTTTTAGGAAGTAGAATTTTATGGTACCATTGCCGTTTGGGTCTGGATTACTGTTTTCCACCCTTTGATTCCATCCCCGCCCTCCCATCCATCTTATTGTCTAGTCCATGAGGTGCTTGCTGGGTATGTAAGGCATCTTGGGCAGATTCAGGTTAGGTGTTGCAGATGAGTGAGACTATGTGCTGATTTTTTTTCTGTGATTGGGTAAGTTCGCTGAGAATGATCTGTTCCAGGTTCAACCATTTTTCCTCAAATTTCTTTATGTCGTTTTTTTCTTACTGCTGTATAGAATTCCATTGTGTAGATATACCACATCTTTGTTATCCATTCTTCTAATGATGGACATCTGGGTTGATTCCAGCTTTTAGCTATTACGAATTGAGCTGCTACAAACATGGTTGAGCAAATCGCTCTGGCTTTTGGTTTGAAGGTTTTAGGGTACATGCCCAGTAATGGTATAACTGGGTCTGTTGGTATTTCTATAGTCAGCTTTTTCAGGAGTCTCCATATTTCTTTCCAAAGTGGTTGTACCATCCTGCATTCCCACCAACAGTGAATGAGTGTCCCTGCTTCTCCACATCCTCGCCAGCATTTATTTTCATTTGACCTTTTGATGTTGGCTATCCTTATTGGGGTAAGGTGGAATCTCATAGTTGTTTTAATTTGCATTTCTCTGATGATTAGGGATGATGAACATTTTCTTAGGTGTGTGTTTGCCATTTGTATCTCTTCCTCTGTGAATTGCCTGTTTAACTCTGTGCCCCATTTTGTGAGTGGGGTATTTGTCTTCTTATTGTTTAGACTTTTGAGTTCTTTGTAAATTCTAGAAATAAGGCCTCTATCAGTTGGATAACCTGCAAATATTTTCTCCCATTCTGTGGGTATTCTATTGGCTTTGCTTATTATATGCTTGTCTGTAAAGAAACTCTTCAGCTTCATATGATCCCAATGGTTGAGTGACTGTTTAAGAACTTGAGCCACTGGGGTTTTATTCAGGAAGTCTTTTTCCATTCCTATATCATTTAAAGTACTTCTAAATTTTCTTCTAGTAGTTTTCGAGTTTCTGGTCTTATGTTGAGGTCTTTGATCCATTTGGATTTGAGTGTTGTGCATGGTGAAATGTGTGGATCAAGTTTTAGTTTCCTGCATGTGGTTATCCAGTTTGTCCAGCACCATTTGTTGAAGATGCTATCTTTTTTCCAGTCTATATTATTTGGGCCTTTGTCGAATATCAAGTAGCTATAGTTGCTTGGCCCAAAATCCGGGTCCTCAAGTCTATTCCATTGGTCTATACTCCTGTTTTTATGCCAGTACCATGCTGTTTTTATTACTATGGCTTTGTAGTATAACTTTATATCGGGTATGGTGATGCCACCAGAGGTATTTCTTTTGCTGAGGATATATTTGCATATGCGAGGCCTTCTGCCTTTCCATATGAAATTTGAGATCATTTTTTCTATGTCTGTGAAGAACACTGTAGGGATTTTAATTGGAATTGCGTTAAATCTATATATTGCCTTTGGTAGGATTGTCATCTTCACAATGTTAATTCTGCCTATCCAGGAGCATGGGAGGTCTTTCCATCGTTTCAAGTCCTCCTTAATTTCTTTTTTGAGAGTTTTTATATTTTCGTTGTATAGATCTTTTACTTCCTTGGTTAACGTTATTCCAAGGTATTTTATTTTTTTTGTTGCTATTGAAAATGGGACTATGTCCTTTATTTCTTTTTCTGTGTCTTTGTCATTTGCATACAGAAATGCTTCCGATTTTTGTGCATTGATTTTGTATCCTGCTACTTTGCTATAGGAGTTAATCACCTTCAGGAGTTTTGGGATGGAGTCTCTCGGGTCTCCTACATATACAATCATGTCATCAGTGAATAGAGCTAATTTAACTTCTTCCTTTCCAAATTGTATCCCTTTTATTTCCTTCTCCTGCCTTATTGCTTGGGCTAGGACTTCCAGAACTATATTGAAAAGCAGAGGTGAAAGAGGACATCCCTGTCTTGTTCCTGATCTCAATGGGAATTCCTCCAGTCTCTCTCCATTAAGTATTATTTGGGCCTTTGGAGCTTTGTATATTGCCTTTATTATATTAAGATGTGAACCGGCCATGCCGATTCTCTCCAATGTTTTGATCATGAAGTGATGATGTGGGGCACGCTGGGGGGGAAGGGGCACGCTGGGGGGGGGCGGGGGCGCGCGGGGCCGCCGGGGCACGTGGGGCTTGGTGCGCACCGGGCGCCAGGCCGCTGTGGCGCCGGGCCGCACCCAATGTGGCGATTCGCAGCGGGTGGGGTGGCGGGGCGTGGGTAGAGGGGGTGTGTGCTTCCCTCTTTTACCCCAATCTGTGCCCTCCCTCTTCAAAAAGTTCCTAATTTCCCTTGAATACTTGCCTTTTTTTCCCCTTGTTGTTTGTAGTGCAGCTAGGCGGTCGCCATCTTGACCGGAAGTCTTTACCTAAGTCTTTGATGTTCATTTTAAGACCCAAACAGTAAGTTCACCTGTCCATAAAGCCATATGTTGCTATCTAGGCAGACAGAAACTAATAGAAGGATTTTTTTCTTTCTAATCCTACCAAACATACATCTTCTTGTGATAAGTAACTTCTCCATGGAAACAATAGGAAAAGTATTAATTCAGAGACAAAACCCATTAATCTCTCTGACTTAGCAGCTAGAATCTCCCACTTGAACACTGATCTAAATGCTGTTACAGTAGGGATGCATAGATGTCTCATAAATCAAGATTTTAACTATCAGATACTTGGAAGTATAGCAGGTTGCTTTATTTTTCTCCAGATCCAAAGGGGAAATGTCAAAATGTAAATCAAGCTTAAGTGGTTTTATATGTTTTCTAGGAAACAAATATTTCTCTTTCTTTCCCCCCCCCCCCAATTTTGAAATCTGGGAAAGAAGTGAGTCCCAGGCTTCTTTAAGGTAGGACTTAGGTGGTTTTCTGGAAGAGGACTTTTCATTAGCTGAGAGCTCAACACCTATATGCCATGATTCTACTTTGTGTTAGTGCGCATCATACACAGCCTCTCACTGAAGTGGAAGATCAGTACAGTACCATACTAGGTCCCTTTCTCTCCCCTCTTGAGGATCAAAGAATCACCAACAGACATCAAGCATAATGCTAAGAAAACCAAGAGATTACCCAAAAGAAGCAGGAGCCATAGGAACATTAGTTTCTGTCAGTCACATTTGAATATAGATGAGATAAATGGAAGAAGTGATAAGTGATTATTACTGGAGAAATAATAATAATAATAATAATAAGTGGACAGGTGTTCCCTGAGGGTACTTAATGTACTTGTATGTTTTTTGGAAAAAGTAAAAATAGTTTAGATGCTCTGGATATAAATATAAATGTAGATATAATTGTGTATGCTAGATTATTCTTGAGCTCTCCTTTGCATCTTATGAAAGATACTAATGCATTTTTTGATTGAAAGACACTAAAACCATAATGTTTTCCAGAGATTATAGCAACTGTAGCACTTTCATGATCTTTATGCTCTCCATTTTGTAATTTTCCTATCATCATATTTTACTAACTGAGCTTCCCTTTTAGACCTCCTGCCATGGTTCTGTTGTAGCCTTTCTCAAACCTTACTCCACCCTTCAGCCATTTAGCTTTGTCAGTTGTCTTCCTAAAGTCTAGGTCTCACAATTACATCCATCCTCATTTCTTATCAAAATCTCTCATATTGTAAAGTTATAAATATAATACTGTTCTCTGAAAGAATGTTAAATTTAAAAGGATACAAAATAAAATAACTTTAATTTTATATTTTAAAATTCTGTTAAGTAGAGCCAAATCCTTCCAAGATTTGATGAAAATGGCAACTATATTGTTATTTTATTTATTTATATAGAAAAATATACTTCAAATTGGCAAAAGTAGCACTTAGTTACAATTGTATGTGTCATATGTCCAGCTTGTATAAGATACCATCATAACTGAAACATGAAAGTTAATCTAATAAGAACACAACAAAAATTATAGAGAACATTTCTGTAATTATCTTTCAAAGCTTAACATAGAATGCTAGAAGCCATTTTTCCTTATAGAAAGAAAGGATTCGTGGAGTTAATCTATATAAGATTTTACACTGCTATTGAAAAAATCATAAATGCAGATAAAAGTCTTAGTTATTTTCAACACTTATGACAGTCAACAATCTGATGACTATGATATATGCAGACCTGATATGGATTAGTACATAGAAGACAAAACAATCACCAGAGAAACAATGGGCAAACAGTAAGAGCAGACAATTCAGGGAAGAAATCTAAGTGGCTTGAAAGCATAATTTAAATTTAAATAAGAGAGACATTTAAATAAAATAAAAATATATTAAAATACAAACTTGAGGATTAAATTCCTATGATATCATGTTAACTGATGATATGATGAAAAGGACACATACATAGACTTTGATAGATACATATATTTTCTGCAACCTCAACTATAAGCAATTTAAAAGTATCATTATTGAAACATTTTATGTGAAATCTCTTTCTACAAGTTTATCAGTAATAACACTGAAATACATAAGGGCATAGGTTAGTTATTTGCATTGATCTTCACTACTTTTCTCTCTCAACAGCCTAGTAAGTAAATTGTAGACACCTGATCATGAGAGTAATACATCAGGAGGTTACTTTGAACAGTTATTGTGTATAAAATATTGGAACAAGAGGAAATATGAAAGATAACTCATTTTCTCTGCTAGGATTAACTGTCCACTCAAAAACTATGGAAAGAATTAAGTCAAAACTAGACTCAAGTACTCAGTTTAGTGTGTGAATAGCATAGAAAGTACAATTTTCATAAGGTGCAAAGTACAGTGGAATGGACTGAACTTGACAGTTGATAAAGACATTGACATGTTAAGAGTTGAATCATTCCTAGATCACAAGCCTGGATGATGGGCAAGATTGATTACCATTGACTGAGGTAGATGATCGTGTAGAAGGGGAAAGAATTAAGGGGTCATGTTAGCAAACTGGTTTCAGTGTTCAGTATCCCTCACAATATAATTTCATTTACCTTCAATACTTCATCCTTTAGTGTTTTGCTCTTGGATTTAATGGGCCATGGATATAAAATTTTCTTTTCTCCAAGAAAGTATTGAATTATCACACTACTCTACTGTGGTTGATGTCCCTCTGTGCCCTTCCACTCTCCTCCAGTGGTATAATTCCGATGGTCTTTCAATATTTCATTCAAATACTTTACTTTCTTGTGAAGTACCCTAGGTCCTTACCAGCCCTGAAATCAGATTTAATTAGCCATTCCTTTGTGTTCTCAGAGTAAATGGCTCAGACCTAAATTAAAGACCTGTATTTTATGCTGGCTACAGTTACCATCAACTCACACTCCACAGAAGATTCCAATTCTTTAAAATGTCATTCCATTTTGGCTGTTTATGACACTTTCAGCTTAGAATGTGATACTTTAAGGAGAAAAGAAAAAGATAATTTTAGAAGATTTTAAGCACTTACCTATATCAGAAATTATCCAATACAAGCAACTGCTTATTCCTTCTCATCTAAAGTTAACACCCACCATTTTATTTATGTATCAGTTTTATCTTGTCTTGGGATAGCTTAAAAAATTACCTGGACCCAAGAGAGGTCCATCATTATTCTTTACGGGGGTTTCATTTCAATATCCACCCTTAGTCAGCAATACAGTGCTGGTGAAAAAACCTTTCTCAAACTTTCCTTTTGAGAACTTCCCACTGCTTTCCCCAATGCCTAGCATGTAATAGGCACTTAGTAATTACTTGTTGAATGAACAAGTGAAATGGGCAATGCCAAAGGGAGGCATTACATGTGGATTTGAACATAGCAGGATTTTGTGGTACCTGGAAGCTGCTGCCAAGGCCAGCATCTGTTCATTGCTTGCTGCTTGCTATGGCCAGCTACAGAATTAGAGTTGGGTGTCTCCTTAGTGCCTGTGTGCATTAAAATTCCCAGGGCTCTTGCGAATAAATGTAGGGGTGAAGAACCATCAACTTTCTGCTACTGTGTAAACACATATATGCACATTTGTTTGGTAGGGGTAGGTAAGAAGATTCATAATTTTTTGGTCAGGAATCAGCATGTATTTTGTAAGGGAAGAGGGGAATAATCCACAATTCTTACCAATTATCAAAGGGTAAAGCTAAAAGACAGTTAACAGACTTCCAGGGTAGCTTATCTTGGAACTATGTGTCCACAGGCAATAAAAGAACACCAGCACCAGGGGAATAGTCAGCCCCTTGGTAAAGTCTTTGCTTGGTAGTCCATGCTGGTCGAGACAGAACCCACTTGCCATAGTGTCTGTGTTCACATGAGTGCATGCCTATACCTGTCTTTCCTCAACTCTCAACAAAACCATCCTGTCTCTCTCTTTATCACTCCCTCCTTCCCTCCTTTCTTCCTTCTCTCTCATTTCTCCTTACTCTCCCCCTGTCTTTCTCTCTTCTTGCTTTTTCCAGATTTTTCTTTAGCTTCTTCTCTGCTCTTTAGGAAGTATCATTGGCCACTATGTAGATGCATTGAGCTCCTATTAACTGTGCACAGCTTCCCTCCATGATGCTCCTATTTTTTAAACCATTCCTACATCATCTCCATGCTGATCCCCCAAATCTCTTATTCCAGCCTAGTCTTCTCTCTGATCTTTGCTTCTGGCCATACCCATTCACACAATGGAATTCTATACAGCAGTAAGAAAATTGAAATTTGGGGGAAAATGGTTGAACCTGGAACAGATCGTTCTCAGTGAACTTACCCAATCACAGAAAAAAATAAAATCGCCACCATAGTCTCACCTATCTACAGCACCTAACCTGAATCTACCCAAGATACCTTACATACCCTGCAAGCATCTCATGTACTAGACAATAGGATGGGTGGGGAGGGTGAGGAGGGCAATGGAGGGTGCGGGAAACACAAATCTAGACCCAAATGGCAATGGTACCATAAAATTCTATTTCCTAAAAGGCATACCAAATGGCTGAACCTTCACCATGCCTGTAGAGGGAATACCATGCCATTTTAATAAGTGGGACTATCTTTTGCTCAAGCCAAAATGTGATACCTATCGTGTGTGTGTGTGTGTGTGTGTGTGTGTGTGTGTGTGTGTGTGTGTGCATGCGTATAAGAGAAAGAAGGAGAGAAACACAGAGAGAGAGAATGGGTGTGCCAAGGCTTCCAGCCACTGTAAATGAACTCCAGACACTTGCACTCCCTTGTGAATCTGGCTAACGTGGGTGCTGGGAAATCGAACCTAGGTCCTTTGGCTTTGCAAGCAAATGCCTTAACCACTAAGCCATCCCTCCAGCCCTGATACCTACTCTTGATTGTTATACCTTTACCATAGTATAGTCTAGGGCTGGAGTCTTTCTATTTTGACTCAAAAATGTTCCAAACTTTTTATTTATTGATGCCTCCCCCACCACATTAGTCTAAGAAGCTCTATTCAGTCACCCTATCCTAGCATTAGTAAAAGATTATGCCACAGTTCTGATGTCCCTCTCTCCTTTTCTCCTTCAGACAGTCAAATCTAAGTTCTACCTAGCAGTTAAGATGAAATTTTTTATGAGGAAAAAAAAAAGATTATTTGGTTTTCACACTTAAAATGTTCAAAGGCTCCCTATTCCATGTATCAAAAACTTTTATCTTGGGGTACAGAACTAACCATGGTGTACTCCTAGTTCCCCCTCTTGCCCTCTGAAGGGAATTGTTTGAGAGCGTTAACAACAGATTTTTGTAACTTGTTGGTGCCATGTACTATAGTGATTAATACATACAGTGAACATTTCCTGGTTATTCAGACCTTTTGACTATTCATTCCCTGGGTCTAGGGAACTACTGAGGATTGAGTTCAGGTTTTCCCCCAAGTTTATGACCTCACTTGTCCTTAACAAAGTTCAAGTTCCCATTACTGAATGTCCGTAGTGACCTTTTTCCAGACAGTGCTTCTTATTATCATGGCAAAAGATGTGTTTTCTTCCTCACATAGCCTTTTGAAATGATTCATTTATTTGTTATAGAGGCTCCTAGCCTCACCACACTCTGTCCAGGTTTCTAACTTCCTGAAGTCTGTACCTGGTCCACCTACTGGCCCTGGCACTGGTACTGGCATTCCATCAGGGGGTGAACAGAGCCAACAGATCTGAATATGGAGAGACCTCCTCTCAGAGGTGACAGTTGTGAGCAGATGCAGTGTCAGAGAAGCCCCTGGATGACGCTGAGGCTGTTGTAAAGACACATACCCCAGTATCACAGAGGGTGACATAGCATAGTGTCATGTGTTCAGACATATGGCTGGAGAGGCAGGTAAAAGCAGTAAGCAAAAGAGTATGGGTTTTTTCACATATGCATTTGTGTCCTGTTAAAATCTGTATCCAAGGCAATAAAGTGAGCAAGCAGAATAAAGTAGTCTTGATAGGCAGTGCCCATCCTGACTACAGTAACACAGAATCATAACTGATGAATTACCTGTGCCCTCACTCCACTGAGAAGCTAAAAACTCCCAAGTCACCAGTGAGACCCTTCAAAACACAGAACTAGGCCTGTTAGAGACATCTGAAAATACATATGTGTGTGGATGGATGGAAAGATGGATAAGTGAATGAATGAATGAAATTTTAGTAGCAGTTATGCTGCCATGGTTCAGATCTGCCTTCTTTTATCTGCCTGCCTTCTGGGTGCTCAGAGTAGATTTTTAAGGGAGCACACTAAGGAGGCACTTCTGAGCTTCTCCATGGCAAAAGGTCTGATGTCTCCTCACCCTCTGAAGGGAGATCTATGAGAGGGTTAACAACATATCTGTATATTTCTGTTAGTGCCATGCATGGCAGTGATTAATATACACAAGGAACATTTCCTTGCCAGAGCTCAGGTGATTCAAGCTAAATATTCTTTCTGAAAGGTCTTCTTAATTATAATGACATGGTGTAAATATAAGAAAAAATAATGTCAATTATCACTACGTATAATAACAGTGTTAGTGTTCATGCACATAAATTATAACTAGGTTTACTTATTTAGAAGCAGGAAAAGTACTCAGTTTTGCAATTCAAAACTTTCAAATATGGCACATTGAGAAATTATGTCATTATAACCAATAGAAGTTAGTAATCACCACTAAAGTACATGTACTCAAATAGTTGATGAACTACTTATGCTGAAATCCTTTTAAAAATCACTTGAAAAGGTAAAATTTAAAGGCATCTATGTCATATTTATTTTCAAACATTCCAGACTCATCCAACATGAGAATATGTTAAGCATCAAATATCATGTAAATACCTACGGTTGTGCTCCCCAATAGGACAGCTACCAGTCATGGCAATCTAAACATAAATTTTATTTAATAAAAGCTAAATTAATTGAAATTTTCAGTTCCTTAAACTAGATAGTCACATTTCAAGTTCACAATAGTCATACGGAACATATGACCATCATACTTAATAATTAAGGAACAAAAAATCTCCATCATGACAGAAAGTTCTGATTGACAAAAATTGCTAGCAATCTGCTAGTGATCAGCCCCTCAGGTTTCAAGGTAACAACTGTAACAGTGTGGGCTGAGCTCCTGAACCCCTTAGCTGGGTTCAGAACTGGAAAGATCTGACAGAGAAGAGATTCTTGGAGAGGGTCTCACAGGACCTGCATCAGATCCTGGCATTCCATCAGGTAAAGATAAAATATGTTCCATTCTTTCTGTATTGCAGATCACCTACAAAGCAGTCAGCTCTTTTGACCCAGAAATTGATTTATCTAACCAAAGTGGAAGAGTTTCCAAACTGGGCAATGAAACCCATTTTCTGTTTTTTGGCCTGTATCCTGGGACCACATACTCCTTTACCATCCGAGCCAGCACAGCAAAGGGTTTTGGACCTCCAGCTACAAACCAATTCACCACCAAAATATCAGGTATGATGATGTCATGAATTGTGTCTTTTGTCAGAAGTGGCATTTTTGTACACTTTCCTTTTTGTTTTTAAGAATGAAAGTTGAGACATTAATTCATTTCGTTCATTTGAACACCTCTGTGTGTATAAAATAGACTATTAGAATAAAATGAAATACTCTAAACAGTTTACCATTTTGGAGCATGAGTTTCTCCTGGGTTAGAGTTACCTATTCATTGCTGGGACAAAACACCTCACCAAGGATTGGAGAAATGGTCTAATGACCTGGCTTCACTTCTATTCTCCCAAAATGCAACCAGCTGAGGACCAAACATTAAAAACACATGAGTTTATTGGGAACATATTATTCAAACCACCACATCCTGTGTTAGCAGTTTGCTTTGGGAGGCTTGACTACAAGACAGGAGGTACTGTAACTGTGGCAATACCTGATCACAAGAGCAGAAGTGTTGGGGGCCCTAAACTATGCAGAAAAGTGACAGTGTCTTGCTTTTTAAAGTCATGTACATGCTTCGAGATGATAGCACCCTGTCCTGCAGAGAGGTAACAATAAGATGGTACTCAGCACTTGGGTCCTCCAACTTTTTCATGTTGCAGATCCATTGTTTCATCCAACAAAAGACAGAATCTAGGAAATGTTTCTGGGTGTTTTCATTGGTGCATAAAATGTCTGTATACTTCAGACTAGAGTGAATGAAGTTGCCATCTGTTATGGGATATATAAACACAATCAAAAGAATTCTACAAATGCATTCCTTTTCTTATTTTTAAACTCCCTTCCTTTGGGTATGAATAGAGAAAAGATTGGAGTTTTGACTTGGACTGTTGTGTAGGGAGTTGTGTTAATCAGCTTTCTATTACCATGACAAAATACCTCATGGAGAAAAACAGTTAAAGAGGAAAAATTAATTGTGGCTCACAGTTTCAGAAGCAGCTTAACCTCAACATTTTGTACCTGAGAATAAGCTGAACATTGTACTAAGAAATGTGTGGTGCATCAAAACTGCTCACCTCCTAGTGGCTGGGACTCAGAGAGAATGAATGAAAAATGTTGAAGATGAGATACATCCTGGAAAGGCACTCCCCTAGGGATATAACTCTTCCCACAAAATTTACCCATTGTTCCATTGTTGAGATTAGCATACTCCTGATCCTGAAGGTGAACTGTTCTGGGAGCATATTTTATCCAAACTAGATGATATGAAGGTTGGGAGGGGGATAATTACCACATAGGGTTAAATCAACAATATCAGCTTAACTTTTATATTTATTACCTTTCATTCCTAGGTCTGTAAAACTTATTTGGAGTAGAAGGAAAGGGATATCCACAATTAGAATGTTTTTATTATTTAGAGAGAGAGAAGAGAGAATGGGCATGCCAGGCCCTATTGCCATTATAAACCAGATAGATGCACAATTTTGTGCATCTGGATTTATGTGGCTTTACTTGGGAATCAAACCCAGGCTTTCAGCTTTAAATGCAAGCACCTTTAACTCCTGAGCCACTTCTGTAGCCCTCACAGTTAGAATATTCTCAGTATTCTATAAAGAGATTTATAGTTCTATTTTTGAACAATTATAACTTAAGACATACTCTAAGACATTCTCTAAGTCATTTATAAGATTCTATTCATAAGCACAAACCTGAATGGAAATTCAATATACATTTGATCTCCAGTATCATATATTATGCTAAAGGAACAAAACAAAGTTGGAAAAGAATGTTTTCTGGGAGGTTAAAAAATACATAGGTAGTATAAATGCATGAGCAGAAGACACTGGACTTGAATAAGAAAATCTGAATATCAGGTGTGTTTTTTATGTATGTCTTCTACAAGTGAATATACCCCATTATAATGATACAGTCTACTGCAATGATTTATCATGGAGGCTTAAATTAAATATATATATATATATATATATATATATATATATATATATATATATATATACATATATATATATTTTTTATATTATATATTATATATTACCACCAAATAATTTTAATTATTTTCCCCAGTGGGGAGCTTATTTCAGTGATTATTATCATAATGAGTGTGTCCTGTTAGGGAAAAATAATTAACTTTATTCATAAATATTAGAAAAAAAATATTTCCAACCAATATGAGTCTGCCCACCATTCACATTGAGTTCATGTAATTCTATTGAAAAGCAAGGAGACCTGACATGTTAGTTACCCCATTCAAACTCATCAAGAGTAACTGCTTTTTATAGCATTAAAAGTGCTGCCACCATGTCTTCCAGGTACTTGAGAGGCTGAGGCAAGCAGATTGCTTAAGCCTAAAAGTTCAAGGCCAGCCTGGGCAAGCATAGCAACATCTCATTAAAAACAGAAAAGGTTTCCATCCCTACTTGCTACTTTCATGAACCTAGAAAAAGAATTATACTCATAACCAATGTGGAATTCTATGTGATGAAGTGGAGGTAATTTTTCTTGAAATTAGAGTTAATTTTGAGTACTGAGAAAAATTTGGTTGATGGGGCTGAGGAATAACTCACATTTGTAACATAAAAGCTTTTTAATTTTGTAAGATGGTTGAGAACTATATTTACAGGAAATGCTATCTGTCAGGTGAGATACATCTGCTTAGGTGGCTGGGTGCTATCAGACTACAGCCCTTCCCACCCACATTAATGTTCCATGTGTTAATGTGTCTGGTCCAGAGGGAAGGGCACAATGACTAAGGTGTACTATTACTATGTTACAATGAAACATAACAATATATGAAGAAAGAAGGCCAGTAATGATCTAAAAAGAGCTTTCCCATCAGGAAAAGAACTCAGATCTGTAGAGTGATTCTTGGTGCTCTTTGTCTCTAGGCTGTCATTGTAGCCATAGAGACTAATTTCCTTGTTTTAAGAGATACCTGAATGGAAGCTCAAACTTACACTGCTCTGTTTTCAGGGCCCCTGTGTGCCCCATGGTCATGTTGTTTCAGAGAGGCCACACTTGTTACTAACTCCAACAAATCTTTTGGGCTCCCACCATCCTCTTTAAATGCTAATGGATTTTTGGTACATGAGGAACTTTGACTTTAATGGAAGATCTATGAAGTTTATTGTTACAACCCTAGTAATTATTTTTAAATTTGCCTATAAAGTAAATAGCATATTTACATATACTATGAACATACATTTTAAAGGAAACAATATTTTTAAAAGTGAATAACCTATTTGCATATAGTATTAGCTTGATGTGTTTATAAAGGCATGTTACACACATGTAGCCAGAATAAAAATGGAGACATAGAACATCACTAACACCTCTTATGCCCTTTCCCAACATCAGCTCAGGGTCAAACAGATCAGTTAACAGATGTTGGTTTAGGCAACTACCTCTGTTATTCTGGGTAGTGTATATATATAAAAGCCTTGTTCATGGTCATTGATACCTATAATTTAAAGTTTCCCAGGTTCTCAGTGTTTTTGTAAGACAATGAAAAGTAACCAAGAAGATAGACAAAAAATAATGAGTCTCCCATCTAACTCATCTAATATTTTTTCCCAGCACCTTCTATGCCACCATATGAATTTGAGACACCTTTGAATCAAACTGACAATACAGTAACAGTCATGCTGAAACCTGCACAGAGCAGAGGTGCACCTGTCAGGTGAGGAGCAGAGGGAGGGATGGACTGACTCGTGAGAGAAGAAAACTAAAATGTTGTATATAGATTTCTACAAAATGTTCTGTAGGGCCTCCTTTCTTTATTAGCTATCATTAAAGTAAATGACTATGGAAAGTGAAGGGTCATCCTAGTAAGGGGGTGAGATACTATTTTTTCTAATACAGATGGGTGCTTTTTGTTGTTGTTTGACAATGAGGAGCTCCAGGCTCTTGATAAGGTGGTTTTACTTACAAATGGTAACTAACTGTTTGGTGCAATTTAGTTCCCAAGTATAATGGAGATGGTCATTCTGAGCTCTTCTTTAAGTGAGCTGTTTAGTAATGTTTATTCATTTAGGGTTTTATATCATGCAGCTTTGAGTGAATAGATTAATTTTTGTTTTTGTTAAAGTAAGGTCTCACTATAGTCCAGGCTTACCTGGAATTCACTCTGTAGTCTTCAGGGTGACTTCGAGTTTAAAGAGGTTTTCCTACCTCTGCCTCCCAAGTGCTGAGATTGAAGGCGTCCACCACCATGGTTGGCCACTGAATAGAGTACTTTCTTAATTGGATAAAGAAACAAATGATGGGAAAATACCATCACATCTTTATTTGAAAGTTTTAAGTTTATTATCAACATATAGGTTCAATCTCTCATTTCATTATAATTTATATAGTTAAAAAATCACAAAGTGAATAAGAAAAATAAATTTATTCTTCCTAAGAAAGAACAAAGGACATCAGTATAATCCTGAGTGTGGGCCTGTCATAAGCTCATTAATCTTTCTCGAAGACTTTGTTTGTTTCAGAGGGATGCTGATTTTTCACTTTAGGATAGAATCTCTTTGGGGTATTATTTTATTCTAAATAGCATACACCAAGTAAGCTTTTATTTTCACAACTCATGACATGTACAGTTTGTCTCTGTGTTTCTTTTGGAGTATTTTATTTCACCACCCTTTCAAAATATGCCTATACGAGCTGGGAAGATAGCTCAGTGGTTAAATGCAGAGGTTAAAAGCCTAGCTGCTCAGGGTTCAATCTCAAAGCTACCCATGTAAGCTGTATGCCTGATGTCAGTGGTAAGAGGCCCTGGAACACACACACACACACACACACACACACACACACACACACACACACACACAAATTTTATAAAACTGTTTAGTGGCTAGAGAAATGGCTTCGTAGTTAAGGATGCTGCCTGCAAAGCCTAACGACCTGGGTTTGATTTCCCAGTCTCTACACAAGCCAGATGCACAAAGTGATACATGCATCTTGAATTCATTTGCAGTGGCTAGACGCCTTGTGCACCCATACTCACACTTTCTCTCTTCTCCCACCCTTTGTAGCCCTCTGTTTGCAAATAAGTAAGTAAATAAAATATTTTTTAAAATTTTTCTGTATTTAATCACATTTTCACTGCTGTATCATAGAGCAAACTGTTTGACTACTTGACAAAATATATGCAAGCCTTGGTTTATAAAGCCCAAATTCACAGGAAAATAGTATTGGTTGCCAGTAAAATCAGATTAGAGTAGAATCATGGGAATTTTTATTTGAAAATTCTATGAAGCAATTGCTGTGAGTCTGTTAGATTCTGTATTGTAGTTAATCTCACAGGCATGTCTGCTTGGCAGCCACAGGTGCACAGACATACAATCAGGAAGAACACTGCAATGTAGAAGCTTTCCTCTGCAATGGTGTCACTGGTGGAGATGTGTTTCTCTTGCCACTCCCCAACTCCTTTGCTTATTTTGTGGACAGTGTGGTGGGGTGATGCTAATGTGATTGACCTGAGACACACATTTTTTCAGTTGCTGCCTAGGGCTCAAGTATACCTATGTCTATAGGTCAGACTCTTTTTCACTTTAAAAGCTGAATTTCTACTAAATCAAAAGCAATGCTCAGGCCACAGGCTTGGGAATGTCACTTATTTTCTGACTAAATTCACAGTAGTTAAACTCAGCAATATTCATAGTCCAGTCACTGGCTTTCTTGAGAAGCATCACAACCAAAGAAAGATCACCCAGGTCATTCCTCCAAACAGAAGGAAGCAGAAGTTCTCGTCTGCTCTCCAACAGTCAGTTATTCCTATTTTCTTGTATTCTTCTGCAAGCTGTTTCCCATTATCTCTTATTGCTGCTTTTACCTCCAAACTCTTTCACTCAGATTTCTTGTATAGATCTTTTTGTCTCCGATTCAAGGTAATTTCTCTTTGAAAGATCCTTCCCTGACTTTGAAATAATACCTGATACCTTACAAACTATGGCTCGAATTTTTGTCAGCTGCCTTGCTGAGAAGTTGTTTGGTTATAGTTTACATTTGCACATTTCTCATTGCTTTTGGAGATATTAGGATCTTGATAGTCAGTTGTAGATACCATTATGCTTTCTATTATTATCTACATTTTAAAAAATGAGACAAAGAAGATTCAAACTCTTGTCACAGTCCAAAATACATACTTAATGCCTTGTAGCTTACCTTACTTTCATTAGTCCCAGCTCTCTTAAGGCTAGTAATATTTGAGTTTGCTTTGTCCTACCCTGTCCACAGTTGTCAAAACAACCTCATTTCCATTTTCTTCATGCATCTGCTTTTATTAAACATCATCTTTTTTCTTGTCTGAGCACTACATGAATTTGCCAGGGTCACTTTGGCCTCTGTGTCTATTATGGGTTCATTCACTGTGTTAGCATCTTGAGATTAATAAACTCATTACATGTCTTCATCATCCAAATCCATAATGGTAGAATCAAAATCAATAAGGAACCCCATATAAATACCTCTTCGAGGGCCAGAATGCCTGTCTTAAGAGTGGGGACATTATCTTTGGCACATGCTTGAGAGAGGAAATTATCTCAGCCTTACCTGTCAAGACTTTATTCTTTGTATTTGCAGAAAATACTATCTTCAAAAATCATTATCTTATGCAACATAATGAGATGGATTATCTATTGGAAAGATGGAAGCCCAATATAGCTAGGAAATTAGGGTTTTTTTGGTGGGGGAATCATTATCCCTTCAAATTGAATGGAGTGTATTAAAATTCTCAGTTTCATTAATTTTTGGAGAAAAATAAGAAGTCTGATTAGGGAATCCTATGGACCTAATGCATAAAGCCATAATGTAGTTTCAAACATTCAAACACATCTAGATATTTGCAAAATGCACATGTAATCAAACCACATACAAAAGCTGTTTCCCAGATGAGAATACACACACTAGACAAAAGTGGGAAAGAAAATGAACATCTGCTTGTTTCCCTGGGTTTTGCAAACTATATATGTTCAAAAAATACTGCCATTGTGCCATCGCCAAGACCATTCCTTCAATTGATTTGATTTTTCTTTGATCCTTATTCATTGGTGTTGAAAACTCATTTCTACTTCATTTACGCATGTCACTAGGTGAGTTGGCTGTGTATTGATTCTACTACAAACACTCAGCTTGTTTAAGGCTGATTCTTGAATTACTCTCTACTCTCAATGTAAATGATTGTTGCCTTTTTATTGATCAATATATCTGCACTGTCGCAGAAAATTATTTAAATCCAGAGAAGGCCAGGAAGAGCAAAAAAATTCCATTATACCAGCGAGTAAACTAGCATCAAGAATAGAATTTTAGTGACCATACATTGATGCATTTTTTTCTTTAATAAGACAGGGAAAAGCTTAATTTTCTTTTACTCATTCAAAATCACTCATTTCTCTCTTCTCTCCATTGTTCATTATATGTTGACACAGTTTTGCCCAGAAAACTGTAAATAGGAGAGCAGAAACAACTCTAAAAGAGGATAAGCTTTATATAGATTGTTTTCCTTTTCTTATGATAACAAAAAGGCCTTCATTTTCCTTTTGTATATGTGTGTATGTGTGTGTATGTCAATATGTATCTGTGTCTATTTATTCATGTGCTTGTGCCTATATGTGTGTGCATATGTGTGCCCACACATGCATGTGTACACACATGCTCATATGCAGGGAAAATTGGCAGCTAAGCAACTGTTTTTATTTTTGGAAATATATGATACTCTTGGTAAATTTGATCTGATCCTGGGGCTAAGCAGGAAATGAGATTGTTTCTCCAGTAGGTCTCAGCCTTTCTGTATGTCCCCAGCTAGCCATCAGATAACCACATGTCTGTTAAAGAGACTCAGAACAGAAGTGTCTGCAATCCTAAGTTACGTCAAATGGGAAGGGACACAACACAGGAGGGGTTGTGATTTTAAGAGAAATTTAGGAGATACAGGTTCACTTCACTTGAAGACACTTCCTATGATGAAAATTAGTTGTTGGTATGGACATGACTGTGGTTTGAAGGTTGGAGGTTATGTACTAGATATTTTTAAAACATTAAAATGCCAACAACCCCTTTCTCTTTCCTTACGTTTGTGAGTTTGAGGAAGATTTTTATTTCATTGGCACTATCTTTGTTGAGCATGCCAACCTTTACAGAGTTCTCTAAAGGTTAAATGAAGTCGTGTATTTACAATACTTCAGACCGTACTTCATCCATGCTAAATGTTGTTTGCTCTTGCTGTAGCCTTCCTGAAGCCAAACTGGTAGTCATTGTTTTGTTTCTATTTACAAGACTGTCCCTGATCCTCTACCTCTTATTTGTGTCATATTCAAATCTGCTGTTTGAGAAATCTGATTTTATATGAAAACCAAATTTAGGATTTACAATTGCCTCCATGAGCAGAATCACAAATACAGTAAATGCTGATTTCTAAAATGGATTCTTGCCTGCGGAGATGGCTCAATGGTAAAAGGTATTTGCTTGCTATTCTGTGGACCCAGGTTCAGTTTCATGGAACCCACATAAAGCCAGGTGCACAAAGTGGTGCATGGATCTGGAATTCATTTCTAATGGCAATAAGCCCTGGCATGCATACACATCTGCACAAATAAGAATATTAATATGCATTTTAAAATTTGATTGTATGTTGCTATTCATGCATGGGAATTAATCTTCTGAGTAATAAATTCTCTACTGGCTCCAAGTCTATACAACAACTCTTAAGAAAGAGCAGGCTTCATTCTGTATTGATCCCTCAATTACTACCTAATTGTGGCAACTATCTTCTCAAGCAAAGGAAACATCTGTTTGCAGTATGATTAAATTCACAAAGTGGCCTACGTAGTAAGATCCAGGAAGATAGGCCACTTGTGTCAGCAAAGGAAGTTTAATGTTCTGCTTACTCCTTATGACTCTAATTCATCCCCCGTTTTCTTAAAGTACAGGTATTTGTGACTTGCATACCATTTTAGGGCAACACAAACATTATGTTTATGTTAGAATTAATCTCCTAGATTCTAGAATTTCTGTCTTAATCAGACTAGTTTTATAGTTTGATCCTAACTATGATGAAACAATTATGCATATGGAAACTTTTTTTTATTTCTTATTATTTACACACAAAGAAGTATATCCCTTTATTGTGTGTTCTTGATAGAATGTCAAATACTTTGTGAGAGAAAATAAAATCATGTAGAATAAAATCTGACAGTGCAAAGTTTATCTTAATATGTACATATTACTGATCCTCATGAATTTGAAATAGCAATTTGAAAGTAGCTTCATTTAAATTAACCTGCTGTGAACCAGTATATGACTTCCAGATCTAAACAATGCTTTGCTTCAAACTAATTAAAAGCTCCTCAGTCTGTGACTAATATTCAGGTCTTCATTATCATTGCCTAAAATATAAGATCCTGTCAGGAGCTTGGCATCATAGGATTTTCAGTAGACAGACTCACTGTCCCCTACTTTGGCAGATTAAAGAAATTAAACTTATCTTTTTTTTCCTTTTGTATATCACAATAATTAATGCATATTAATTGAACAAATTAAAAGGTTTCACTGTGGTATTTCTTGGCATATATTGTACTTTCATCATTCATCCCTTTCCATCTCTCACTCTCTCTTCTTCTTCTCTAATAGCCCCTCACCTACTTTCAGATCAATTTCTTCTTGTTTTTGGTTTCTACATATGAAAGAGAATGTGTGACACTTGTCTTCTTGTGTCTGGCTTATTTCATTGTCATAGTGCTCTCTAGTACTATCTATTCCTTTTGCTTTTTTGGCAGATGGCATAGTTCAGTCCTTTTCATGGCTGAATAATGTTGCACTGTGTATAAGCACTATAGCATTTTTACCCATTCATCTCATGATCAATGCCTAGGCTGATTCCAGAGTGTTGTGAGTAGTGCCATAGTAAACATAGGTGTCCAGCTATCTCTTACAATTGTTTTTTTCATTTCCTTCAGATATATGCCCAGCAGTGCTATAACTGGAACATATAGCAGATGTATTTTTAA